>NW_023416357.1:6352021-6762451 GCF_014108235.1 Myotis myotis | reverse complement strand
AAAGAAAAGAAAGAAAGAGAAGAGAGAAAGAAAGAGAGAGAGAAAGAAAGAAGAAGAAAGAAGAGAGAGAGAAAGAAAGAGAGGAAGAGGAGAGAAAGGAAAAGAAGAAAGAAGAGAGGAGAAAGAAGAGAGAAGAAGAAAGAAAGAAGAAAGAAAAGGAAAGAAAGAAGAAAAGAGAAAAGAAAAGAAGAAAGAAAGGAAGAAAGAAAGAAAGAAAGAAAGAAAGAAAGAAGAAAGAAAGAAAGAAAGAAAGAAGAAGAAAGAAAAGAAAGAAGAAGAGAGAAGAAAGAAAGAAAAAGAAATTTATTCCTGGAAGAATGAGACGATAAGAAAAATAGTCTGGAGTCAAAATGATTGGTTTTTAGCTCAATTCTGGAACTTGCTAGCTGTGTCACCTCAGGCACGTTTGTTAAGCTTCCTAAGCCTCTATTTCCTCCTCGGTAAAATGAGGATTACTGTAGCACCTACCTCACTGGGTTGTTAGAGGATTAAATGTGATGATACATGGGAAAACCCTCCACAGTATGCATTGCTATCATCTCCTTCATCGTCATTTTCTTCACTATCTTCACAGAGTGGGACACCATCTGCTCAGGACACAATTATTTACTGATCTCAAAACTGGGTCTCTTGTTCTAGAAACATCTTGACTTGGTGACCATTGAAAAATTAAGAAGCCTATTTTGTGGCTGCTTATTGGCTGTTACTCAGGAGGGAATTTACCATATTCATCTTCTGACAGTGCACCAAGACATGGTGGAGGACATTCGGAACTTGTGTTGAATGTTGATATTTTAATCAATTAATTTAACTTTTCTTCCAAATGTTCAAGGTATAGCCTAAGAATGTGAGGCAGATGCACCTTTCATCATGGTATTAGTCGCATTACTGCGAATTTCACTCCCTTATGAATGTTCCCCTCAGATCCCAGAGCACTTCCTACAGCCAAACCCGCACAATCTTGGCTGGGACCCAGGGCTCACGGTGCTCACTCACCTGACAAGCAATCACACTTCATTGGCAACAAGGAGGAATTCCCTTTCTGATGACAGATGCACTTCGGGGACACACCTGCTGGGCTGGGCACTGCCTCATAACCACTCAGGGGAACCGACCCAACAAGCTTTGCTCACCAGCAGGTAAACATCCTCCGTCCCAGTCTATTCATCCACAACCTCAAGTAAACACAGCAGGGAGTTTGCTAGGGAAAACAGAAGTGAGAAAGACTAGAAGGAGGCATTAGGATCGATGTCTTAATTTCACATCTATCCACTATTTTTTCTCTCCTACTTACTGACTCAACCACCCAACAGCAAAATATATCCTTGCTGGGGAAAAAAAGGGACTGGTGCTGAATCATCACCTACTCATACACTTGATTTACAAAATTACTACCCTGGGGTTATAATTTTCATAGGTCTTTTGTCCTCCTCTTCTCTCTCTTATCCCAAATGTTACTCTAATCATATAACCTTTCACCTGATAATCATGATCCTGATAATCAAGATTTTTTTTAAGTGAAAGAAGAAAGAATGACCACCTATGTCGAGGTGCATAAAATTTACAGATTACAGAAAACACGTTGCTGTTAGTGTTTGATTTTTAACAAAGCGTTCTCCAAATCTGTGATTCTCAGCATTCCCACAGTCCCTTCCTTTCAAACTCGAGGAATGAAGCTGTGAATGGCAGCGGTTCATCTCAATTGCACATAATAATTATAATGATAGCATTTCTATTTGACAAGTTAAATTCACAAGCAAGAAACTCTATTTCCATTTATAAGAGTTAAAAAAAAAAAACAAAAAACAAAACAAAAAACGCTACCCAATAAAGAACAGCATAACAAGAGAGAATTGACCTGGGACATAGGCTGACAAGAAAGGATCTTAGAATAGGAAGTCCCAGCCTTAAGGACAGCCTGCTCACCAGAGAATAAGACTTGGTCAGTCACCTAGAACCCCAGCTGTGAGCCCCCTAAAAATGTGCTCACGAGGACCCTGAAACAGGGAAGAGAAGCAGGGGAGTTAAGAAACGCAGAACTGGCATGATGAGAAAGGCACACCCAGGCCTTGCTGGCTCTGAAGATGGAAGAGGGGCATGGGCCCAAATGCTGGCAGCTTCTGGAAGCTGGAAAAGGCAAGGAAATGGAGTCTCCCCACAACCCTGCCAACACCTTGCTTTTAGCCCAATGGACCCCATTTTGGACTGCTTTCCTCCAGACTTACAAGATAATAACTTTGTGTTGTTCTGAGCCACCGAGTCTGTGGTACTTTGTTACAGCAGCATTAGAAAACTAATACACCTGGAAAGGTGTTAATCAAAGCAAATTCTCTGGCCACATCTCAGACCTAGTGCATCAGAAAGTCTAAGGGCGGGGCCCAGCGATCTTTCTTTAAACCAGCCTGGGGGTAACTGTGATACACACTGAGGTCTGGGAGTCACCCACTACACTCAGCAATCACAAGTACTTCCCTGAAGCAAACACTTTCTGACAGAGATCCCCATGAAAACTCCGCACTGGCGATGAATGACTTGATTAACCGTGATAAAATCTCCCAGGGCCACGTCCTGCCTTGACAAGCTCAGCATAGGAGTCCCAACCAGATCTCTGGTGATTCAGCGTCCTCCCGGGCTCAGGGCTCTCTTCTGAACACCAGAGGGGAATGTGCTCTTGTCCCAAAACCTGTCCTGGGAGCTCCTTTTCCAAGTCACTTCTGATTCCAGCCACACTGTTGTGGGCGGGAAGTCATTTGCCTCCTTCACTAAACTTTAGCAGGGATGAAATGCGGGTGAGGGAGGGTGCAAGTAAAGGAAGGAGAGACAGACGCGATCTCACAGGCTCATACCTAGTAGACGTGGAGGCGGGAGCATGAAGTTGGGTCTCCATCTTGAGCGTAGGTCCTGCTCGACCCACCCCACCACAACATTGCCACCAAGTGGTCAGGCAGCTTGAATATCGCCAATGGCAAGGGCCTCCCTGCCTCCGGTGGCTAACTGCTCCATTTCGAGAGGGCTCTCATGGTGAGACCTAAGATCCCTTCATCCGGCAGCTGCTTTTCTTTGGCCCTCGCGCTTGATTTCATTTTGGCCTCCATGGACTTCTTTGAAGTCTCAGGTGCACACTCATATGAAGACTGGAATCCGTAGGCTGCAGCCTCCACTACACCCATTGGCCTGTTTTCTCACCACTCTTCGCCTCCACTGACCTCAAAGGGAGGCATGTGTGTAAGCTGGGCAGGAGGTAGACATGGACCCTGTTAAAGGCAAAGTGCTTTAAAAGCCTTTGATGAAAGGCATTAAGGCTTGAAAGGGTTGTTTCTGAAATACTATCCCTCCCTTTTAAGAACTCTTAAGATCTGGAGGGTGATACTCTCTCACCCCAGAAGAATTCAAGCATGAATGTTCTTAGAGCCTCCAATTAGGAATCCAATTCCATCTCCCCAGATGCTCATTTCCACCAAAATGGCCCAGTGGGATCTTTATTTTCATTTGTGTAGGTATTTTTTTCCTTTAAGGAACAAACTAAACCATGCTGCATTATATCTCAGAGTTCAATACTCACTAAATAGGTGTTGACAAATTAAGCGCAATCGCTCTACTAATATACGTAACTATACACAGAAAGAAAACCCCATGCCATTCTTGCACGACTTTTTAGCTTATTAACCCCATTGTTTTGTGCCTCTATTATGGGCCAGTTACTAAACGAGGTACCGGTACATGACAATGGGCTAAGCGGACGTAGTACCTACCCTATTGGGGCTTGGAGACCCCGTTTAAACATCAACTCATCTATATCCTTATGGCCCTGTGGCATTAAAGTTTGGGTGCTTCTGTCATTTATAAAATAATTTAGGGAAATGTGCTTGTTGGACTGGAATGCACCTGGCTCCTTGAATCAGATGGATAAATGATGCTCTGTATTATTTTTAGAGAAGGCAGTTAAAAACCCAAGGTGAAACGGTCCTTGGATTTTCTGGGTGCTGCATGTTGAATACATAAAAGAAACTCATTCTCATCCATTGTTATATTGGCTTCTTTTTGGAAATGACTTGCGACCCCAAGAGGGGCTTCCTGGGTCAAGATACGAGTGATGGCTGAGACCCCAAGAAGCATCGAATGGAAGGGCACAGTTTTTTGTCCTCTTTGATGTGAACCCAACAAGTCAAATAAGACCTCAAGAAATAAAAACATTTCTGTTCCTTTATACCCAGCTCTGTCAACCATAAACACATAATCCTTGTAAATTTGAATTTCCAGAGCTCGCCTCCATTCTTGAGTAGTAAGAAACATCACCCACTCTATGAAGTGGAGCTTCCTTGTATTAGGTTAAGTTTGTCTTTCAACGAATACGTCTTGGAAATTCAGGCCCTGAGAACTCTTCATGACGGCATCCTCTCAGCCTTTACTACGCGATTTCTATGAAGTTAAATACATACAAAAATAAACAATATATTGATTAGAGATGTATATATGGTGGTAAAACTGCAGTGAAAAGCAACAAACTATACAACATTCAGATTGGTGGCTGGTGGAAGCAGAGGGATTCAAGAGGCACAGGGCATCCACAAGGAGGGTCAATACTATTGGAAATACTCTCATTCTTAAGCAGTGGAAGAGGGAGGTCCACCAGTGTTCACACTGTTATTCTTAAACTGTCCATAGACATTGCACACATGTTTTACATGTGCCATACGTGTAAAATATAAAGACATGAGTACAAAGCAACAAAATCAGGAATCGCCAACATATGAAAGGTCTTAAGCAACAGAACTTCATTCTAACAAAAGGTGGCTCCTTCTTACCCTTTCAATGTCCCCAGAATCAGGTCTACAAGAAACTCACCATCCAGGTTCATCTTCTCCTTCTCTGCATACACAAACCCCATATGTTCACTGACTAATATCCACAGCTTTACAATAGCAGCAGTACAGCCCACCTTCACGCCCACAGTTCTCCAGCTCAGCTTGGGGACTGTCCGTTCAGTGTTTAGTACCACGTGGTGCAGGGAGCAGAGCATTGGGGAGTATCTGAGACCAGGACTCTGTGTCCTGCTGAATCACTCCCCAACTTCGATGCCTCTGGGCAACTCGGTTCTCCTCTCTGCCCAGAGCTGCTCCACTTTTAAATGAACTTATGTTGAACTACTTGGCTTGGTTTCTTTTGAAGAAAAGATTGCACTGCTCTAAATAGAGGGAAAAAAATGTAAAAGCTTCTAGACCAAATGATCACTCAGCATTTTCTAGCTCTAGCTCTAGTGTTTTAGAATTCTGTGTTTTGTGAAGGTCACATTGCTGGACCTGGCATTTTGTTGGATGGGTTGATGAAAATGGACTTAAAACTAGATCACAAACTTGGCATCTTATGGAAAAAGTCTAAATATTTATTGCCAAGCATAATGGATTTTTCCAGTTCTCTAACAAGGCAACTCAGACTTTCCTTCCTGGCTCCCACTGACCCTTATCCTACCACCCTTACGCCTCAGAATCGGACAGCAAATCTGACTAGCTCATTTAATCACTGCCAAAGAGCAAGCATGGGCTGTAGATTATGGGCATTTTCCGCAAGAGGCGGAATTGCACGGGAACTCTCACCAGAGCTCCTGGTGGCCCACAGCTCTCTTCTCTGATCATGTTCCCTCATCTAGTGTCTCTAGGCTCAGGTGAGGGTCGCTCAGGCCCCGTCCCTCAGCCATGCTGTCCTCAGGGTCTTCCTCCTCCATCCTCCACCCATTCTTCTTGGGTTTCTCTTACTCTCTACTTGATCAAACATGTGCTGGGGGTTCCAGATAAAACACAGTCATTTAAACCCCTACCTGTGGACATGATGAATTTCAGGCACCAAACAGAGCTACCCATTTGGCACCATCTTCTGTCCAGCTGTCCAAAGTCAAATCTGCCTATGGCCACTTAGCCCATAATGCCACGACTGGTATTATGGTGTAAGAACAGTATCACAACAAAGGATTAGCCAGGCCCTGGCCAGGTGGTTCAGTTGGTTAGAGCATCATCCCGATACACCAAGGGTGCTGGTTCGATCCCCTCTCCCTGGTCATACAAGAATCAACCAATGAATACATAAATAGGGGGGACAACAAAATTGATGTTTCTCTTTCTCTCTCCCCCATCTCTCTCTCTCTCTCTCTCTCTCTCTCTCTCTCTCTCTCTCTCTCTCTTTCTCTCTCTCTCTCTCTCTCAATCAATTAAAAATAATAAATAAATAAATAAATAAATAGCCATTGACTCTTCCGCCCCACCTTGGTCCCTACTCTCTGCTCCAACTCATTCTAATTTTCAAATAAAACAGGCCAGTTGTTGCGCTAAAAAAAAAAAAAAAAAAAAAAAATAGAAGGGAAGAGTAATCTTCAAAGTACATGAGCCTTGATAGTCCATAGTTCCTCGAACGGATCATATTAATGAGAAACGTAAGCTTCAACATCACAAAGAATTCTCTGAAGTGCAGTTCCAGGCCGCACTCGGCGCGTGCTCTGGGGAAAGGAAGCCGCCGCTCCTGCTTGTCGCCTCCCGTTTGCACTTCGCTGGAGGGAACCTGAACTCCGAAGGGAACCACCCAACCACACCGTGTCAATTTCTAGACATTCACTGAGTCTGAAATGAGACGATTTTAAGTGTTGCCAGTAAAAATACGTAACATTCTCCTTGGGAGAGAAAGTCAGTACAGGAAGATAAAAACCGTTTCTGCCTCGGCCGTCCCAGAAGTCAGCAGTTTCCTCAAATCACAAAAATCATCTTACTTAGTCTCCTCCTACTAAAAAAAAAAAAAAAAAAAGCCTCTTCATCTGTTTATAGGATCACTGCTAAACATGCCGGCCCGCCCCCCGCCCCCCCGTCCATGGTCTGGAAAATAATTCTCCAGGATTTTTATAAACAAGTTGGGCAGAGGAGGCTCAATTGTCTCTCTAGAGGAAATGACACCGAGGCCCCAGGCTCAGCGCACACACTCGGTGCCCAAAGAACCCAAGCTAATCCGTCCTGCTCTCCGGGGCCGGGGCTGGCGGTCCACGGGCACAGCCTCCAACCTGAAGGGGGTGGACCCCGTCTCCTCAGGGGCCCGGATCTGCACAGAGTGAAATCCCTTCCACGCATCACGTTGCCATTGTTGAAAAAAAATAAAAATAAAAAAGAGGAAAGAAGCAACCTTCACTGGTTCTTATTTTTGGAGAACTTAGCCCATTCTCCTTTGCCCAGCATTCTGCTCTCTTTGCCAACAGCCCTTGGATGGCCATCCAGCCTCGTCTCCCATTGCTCCCTAAGCCTTTGCCAGGCCCAGCCCACCTGGTGCTCTATCCCTGAACCCATCACATGGTCCCTACCTTTCACTACATGATGCTTTCACTACATTTGAAATTTTTTCCAACATTCAAAGCCCAGCCAGATGCTCACCTCCTCCTTAAAGCCTTTCCTAAACATGTCAGCCAGAAATCTCTCCTTCCTATGAATGTTTATAGATCTTCTTTTTTAAAATCTTAATTTCCCATTCTACATACTAATTTGCTAGAGGGGGGTTTTGGTTTATTTGTTTTGACTTTTAAAACAATACCTACCCATCCTAGTTCCTCCACTCGACTGAAGCTTGGATGGCCAAGGGATTGTAAGGCTAATACCTTCTACTTTTGTGTGTCACCTACAGAATCTACCATTTACATTTGCACATAGTAGGTAACTCAACAAAAGCCTACTGATAATATTTGAGAAGTAAAGCTTCCAAACAAAGAAACCCAAGCTTTGTTGTCAATGTAGGAGCATATTCCTCTTTAGTAAAATAAACAGCTAATCTCCGTAGTCCCTGTATTCCTAAGACTGAGACGTTAGGAAGCTCTTAATTAAATTCTCACACTTACGAAAATGGAATAAACACCCAGAATCTAGTCCAGGTGTCCCTTAGCGCTCTAGGTTTGCCCTGCTTCATCCTGAAGACCTTGGGAAATCCTCAGATTTGGGATTACCCAGGACCGCTTTATTCATGTAAAGCCAAAGAGGGGATAAGAAGCAGAAACATCCTTCCCATCTCCCAGTATCCTCAGAACCCAAGGCCAGACCAGCCCTGGTTTGCAGATGTTCAAGGAACGGTCCAGTCTCAGACATGCATCTCATTCAATGACTTTCATATTTGTTGCTTCATATGGATCGATGAATAACCTATATCCACTTAATAGATAGACAATCAATAAGTGGTGCCTATGATTATTACCTAATTTTCTCTTTGTTGTGTTAATAAGAAGTACGGCTTACCTATAGACTTTCTTTGAACTCTTGATGAAATTGTCAGGACTTGAGTTCTTCAACATTCAACAAAGATATATGATAAAGATATATATATATATATATATATATATATATATATCTTACAGTTATATATCATATACCTATCAAAATATATTCTCAATAGAATATTTCTTGGGAAGAACTAACAGTTGATCATTCCTTCTAATTTTTCACATCAAAATATTTTTCTTCTTATAAAATCTTAGTCCTAGGAGAGAGTAGCTGTTGGCTTGTTTTTAGTGGCATTACTTAATGAAATAAAAAGCCTGGAAATCCTGTTTGTCCTCAAGATTATTCAAAATTGTACTCAATTTTGTGAAATTTGAAGTCTAGGAACCACTGGCTAGAAAAGTAGACCTTACTAACTTCAGCACCTGATGTGTCTTGATCTTCCTTCTCATTGGTACCTTTCTTTAAGCAATTGTTTATGGAAGCACCCATCAGTGACAGTGCCTGGCACTGTACCAGGGGTTGGAATTACAGAGATGGGACACAGTGTCTTCGTCCCCAGGGAGCCCACAGTCTGGGAGAGAGTAATACCACACAAAGTCATTGTTTCTACGTCCCAACCACGGTAGGTTCCAGAACAGGAGCATCTGCTCCTCCAGAACTCAACCTTTTGAAGGTTCTGTCTATATGCAAGGCATTTGTCCATTTTTCTAGGCGTCTAAAAACTAGAAGTGGCCAGGGCCTCTCTCAGCCTCTTTCAGCCTCTGAGGCGCCCTTGTTGGGTGCTCAGTAAACAAGTGCCCAAGCTCATCTCGACCTTTCAGTTGCTTCCTTCAGCCCCAGTTCACATTCAACAAATCCAAACATGTCATACTTGGTCTTCCACGGTTCCCCCAGCATATGTTCACTTTAATTGTGGTATGTTGCTCCTGAAATATTTCTCATATTGTAAAACACATCACCTTTCCTGCCTGGTCAGTGTTGCTCAGTGGTTCAGCATTGACCTATGAACCAGAAGGTCACGGTTCAATTCCTGATCAGGGCACATGCCCAGTTGTGGGCTCAATTACCAGTAGAGGGTGTGCAGGAGGCAGCCAATCAATGATTCTCATCACTGATGTTTTTTTCTCTCTCTCTCTCTCCCATCCTCCCTAAAATCAATAAAAATATATTTTAAAAAATAATAACGCATCACCTTTCCTGAAGGATATTCCAATCAAGATATAGAAGAAAACAATTAAGGGGTTATCAAAACAAGAAATATATGGAGGGCCATAATAATAAATTAAGGTAATCAAAAGGATCATAAAATTTAATGAGGATAAAAAGGGGAAATGACAAAGACTTCTCGACAGAGGAGGTAAGAAGTTCCTTCCTTCCCTGCGACCCTCAGCTCACGCCCCACACTATGTGACTAGCGAGAGTTTTTGTGACATTTCATTAGACCCCTTATAGCAGGTGAGGAGGGATAGGTGTAGTGACATGTTGGTAAGTGAGCTTTCTAAAGAAGACAGAAAGCTCTAATTTGTTGTATTTGCCAGTTTCCACTGGGACAAATACTCCTGCTATGGCCAATTTCCAACTACATTTTAGCAACTGGCTTTGAAAATTCCTGAATATTGAACTACCAGTTTTCATGAGCCTACCCACTACTGCACACTACTGGATGACTGGAATTTGAGAAGTGACTGCTCCAATCCTAGATCCCCATCAAGTGGTTTAAAAAAAAAAAAAAGGTTTTTAGTGGGGTTAGGTCATGCCTTGAGTTAGGCAGAAACAAGCTAACACATTAGCAAGGGTACGGTTAGTCATTGGTGGTGGAACCCCATGGCATTGGGACAAGAGTCAAGGAAAGGTTGTGGTTCAAGGAGAAAGTGTCCCAGCTCCAGCAGGCATTGCCCCGACGTCGGTGGGCAGAGAGGGACTGATTACAGGCGAGCTGAGGGCACAAAGGGGCTTGGATAGGGGGTTAGGGAAATGAGAGGTGAAGGAAAGGTGACCCAGAGAGGAGCCAAGAACAAAGCAGGCCCGTTTCACAACTTTATCTCCGATGGATACATGTTTGCAGAACTGGATTCCCTGGAAAGTTCTCCTCGGTTTCCAAGAAAAACAACGGTGGAGATAGGGCCTTCTTTCCTGTGGCCTGTCCCCCCAGGAACGTCACTGCAGGGGTGTGAACTCAAGCTGACAGCTCCTCTTGCCACCTGCGGGGCAGCTCTGGGATGGGAAAGGGCGTTCGAAAAGACTTTGGGGGGCGGGGATCCCTGAAGAACAGCTTGGCTTTTGGTTACTAAGTCTGAAGAACAATTTGAGGGGCTGAGACTGTGCCAGAATAAAGGTTTGAAACGCTGAGTTGCTCTGTCTCTGAAACAGGCTTTTTCATTCAATAGCCAGAGAGTGGGGCTCCTGAGCCTGTTAGGGCTATTATTTTTATTGTTGTTTTTTTTTAATAAAAAATTTTCTCAATGGAAGGAATGGAGATAGATAGGTAGATGATGTACATAGATAGTTATTAGATATGTATTCATACATCTGAAGAGATTTATGTTAACCGTTGTGAGGGTTAACAAGTCTGAAATGTGTCTGGCAGGCCAGCAGGCTCTCAGCTGGAGTTAACTTTGCGATCTTGAGGCAGAAGTTCTTCCTCAGAAAACCACAATTTTTGCTCTTACGGCAGTCAACTGATTAGGTGAGGCCCACCCACCCAATGATCTCCTTTACTTAAAGCAAACGGATTGCAGATGTTAATCACACCTACAACACATCTTTACAGTGTCGTCCAGACAACTGGGCACCACAGCCACGCTGGCAACATGACGTTAGCCGCCAGAGGTGGGGCCCTCGCTCACCCTCTCTGGCCCCGGCTGGAATTTCATCTCCCAGGCTGCTCTAGAGCCCATGGGCCCCACCCCGGCACCTGCAGCTGCACTCCCGGGTAGTCACCACTGCGGCCCATAGCAGGCCTGTTCTCTGTGGCTCCTAGGAGACCCCGGGCACCCTCTAGTCCTCTTCTGACAGGTTCCGTGGGGAACAAGGTCTCTAGCCTTTTCTGAGGCTCACTCTCTTTCACCTCCTGTTCTAAACTAATATCTGGGTGCCCAGAGGCAGGTACCATTACCCAGAGTGCCTGTCTGCATCATGTCAGCACCCTGCGTGGACCCACAGGCATAGTCCGCTTCCTCCATCAAGGGAAGATGTCCATTGCAGGTCAGCTGTGGGCCCGGACCTGCCACCCTTGCTCTGGGACCCAGAGGGGGCTGCCACCCTTTGGGACCTTGCCAGTCATGGATGCAGAAGGAACATGGGCCTCCCTCTGAAAGCCATACACATGCCTCCACTCACATGCCATTGGCCATAGGAACCACCGCAGAACAGGGAAGTACCGGCCCACCCTGTGCCGGGACGAGGCCTGGAAATGTGTGGTCACCAGCACTGGCCACTGCCACACGTTCTCTCCGCTCACCACGGAGCCGGCAGATATGCCTCCAGCCCCGCCTGGATCGGATCGCCTGCCCAGGTCCTCGTGGCTCACCATCAGGTGCACTCACACCTTCCCTCTCCACTCACGCTGTTTCTCACCTATCCTACACTGCCCTTCCTCAGAAATGACCTTCCGTAGTCGATGCTAGAACTTTCTCTCGGAAACACACCTTACACAGGTAGTATGAATAGAGCATCTACTAAAGAGAAAGAAGATTATTTCTTCTTAGCCCTCCTGAGCCAACGCCCTGATAGTCTTTGCAAACCACCCAAGATGGGTGGCTGCCTGCCCTGAAACTTTGTGTCCATGTGTTTCAAAAAAAATAATACAGCTAATGACAAGAAAGAATTCTTATGATAAAATATAATATGTAAATAAAACAATGTTCTATAATACAGTATAATCTCAATTTTGTGAAACAAAAGATTCACATGTGTAACTTTTAATTGGTCTAAATAACACTTCAGATTGTTTCCAGAAAGTGAAAAAAAGAATCCATTGGTATTTTCTTATGTTTCCAAAATAGGAATGTGGGTATGTTCTCTTAATTACAAAAACTATTTTTAAAGGTTTTAAAGTCCTCATGGATGGAGATTTTTTACCCTCTCATCAGCTTTTAATCAAACATTTTAAAAAATATGTTTTTATTGATTATTTTAGAGACAGGGATAGAAACATAGAAACATGGATGAGAGAGGAACATTGGCTGCCTCCCACTGGGCACCCCGAGCATGTGCCTGACCTGACCAGGAATCGAACCGGTGACCTCTGCATTCATGGGTCAATGCTCAACCTTGAGCTACACTGGCTGGGCTCTTTTCATCAACCTTACAGATGAGCATCTTCCCTCGCATCTCATTAAACTCTTTTTCAGTGATGTAAATGTTTCATCCTGTCTGGAGAGATCGTGTCGCTTAGATCACTGGACAGCCCTGGAAAATCAGCCAGGATAATTGTATCAGTTCCCGCCGCCTCCTCCGGCTGCAGAGAGCAGCAGGGAGGAAGTCTTCAGAGGCCTGCTCCTTCCTGGACTAACGTCACCCATCCCAGCTTAGACGGCACCTGAAGGCGGGTCCTGGGTGAGCAGGCGTGAAAACAGTGACCCTGCCTGGAGCCTCGGTGTCATCCCAAGTCAAGTCACACCAGGTCAGCTAGTGAGCTGTGCAGGGGGCGGGCCTGTGCTGGCCTTAAAACATGGACGGATCCCACATTGCTGAAAGGTGGTGTGCAGCCCCCGTCACAGGTCTCCAGAGCAGGAGGCACAAGGGACAACAGCACAATCATGCAGTTACTACGTGCTTTGGGACATTTTTCTTTTCTGAACTTATCCAGGAAAATACACCCTCTAGTCCCACCATACATCCTAGGGCCACAAAGAGAGGGCGCAAGGAAAGACAGCTGGGAAAGAGAGAAGTGGACACACTGGCTCATGAAGAATGATAGGAGCAAACAGCAAACACGGAGCACTTGCTATGCGCCAAGTTCTTCCTTCACATTATCTCAATTAATCTCCCAGCAACCACTGGAGCAAGGATTATAACAGGCATTGGATGCATAAAGAAATGAAAGTTCTACAAGCTCAGGTGCCACCCTGGAGCATTGTGGCTAAGACCATGGATCCAGGCCCTAACCGGTTAGGCTCAGTGGATAGAGCGTCAGCCTGTGGACTCAAGGGTCCCGGGTTCGATTCCAGTCAAGGGCATGTACCTTGGTTGCGGGCACATTCCCAGTACGTGGTGTGCAGGAGGCAGTTGATCGATGTTTCTAACTCTCTATCCCTCTCCCTTCCTCTCTGTAAAAAAATCAATAAAATATATATATTTTTTAAAAAGATCATGGATCCAGGAGCCAGACTGCAAGGATTGGAAACCTGGTTCTGCCATTTACTAAGGTGCTTGACCTTGGTGATGAACTATAACCTCCCCCCGCCTCGGTTTCCCCATCAGCAACGTGGGGACCATACTTGTACCTTCCTCACTGGGTGATTTTGAGAACTAAATGACTTAGTTTATGCAAAAGGCTTAGAAACAGTACCTGGTCTGTGACAAAAGCTTTCAATAGTAGCTCTTCTTATTCAGGCATTGGCCCAAGGTCACAGCAGGAAGTGGCAGTGCCAAGGTCTGAAGGCCAGCAGTGCCACTCCAGGGCGCCCACACCTAAAAGCCACTTGACTCCAGAGGACGTGCCTGATCTAGGCCCTGAAGAGCAGCCCCCTGGGCTGACCCTGGTAATCCCCAAGGCTTCCTGCATGGTATTAAACGTGCCCCTGGGCAGTCATTTAAACAAAACTTGTATTTTCAACAATCCCACTTTCATGGGCATTCAGAACCAATAGATGCCCAAGTTTGAAGACACCAGAGTGTCACCAACACTCAGCGAGAGCTGGGAAGTACCGGTGTGGGAAGGGAAGAAACAGACTAAATCCATGCTCACTCCCCTTCTGGGCCCTTCTCCCCATTTTGCGCCCCTCTGCCCTGGGCTTGGTTGAGTGTGGGCTCACCTCCATAGGCACAGCGTGGCCACCCCCCTAACCCTGTCTATTGCCCCCAGACAGCCTCCAGCAGCTACAAACATGTTCTATCTGCAGAAACCTTGCATTTTGATAGATGTCCAGATTGAAAGCTTAGTTTAAAAAAAAAAAAAAAAGTGAACCCTTCCACCGACACCAAAGGCGAATAATGGAAGTGCCAGGCTCAGAGCGCTAGTCCAGACAAGACCTTCCTTTCCTTCCCTTAGCCTGGTGCTCAACTTCGAGGCCTAATTGCAGCCATTCGCATTCCCAGCCCCCCCTCGTGACAATGTCACTGCGGCCTCAGGAGCAGACGGAACAGAGTGTCTCTCTGTGAGGCTTAATAACCCCCAGGGCGCGGTGGGCAGAATTGGAGATTAAATCCTGAATCCCTCAGATGCTGCTGTCGGGCCTGGGGCAACTGCTTCAGTTTCTTCACCTGTAAAATGGGGATAATGACACCCACCCAAGTGCTGCTGGGAAGGGCACCTGAAGGCGGGGTGTAGACGGAAGCATGCTCTGAATTTTCTAGTCCGTATCTACAGAAGTAGGGGCAGGTGGCTTTCTGTCCTCATCATGTTTTTCTTTTCTTTATTGTATGCTGCTTTGATATCTGAGGACCTCTGACCTCTTGCATCTCCTAGAGCAGCGGTTCTCAACCTGTGGGTCGCAACCCATTTGGGGGTCGAACGACCCTTTCACAGGGGTCGCCTAAGACCATCTGAAAACACATATTTAATTACATATTGTTTTTGTGATGAATCACTATGCTTTAATTATGTTCAATTTGTAACAATGAAATTGGGGGTCACCACAACATGAGGAACTGTATTAAAGGGTCGCGGTATTAGGGAGGTTGAGAACCACTGTCCTAGAGTTAGCTAGTTCCTAGAGATAGCAAACAACTAGTCTGGGAGTGTGCCTTTCCTATGCAAACTTACCAAGCCAGAGCCCCGTCCCCCAACCACCTCCTTTATCTAACTCCAAGGCAACCTTTCCGCTGCCCTAAGTCACCCGAGGGCCAGGTCCTGTACACAGGAGGCCTGCTTATATCGCCCAGAGCCTGACAAAATGATTTCACCCTCGCCAATCCTAAATACCTATCCTCCTCTGTCCTGCACTTCCCACAGGAATCACAATAAAGGCTCCTGCCCATGCTTCCCCCTTGTTCCTGCAGCCTCCTGACCAACCCTGGGGCTTCCCCGTGAAGCGCACATGGCATGACGTGCCCCTTCCTCTCAAAAATCACAAGCAATAAACTCTTCTTTCAATAGCAGTGACCTCTCCATGTCATCGCTCAGTCACCTATGTAAACAAATTCCCAAGGCCCAGCAAGTGTGGTTGAGTGCCGACCTATGAACCAGGAGGCCACAGTTTGATTCCCGGTCAGGGCACATGCTCCGGTTGCAGGCTCGACCCCCAGTAGGGGGCGTGCATGAGGCAGCTGATCAACGTTCCTCTCTCATGATGTTTCTATCACTCTCCCCCTCTCCCTTCCTCTCTCTGAAATCAATAAAAACAATTTTTAAAAAATAAATAAAATAAAATCCTAGGTACCTCGACATACCCTTGCTGTCCAAACTCTTACTACTCACTATCAAAGCTCAGGAAACAAATAACGTAAGTAAACTTACTGTTCAAACTAGGATCCAAGTAAATTCAATTAGCAAAGGATACTTGTATTATGTATTCTGATCCCTTTACACTCTCAAGATCAAAGTTGCTGTTGGTGACCAGCAGCTGTTTCCCCAAAGAGGTGACACACACTGGATCGGCTGGCAGAGCTACAAATGTATGAAGCCCCATGCTAGGTATTTCACAAAGGTATAAAGCCCTGCTCTAGGTTTTAGAAAACTAACATGTCTACTGGTTGTGCAAATGACATTCGACTTTCCCATATACATGTATTTATTTAATATACATATTTACAGAGGTGGGCAAAGGTCAGTTTACAGTTCATATGGAAAATAGAAAGAAAGAAAGAAAGAAAGAAAGAAAGAAAGAAAGAAAGAAAGAAAGAAAGAAAAAAAGGTCTACATACTCACAAATATAAACCTACTTTTATCTACCCCTGTATTCATTGTATTATATATAGTAATACATGAAAATGCCAAATTAATATTATGTACTATCAAAGTTCAGGTTAGCAAAAAAAAAAAAAAAGCACCAATAACACAAATAAAAGTCAATGGAGAGCCAAGCATAACAACTTAAAGGAAATGAAAATGTTCCAGGTCCAAGCCCAACACTGAGGTTCACTCTCTGGTTTTCCTACCAACATGGGAAAACCCTCCACTTGGCAGTCATTGGCATTCAGCCCCTCTGCCTCTCAGGTGGCTCTTGCTACTCTTGGAAGCTGTCTGTGGTCTTCAGCCCTTTGGCTGTGGCTGTTCTTTCAATGGGCCAAGGTGTCACCCACACTTCCATGAGGCTTTGAGCATGTCTTCATTCCACTGTCGATCCACATCCACGAATCATTTCATAGCTGCTTGAGCATCCAGCTGACACATACTTGAGGGAATGTGTGCCTGAGAATGCCATGCCAGGGCTAGAGGCTGGGCCTTGTCATTGATCATTAGCACATGTTCATGGAGGCCACCAAGGAAGGTGGTCCAGAAGCCCAACCATGCCAACCAGAACTGGGCCAAGCAAGCAACGCTCTGGGTTAGATTTCTCTCTGGACTGTGGATAAAACTTTTGGTGAATGCACAGCATGTGATTGGACCTTCCCCAGGAACTGGAAAGCTACCTGAAGAATTTACCATTCCCCATTAGATGCTAAAAACATGTACTCAATTTTGTTTATTTGCTTACTTGCCTCTCACATTTAGTCAACGCTTGTCTAAATGTCCTTTGCGTGGGTCACGACAGGAATGTCTACTTTGACAGGAACCTCTCAGTAGTCAGAGCATACCCCTAAGGTTACATGCAGTGGAATGAGCGTGGGTTTCAGAATCAGATCTACTTGGGTTTGATTGCTGGTTTGCCTCGCTCTAGCTGTGTGACACTGAGCGAGTCACCTAGGCCTCTTTCCTTTCAATAAAATGGGAATAGTCATATCCACCTCATGGGCTTGTTGCAAAGATTAAATGAGACAGTGTGGGTAAAATCTTTAGCACAGTGCCAGGTACACTGCAGACACTCAAAAAACATTAAATTTTCTAGTCTAGCACCAGCTAACAGCTGTTTTTAAGTGCCTACTCTATAAAAATAATGTAATGATATAATCCTTGACCTCAAAGAAAGGGTAAACTGATATTGTTAAAAAGTAGGATAATGGTTATGATAAAAGTGTATAGTCAGGATTGATTAGGGTATGCTGCAATAACAAACATCTCCGCGGCTTTAAACAATAAAGATTTCTTTTTTGCTCATATTATATGTACATCATGAGCAGGTGGGGGGCTCTGCTCCATTTCATCCTTATGCAGGATCACAGGCTAACAGAGACTCCTCTGTATGGAATACAGCTGGTGGGCTTGGCAAAGGGAAAAGGAGCTACGGGATTATACTTCAGCACTTAAATGTCCTTCAGCACAACTCCATTCACACGCTGGTGCTCGGAGAGTCACCTGGTTCTACATCATTTCAGAGGGACAGGAAGGTGTGATCCTCCTGAATGCCCAGAAGTAGTGTGGAACCAGAAATTGATGAAAACACTTGTGTCTTCCACAGAACCAATACACTGCATGATGAGGCCATTAAGAAAGGAAAGCCTGCCCTGGCCGGGTAGCTCAGTTGGTTAGAGTGCTGTCCCAATACACCAAGGTTGTAGGCTCCAACTCTGGAGAGGGCACATACAAGAAGCAACCAATGAATGCATAATTAAGTGGAACAACAAATCGATGCTTCTCTCTCTCTCTCTCTCTCTCTCTCTCTCTCTCTCTCCCTCCCTCCCTCCCTCCCTCCCTCTCCTCCTCCTCCACCTCCTCCCTCTCTCTCTCTCCCTCTCTCACATTCCTTCTCTGCATCCTTTCATGGGGAGGGCCACTGAGATCTTTGCCCCCTGGGGCAGGACTCCCCGGAAGGGGTCTTGGCACAGAGAAGGGTGACACACTCGCAGAGATGGGACTTCGGCATAAAAGGCCATGCGGCTCCAGTCATGCTCCATTCTTCACTGCAGACCTGTAGTTGCGTCCAGGCTTCATAGCTGACTCCTGAAGGCACCCAGCTGTAAGCTTTCTCGCCAAGGCGCCCAGCAGCGAGCAAGGTGCCTCCTGGCCTTGATCCAGCCGGGGTGGAGGAACCCATTGTCAGGGGTACAGGGCAGCTATGAGCCTTCTCCAGGAGCGCTCTGGGAAGCATTATCCTACCAGAGGGGGGAAAGTCTCTTTGAAAGCATTTCTCCTAGCCTGCTCAGAGATGAAGATAGAAACCATCACACATGGGAAGGACCAATAGCCTGATGCATCCTATCTGAGTGTCCTGCTTTGGAAATCATTTTGCTTATAAAAGAAAAACCCGTTTCCATCACTAGCTATCCCTGGAGCAAGTCATCTGCCTTTTCACAGTCTCAAGGAATTCATCTATATAAAAATATAAGGTTCGCCGAAACCGGTTTGGCTCAGTGGATAGAGCATCGGCCTGCAGACTGAAAGGTCCCAGGTTCGATTCCGGTCAAGGGCATGTACCTGGGTTGCGGGCAATCCTCAGTGGGGGATGTGCAGGAGGCGGTTGATCGATGTTTCTCTCTCATCGATGTTTCTCTCTCATCGATGTTTCTGACTCTCTATCTCTCTCCCTTCCTCTCTGTAAAAAATCAATAAAATATATTTAAAAAAAAATAAGGTTGAATGAAATGCTTGTTGAGGTCCCCTACTATCCAGTACATACAACTAGAAAAGTTAGCAAATATTAACAATTTCATATGGTTTGAGACATACACACACACACATGGTGGAGCAAAAGTAGGTTTACAATTGTCCATATGGAAAATAATGCAATAATTAATAAATAATAATCCTATATATTAAAGAGCTAATATGCAAATGGTCATCACGCCCTCATGCCCTCCTGCCCTCGTGCCCTCGTGCCCTCGTGCCCTCGTGCCAGGGCCGGGGGATCTGAGGCCGGGCCAGAGGACCTGAGGCCATGCCACACACACCCCCCCACTGGCACAGGGGCCGGGGGACCCGAGGCCATGCCCCCCTGCCCTGGTGGGGCTTGACGGGGGACCTGAGGCTGCACCCCCTGCCCTGCATGGCTTGACAGGGGTGGGGCCAGCCAGGTCTGGATCTCGTGCGATTTCGAGGCGCACACGGGTAGGCAGGGAATTGACTCTGGGTGCCGCGGCGCACCCCAGACTCTGACAGGAGGGAGATTTTCATATACATTTGACTAATTTTCTTTCATCTCTGACACTTCTATTATAGAGAAAAGGCAAATAGCAATATTAAAATATTTCCTGTAATTAATTCCCTTTTAATGTGTATGAATTTCATGCACCGGGCCACTAGTACAAGAATAAAGTCTGTATTTAGCATGCTTACGACTGTAAACCTACTTTTGCCCAGCCCAGTATATGTGTATGTACACACACACACACTCAGTGTGCAGACACCCTCACAAACATTTCCTCATCCCCTCCATAAGTATTTATTGCCTGCTAGATGCCAAGCGCTCTTCTGGGCTCCGAGGATATAGCAGCAAATGCTGCAAAGCTATGCTTACTGGGGCTTACCTTCTAGGAGTGGCCAGAAGCAAAGTGATAAACAAATACATGGCAGGCGGTGGTAGCTGCCATGGAGGAAATGAAAGTGGCTGTCGGAGTTGGGTAGGATGTTCTATTTGATGTGTGACCAGGAAAGACCCCTCTGAATCAGGTGACACTGGGGCAGAGCGCTGAAAGTTGTATGGTGAGGGAGTGAGCCACTGGGTATTCATGGCAAGTGGATTCCAGGGGTAAGCAACGCCATCTGCCAAGGCCCAGGAGGGAACCACGTCGGCCTAGTCAATAGTCGAAGAGCTGCATGGGGATTAGTGTGGCTGGAGAGTGACTGTGTGTGTGTGGGGGGGGGGGTAGGAGGGGGGAGTAGAAGGAGACAATGTTAGAAAGGTCAGAGTGTGGGAAAACCTGAGTGAAGTAGGAAATCACTCAAGGTTTTGAGCTTTGGAATGACATAAGCTGACATATGTGCTTAAATGACTATTCTCTCTGCTGTATGCGGCAAATAGACTTAGAGGAATAACGGTCTATTTCTAAGCAGGGAAATCACTTAGGAGGCCATTGCAAGAATCCAGATAATCAAATGAGGAATGATGGTGGCTTGGACCAGGTGCTGCAGTGGAGCTGGTAAGAACGGATAATTTTAAAGGTAAGTGCAATAGGATTTCCTAATGTACAGTATGGGGAGTGTGAGAGAAAAGAAGGAGTCAAAGATGACTCTGAGATTTTTCCCTTGAGTAAGCGGAATGACAGAATTTCCATTTACTGAGCTGGGAAAGACTAAGGGAGGACTATACAGGGTGGGGGAAAGTAGGTTTACAGCTGTTTGTATGGAAAATAATACACTCTGTGTTTCAAGAACTCACAACTCTAAACCTACTTTTGCCCCACTCTGTATTTGGGGTGGAGGGAGATAGAAATCTGGATGTTTCATGTGAGGCGTGTTAGATGTCTTATGAAAGTGTGATGCTAATACCGCAGGCTTCTATAATCTTCTTTGGAGAATAATTTAAAATAGAATCCCTAGTGACAATACTTACATCTTGGGAACTACCCAGAGAATACATCTGTGACCAGTGTGGCATGCTGGTAAATCTTTAATAACCTGCTCTCCTGGGGGAAATAAATTCCTAATTTATAGCATTTGCCAATTCCCATGGTGTAAACACTTCACCAAAGCCAATTTCAAACTTCCAATGTGAAGTCACTGAATGTGAAGAAGGGAAGTGCTCACCAGCTCATCCACAGATCAGCTCCCCCAAACCAGGGTGAGCAGCACGCTCCCCCTTCCTTGAGCCCCTGACTCTCTCAGAAGAGAGAGAAAGAAGGGAGGCAGGGACAATTTTCAAAGGGAAGGTGATGGCCTTAGGTTGTTATGCTTTAAACACCTTTGCAGGGATTTTTAAAAAAACAGGTTGTGAGAAACCCTGAGGCATTTGTATTATAAACAGCTGCCTTATTGTTGGAACAAACTGAGGCAAGATCTGACATTAATTATCTCTAATGTAAAACAAATTTACTCACAAATTTCAATGAGGGGCAGAGCAGGGTGGGGGAGGCTGGGGTTCCTGGTCCCACAAATGGTCCTCCAAGTCATTGTGGAAAGGAGGGAAAGCTCCGTCCTCTGTTGGTTTCTGGTTTCCCAGCCCAGGGTCTCTTTGGAATCAGTCATGGAGTGCCTGCATCACTTGCAAATTTGGGGGAAGAAAAACATTTGCTCTAGGCTTTGACCTGCTCTCGAAGAGAACTATTTTCTCAGGAAAATGAATGACATTAGGTTTGCATTAGACTGTTGTCCAGTCAGCAAATTAAAGATTCTTGGGCAAAGCTTTATTTCCTTCTGCACACCAGAGCAGGGGTTGTTCATCTTGTCTGCATTTTTTAATAAACTGGGGAAATTTTTAGGGTACTCATGCTGGGGCCCCACCCTGAGGTTCAGGTCAGTTGGTCCACTTTGTAGCCAGGCCTGAGAACCACTGCACTTGAACTTCAGGTAGTCAGAATCAACCTGATCACTTCATGGTTGTTGAAAGAGCATTCATACATATAGGACAGCATCTCAGTAAAGTGTAAGGAATTGGCGAGTCCAGGGTTCTCGTCCTATTTCTGCCATTTAGCACGTGTGCTCGGAAAAGCTATTGAACAAGGTGAACTTCAGAGGGTTGGGACAGATGGCTCTAGGTTCTAGGCTCAATCGCCCCCCTGACACTCTGTCTGCTCAAATAGGGAAGCTGTCCATAAGAGCTTCGCTTTGGCCCCTGTAAAGGAAGCCACCTGCATGTGTGAGGACATGTTTTCAGACAAATGGCGGCCATGCTGTTGTTTGCAACTAATCAAAGAGCTGGTAAAACATCATGAGAAGGGCTACCTGAGCAAAACAAGGCTAGACTAAAGATTTGCCCAAAATTAAGCATCTTGTCTGAGTCAGGTTGATGTACAATCCTAGCCTTTCCCAACTCCCACACCTGAGTTTAGTTTCCTGGTTTTATTACCTCCCAAGGATGCAGCAGAACTAAGGGGACCCAGCCCTCTTCATGCAGGCCCCCTCCCCAGGAGTATTCTAAATTTCACATGATTCCTGACCTAACAATAAAGCAATCAAAGGTCAATTAAGAAATTCATTCTAGCCTGGCCAGCGTGACTCAGTGGTTGAGTGTCCACCTATGAACCAGGAGGTCACCATTCAATTCCCAGTCAGGGCACATGCCCGGCTGTGGGCTCAATCTCCAGTGTGGGGCATAGCTGCTGATCAATGATTCTCTCCCTCTCCCTTCCTCTTTGAAATCATTAAAAATATATTTTAAAAAAATAACTATATTCTAAAATCAAGCAATATTTAACTGCTTGATCTTAATTTAATCTTCTGAGTTATTAACAGTAGGAGTTTTTTCCATGAACACTGGTCATTAATTAATGGTCAGTTGCACTAAACTCTCACTGTAGGGTAAGTCTACATATTCTCTTTCCTGTCCTGCTCCCCAAATCCAGAACAATTCCATCCTCTCCCCTCCCCTCCATGCACATACTCCCTCACACATAGACACAAAATTAGGACCCAAAGCAACAGAAAGAACACAACAGCAAAGCAGAGTGGATGGAGAATGGATGGCAGGGGCTGGTGGTCCATCAGAAGGACAAAGGCCCAGACAATGACTGTTTCCAAGGAGGATGAAGAAAATCCCCACTAGTGAACATAGCCCCAGCCAATGGCAAGCCCCCCACTGGCTGTGGGGCCTGATGACACCCAATGGACACAGCCACTGAGAGGAGTCAGAACTGGCTCCGGGCAGGCAATCTTGGCCTCCGCTTATCATGCTGTGACACTTCCGGCCTTTCTCCACCTCCGAGTGTGTCTCGGGGGAGGCTGGAGAGGGAGAAGCGCTGAGCTGCCAGTGGCTGCAGAAGCTTTGGATTAAGGGAAGTAAGTAGAATAGAAGCTTTGTCTGTTACATCCCCCCAAACACTTTCCAAAAGAAAAATGTAGATAGAAAATGAAGAGGAGCCGAAATGTTCAGGGCTTCAGCCTGAAGGCCAGATGCGGGAAGCAAATAAATTCAATGCTTTCAACAAGAGAGCAGGGCAAGGCTGCCAAACAGGCAGGGGAGGGGATCCTCTGTTTGTCCTACCTCTCTTCTCACCCAAGAACACAAGTTATGAGTTTCATGGAAGTAGATGGCAGAATGAATCAGTTACCATCACCAGGTCACCATTATTCAGGTACCAGAGACAGCTTAGCGAATCTTGTCTCTTGCCTGTATTGGTCCGTCTGCCTGACAAGTTCCTCCTTATCCCCCAGGAACCAGCTCATATGTCACCTCCTCTGTGAAGCCTCCCTGGACTCCGCCATGTAGGACCTATGGCTCCTTCTCCTTTGTTCCCAAGGCCTTCATCAATATTCTCCAAGGATTTACTGTCATGATGTCATCTATTTATGTGTCTGTCTCCCCAAGTAACTGGGAGCTCCCAGGGTCGAGAGCTTGGCCCTGTTCATTTTCTCATCCCCAGCACCTAATACATGCTCACTCAGGGAACAGGTGGATGGACAGACGCAAAGATACCAGGGAATTCAGAGGGGCTACTGCTCTGAAGAGGGATTTTCATCAACAGGAGACAGGGGAGCTGCCTGACCAGGAGGCAGACCTTTTCATAGGCAGCAAGTCATCTTTTCTGGAAGATCGGAAGGGCCGTCAGCAAGATCTGTGCCTGTCTCTGGGTCTCTCTCGGGCCAGGAGACAGGAGGAGGCCACCTGAACTCAAGGACAATGTCCGGAAGCAATACCTTCTCTGCATCTATTCTTGGTGAGGATCCCCAGGGGTTAGGTTTCTTCTAGAAAGTAGCCACTGAAAGAAAGAAATCCCTTTAAAAGAAAAATTATCCTGCTATTTCCAAAGAAATTGGCAGAAACTTTAAATATCTGCTTGGTAATCCGTAAGTCACTAAAATTCACCCTTAAGCAATAATAGTATAGGTATTGCAAAAGTCGCTGACTCAAAAAAGTTCAGGTTACTGGAAATGGAACAGAAAAAAAAAAAAAAAAGAAGGAAAAAAGAGGAATGTAAAACTGAAGGGGTCTCCAAGAGAGCAAGAAATTAGGACGGGGTGGGGGAGATATAAAATCACCTGCCTACACGAGGATTTTAACTGTCTACTGGGACAAGTAAAAAAGAGTTCAGTACAATATTGGGCTTACACTTAATGCATCTCTCTCTCTCTCTCTCTCTCTCTCTCTCTCTCTCTCTCTCTCTCCCTCTCTCTCCCTCTCTCCCTCCCTCCCTCCCTCCCTCCCTCTCTCTCTGCCTCTCACAACTATTAACCTAAATTGCACAAACCTTGACTTGCTCCCTTTCAGGACAGGGCCAACGGCTACAGTGGCTGAGAGCGCACGGTTAGATGTCAGACGTGAATTGAAGGCCACCACACAGTCTTCCAGCCGCAAGGCCTTGAGCGAGCGACTCAGGTTCCCTGAGCTTCTGTCTCTTCAGCTGGAAATGGCTGCTGCGAGGCTGCTGGGATAGATCTGTCTGGATCTGCACATGACAGATCTCAGCACCGGGCGGGGCCGGCACAGAGAAGAGGCTCAGGACGTGCAAGTGGCCGTGACAGGAGGAGAAGCTCTCAGAGTCATTATCATTATCATCATCATGATAACAAGAAAACATGGATGGCGGGGACTTAGAAAAGAAGGGAAAAGTCCCAGTTGCAGGCAGAGTCTCCTGGAGTTTCTTCTATAGCTTCTTCTCCGGTGTATCAAACATGTTGGTCTTTCTGTAGAATCCTCCATAATGTGAGAAAGATCCAATTACAGTCAAAGAATTTACCAGGAAGGGTGTTAACGTATTTGGTTAAGCTTTTCAAACAAGTGACTGAAACAGAAAGGTTTTCTTTTCTAAATAGTCATTTACCAGGAAAACCCCACACCCCAGGAGCTTGGCTCTCTTGGGTTGGAGTAGCTCATTGTTTCCAGGGGCCTGAGAAACTGCCTCAGCACAGATTTCTTTCTAGAAATCTACCAGACAGTTTCCAATTGTTATGTCCCCAACATAACATTATCTGGAGGATTTGAATACACCCCACAAGAGGAGGCCTTTGGGGGCACTAAAACTGAAGTGCCAGTGTTGAGCACCAACCCCAAGTTCATGGACTTTGTCATAATAGAGTCCATTGATGAAGGCAGAACTCTGCCATAGAGGCTTGGAAAACTCATCAGGACAAAGTCTTCCTCAATTTTATTATAGCTTTTCAAGGTGCAAAGGCCAGACATTGAAATATGAGTACATGGGGTGTATGTGTCTGCACACACACACAACGAAAGCAGGTATGAGGATTATGAGCCATGCCCCACACCTGACTCTGCTGTCATGTCAAGGATGCTCCCAATTTGCATAAGTCAGTTCATGAATGACAAAAAGAAAAGGCAAAAAAAAAGGGGGAGGGGGGGAGTAAGACGTTAAAGCACCAATAAAACCTAGCCAGCTTACGAGGATCAGTGTTATCTTAGCCCATTCACGCTGTATAACAGAATATCATAGACTGGCTGGCTTATAAATAACAGAAATTTATTTCTCACATCCTGGAAGCTGAGAAGTCCGGGATGAGGGCCTGGCAGATTCTGTGTCTGGTAGGAGCCACTTGCTGAGTCACAGACAGCCATCTTCTCGCTATATGCATCCTACATGGCTGAAGGGACAGGAGCTCCTCGAGGTCTCTTTTATAAGGACACTAATTCCATTCATGAGGGCTCCACCCTCAGGACCTAATCACCTGCCACAAAACCCACCTCCAAATACCATAAGTCAGAAAAAGTCAAGAATCATATGATTTCACTCATATTTGGGATATTAAACTGAAAGCCACAAGTGAACAAACAAGAAAAACAAACAAAAACTCCTAGACACAGACAACAATATGGGCTACCAGAGGAAAGGGAGGGAAGGAGAGAGTGAAGCATAAAGAGGGTCAAATATATGGTGGCAGCAGCAGATTTGACTGTGGGTAGCAAACACACGATGCAATATACAGATGATGTACCATAGAATTCTACTTTCAAACCTATATAAGCTTATTCACCAATGTCGCCCCAATAAATTTAATTAAAAACAAAGGTCAATAGAAGGTAAAAATAGAAGTGGGACGCTCAGAACCCAGTGGGGGCTCAAGAGGAGTCTTTGAGGGAGGAGTAATATGTTTGCCCTCTGGTGCCATCCCATGTAAATGGTCACCAGCTCTATACCCAGCGAAGCCAGGAGGAGGGATGGATGACCACCAGAGAGCATTTCTCCAAAAGGCTAGGTTCCTGACCCTGGCCCCCACCTCTGACCTCTTTCAGAACCACAGGTGGAGCCTCTCTTGGCTCCCATGTGGAGGAGGGCTTCTTCCCCTGCACTAGGGGAGTCCAGCAGACAAACAGCCCTCCAGGGGCCGGAAGCCTCCATGTGCTTCCCCAAGAGACACACCGAGGGGCTGGAATACATGGAACTCAGAGGCCAAGCAATCAAAACCACTTTTGGCAGGAATACACAGGCCATCAAGAAGCTAATTTAGATCCCTCCTGGCTGATTTGGGTCTGGAAGGAACAGAGGAAGAACAGGAAAGTATGTAGTGAATTGTCAGAAGGCAGGAAAGACCCAAGGCCTTGGTCTTAATCATGTTCCATGTGAAGAAGTTCTGGCATGGTTCATGCATGCAACCTGCCAAACCTTGAGTAATGGGAACAAACAAGGAAGGAGAGAGAGGGAGGACTGAGAGGGACTGGTGGGGAGAGGGAAATCAGGCTGTGTCTGGGTGGTGGTGCCAAACATCTGGGTAAACCGCAAACCGTCTAAGCCAATAGCAAGCCGTTTTGTCTATAGAATAGCAAACATCAAATCTGAAAACGTCTAGGGCACAGCACTGTAATTTTGTTTTGTTTTACTCTTCAGTGTGTGTGCAGATGTTTGAAAGCTCCTTGAGGGCATAAGCGAGGCTTATTTATTTTTAGGTGCCTCCGCCTTCCAACACTTAGTATGTGTCTGGTACATACATATGTTTGAGGAAGTGCGAGAGGGAGGGAGGGAGGGAGGGAGGGAGGGAGGGAGGGAGGGAGGGAGGGAGGGAGGGAGGGAGGGAGAAAGGAGGGAGGGAGGGAGGGAAATGGCCATGTACAGATCATCCCCAAATCCTTGACGACAGGATGACCATATAATTTACTGTCCAAACTGGGACAACTCTCAGAGTAAAACAGGGTGCTGATATGGTTGCCCTTAAAGGCCAGTCATGCATGACAGACCAAGTCATTAGAAAGGAACTGCCTTTGTTATTGTCAAACACTGTAAGTTAGACAAGCTCAGAGTGCACATAAAATATCATAAAGACCAAAGCGCCCGGAGCAGGGAGAGGGACAGGAAGAGTGAGAAAACGAGACGGGGTGGTCAGGAACCTGAACTTCATTCCAGGTGTGATGAGATGCCACCGGGAGGTGTTACCTGGGTGAGTGACAAGATCTGATTTATGTTGTGAAAGATCTACCTTGCAGTGTACAGAATGAACTGTAGGGGCAAGGGCAGCATCAGGCCATTGGAGTCACTCAAGTGAGCGAGGGTGGTGGCGTGGGCTAAGGGTGGTGGTTACAGAGAAGGTGGAAAAAGACGTGGTTTGGGATCAACTAATCTAACCGGAGCTGCTGGTGCAATGGACTTAGGAGGTGAGCAAGAGAGGCACTGAGGATGACTCCTAGGTTTAGAGGCTGAGCCTCACGTGGGTAGATAGTGATGTCCTTTATCTACCTGGGGAAGCCAGGGGAGGCCTTCACTGACCTCCCTCTAAAAGTCACCCTGCAACCCTCAGCCACGCCCTGTCTCTTCCCCCTATTCACCTCCCGTGTGGATCTTGTCAGCATCTGTACTTGTTTCGCGCATGGGTTTGTTTTGTGAGTAGACTGACTCCCCCATCAGATTGTTAGTCCCTTCTGGGCAGGGACTTTGCCTTGTTCAACAACATGCCTAGCACAGAGGCTAGCATCTAATGCAGCCGTGGGCAAACTACAGCCCGTGGGCCGGATCCGGCCCGTTTGAAATGAATAAAACTAAAAAAAAAAAAAAAAGACCGTACCCTTTTATGTAATGATGTTTACTTTGAATTTATATTAGTTCACACAAACACTCCATCCATGCCTTTGTTCTGGCCCTCCGGTCCAGTTTAAGAACCCATTGTGGCCCTCGAGTCAAAAAGTTTGCCCACCCCTGATCTAGTGCATACTCAATAGATAGTTGCTGAAAGGAAAACCAAGATAAGTCTTTAAGAATATAAACCTGAGCTCTAGTATATGTTCTGGGACCAGCGGGAACCATGGACAAGCCACTAGATCTCTCTGGTTCTCAGCTCCCACCATTACAATGAGAGAGTGGCATGAGGTGCCTGCCACGGTCCCTTCCTGCTCAAATATTCGGGTACCATGACTTTTGTCCCTTGATGTTCCCAGGTGAGCCAGAGTCAGCAATACCAGAAAGTGGTGCCCAAAGCCCTCTGAACTAAAGACACATTTTGGGCCTAGCACCTGGGAGGCAGGATTGCCCAGTGCCCGAGCTCTCACTCCGGTCAGTGGAGATACCAGCATCACAGGGAGGCAGCACGGCAAGTAGAGCAGGCTGGGTCTTTGAGGGGGCAAGTAGCACATCACCCCCATTACAGCACCAGGCACGTGCCAGATGTCCCATTTTTCCAGGGCTGTAGGGTGGGGTCCTACCACTGTGAGTCATTGCCTGTGCCCCCTTCCCTTTTCCTTCATGTCTGTTCCCCTGAGTCAATGTTTGGCATGTGTTTTATATGCAACACGCCAGCTCATCTTTGCACTGAAAATGACTAAGTCTGCTATCCTCGGACAATATAATACACGAGATTTTCTTCTCCTTTCCTCCTTTCTTCTTCCAGACCCATGTTCAAAGGGGACGTTAGAATCAGCCCTGAAGGTCATTGTGAAGGTCATTGCTCTGCCAATACATCTGTGATCTCTGGTCTCTCTGATTCCACGTTTGGCATCCCCGAGCCCAACAGCCCCCTCACCTTTCTGTCCTCCATGCTAACAGAAAAGGGAGCGCATGGGTCCAGGAACCGGCAGATCACCCAAACCCCATGTTAGTCATTAGTTAAAACTTCCTGCATGGCTAACAAGAACCAGAACTCATCCTGGGAATGTTTCAAAACCTCTGCATTTAGGCCAGGTTGGTATGCGTTGTAGCACCGTCTACTGCGGCTCCGTGCAATCATGCCTCGGCCAACGCTTAGGCCACCCGCAAAGGAAAGCTCCTGAGAACCAGGGCAAGGCCAGAGCCCTGAGCCCAGCTGTACTGCTGGTGGCTCCACGGCCTGTTTCGCCCGGCCCATGTCCAAGGACTCCTCCTCTGCTCCACCTTCCTAACCCTACTGGACCTTCGGCCAGCAGTCCCTGGCCACACTCTGCCTGACATGGGTCCTCCTCTACTGTAGGAACACTGACAGTGTCCTAATGAATGCCAAGAAGCCAAACCTTCCCCAGCTTACCATTTTACATTTTTCCCCACCTTCCTAATTTGCAGCTTGCAGTCTTTTTTGTGGCCTCTTGACCTTCCTTAGGCTAGTTTGAGTCTAGAGTCCCCTCTCTTAGAACTCCTGTTCCAAAGTTATGTTGGAAGCTTGGTGAATAGCCACATTGGTGACGGTTTTCTCTGCCAAGCATGGTTTCTTGCTTACCCGGCTGCTTCCACATTTTTTGTTAGAAAGAGACCTGGCCAGGTGCTCCAAATTCTCTTTGCTCAGGCTTTGCTCGATTTGAAGGAAAAATTGCACACCTGATAGCAACTTTAAATGCAACTGCTGGAGGCATAGACACGCCTTCCAGGTCTGGTCTGAACCACCACTATCTCTGGCCTGGTTACATTTGTCCGTAGTAACAGAAAACTGTCCTGGCCTCTCTACAGCTTCCCTCTCACTCACCTTAGGGTAAAGGCTAAAGTCTTCACAATAGTTTAGAAATCCCTTCAAAATTGGAGATAGGCCCAATGTCTCTCAAACACACCAGGTGCACTCCTGCCTCAGGACCTTTGCACTGGCAGTTCCTCTACCTGAAACAGTTTTCTCTACTCTCTCTACTACTTCACATCTCTACTACTCACTCTCTCTACTACTTCACATCTTTGCGCAAATGGCCTATGCAGACCACCCCACTTAAAATTTCAGCTCCCAGCTAGCCTCCAACCCCCCTTGTCCTGTTTTTCTATATCACATTCTAACATACTGTGTATTTATGTATCTAGTATATTATTCTTTATTTCTGTCTCCTCCACTAGAAGTTAAGCTGCAAGAGGACAGAACTTTTTGTCTGTCTTGTTCAGTGATGAATCCTCAGTGATGAAGCTGAGAACAGTTCCTGACACAGTATTACCAAATGGATAAATTCATTAACCAGTTAATAAGAAGTTCATCTCCTGTTAGGAGTCCAGACACTGGTCTTACTGCTGGGTTCAAATCTCAGAGTCAACCTCTACTAGTTGTGTGACTTTGAGCAAGTTTCTTAACTTTGTTACATCTGTTTATCCATCTGTAAAAATGAGGGGCAGGGAGGTCATGATTACTTCACAGGGTTGTCGTTGAGAAAAGGCATGTTGTGTGCTTAGCATAGGGCCTGGAATACCATCCAGATGGCTGTGTAAGTTCTGACATACTGTTAGTCCCACGGGGTTCCAATAGTAGAAATAGAAATCGTGAAAATAGCATGCCTTGGGGGTCCTCTGCTGTGCCTCTGCTTCACCGACCCCCTTCATGTTGCTTCTCTGCTGAGGAGAGGCAACTGCGCGCTGAGTATGTGGGTCAAGGGCCCCTGCGAGAGCGCCTACGAGGCGCTATGGAGAGGATCTCACAGAAAGCGATACTCTGAACCAGACCAAGCAGAAACCCGAGTGTCCTGAAGATCTAGAAATCTACCTGGGGAGGAGCGATAGGAGACCGAGGCTTGTTCGCAGAATAGACTTTCCGGGGGAGGAGGGCAGACTCATCCCCAGATGGGCTGGCCAGCAGGCACCCCATGAGGGCTCTGTGGCCTTCCTCCCTCTCCGCAACTCTGCCATCTCAGGGAAGAGGTGGTGAGGTGGAAGGGAAGCCCAGAACGACACACTCCACCCTGCCCCCTGAGATGATGCAAACGTAGGGCTCTTCCCTTCCCGCTGTGCCCTGTGTCCTCCTCCAGGGCCCAGCATGTCCAAGTCCTGTGAGAGACTCAAGGAGGGACTTTAGAGACCGTCCCTCCTTGTCTTACAGAGGAAGGAGCTGAGGCCCAGAGAGAAGCATGTGGGCGGCAGATACAATTGGTGGCCTCCTCATATCCCTTCCACTTACCCCAGAGGACTCCTGCAGCCCCTGCCTGAGGGTCTCCTCCGGGCTCAGGAGCACAGGTGCCCGCAGGTAGAAAGGCCAGATGGGCCATGATCAGCAGAGGGGAGGGAGCCGCGCAGCCTGGGAAGGGTTCATGGCCCAGAAGTGACCCTCGCTACCAGGGGGAGGAATTTCCATGCATGCCACCGTTTCTTAGAGGGAAATTTCCTCATCTAGTTGAGGCCCCAAATTTTAAAATACTAGGGGAACATGCTTTCATATTCAGTAGAAGAGTGTTGAGCTGGAGGGTTCCACCATTACATTCCCGCAGACCTCTCCTCGGGATCATGACTTCCAATGCACAAAATAAAATATATAGGATTATAAAGGACACTAAATATGTTGAAAGAAAATTATAACATAATTTTAAAATAATGTTGTGACATCATAATAAAGAGACTTATTTCACACAGATAATAAGATCTAAGGAGAGTCATAATTTTAAGGGAGTGACAGGCACCAATCATAGCTCCTGCAACAACTGTGATGGGAAATGAAAATACATGCGATTCTGTGGTTGACAGTCACAGGCACCACTGATACCACTGCGGTGTGTCCCCTACGTTTGTCCTGGAAGGAAATTAACGTTCAGTTGGGAGTCAGAGAGTAAAGATGTCATGATTTCCCACCAAAGTCAGAGACTTCCCATCAGAGTTCACGGGCGCCCTGGCTTTCCCACATGGACCCTTGGGGGGTCTATGAACACCAGACCGGTTAAGAACGCTGGGCCAGAGAATCTGTGTGAGACTCGGTGACCCAAAACTGGTTCAGGGGCCCCTTGAGACCCGATCCCTTCCACCATTCAGTCCTAAAGCATTAGTCAAGGCAGAGCCAGGCAGTCCCATGGTGATGGTGGAGGAAGCCACAGTGATTCCGGGTCAGATACCAGAGTTTATACAGAGTGGCCTTCCTGCCTGATGGCCAGGGAGGGATGTCAGCGGATGAGGGAGATTGGTTATATATACCAGGATATATATCAAATCCTAGCCAAATATAATCAAATCAATAAATATATTAATAATAAAAGGTTTCTTGCTGCTGGAAAAGAGACTTATACATACAGAGGGAAGGGAGTTAAAATGAGCCCTGGTGTTGGATTACAACTGGAGACATCTGTGCGAACTCAAGATTTTTCAATAGATAGAGAAAGGTATACACACACACACACACACACACACACACATACACTCACATACCAGCTCTGGCCGTTGAGCAGGCCTGGGAGCAGCAAACCCCTAGTCACAACGACCACACCCAGCACTCAGATCTTGGCTTCCAAATGCTACTTCGTACTAAAGAGAGCAGGGCTCCATGGAGAGAAGGCTGACACAGGGCTGGGGCACGGAATGTACAGATGAGCCCAGAGAATCTCATTGGGCCAGAAAGCCAGGAAGCACTCAACAAAAGACAGGATTCAAGTGAAAGGAATACCAGAGCCAGCTGGGAGGAGATCTCACAGCCAAACTACAGCATCAAAATAAAGAAGGAGAATTGAAATTAGTGCAAAATAACGGAAAACCATGAGTCTGCAGAGATGTAAATGAATAGATGAATCAATGGAATGTTGATAAGGAATGAGATGCGTATACAGTTTCAAAATACCTCCCCACAAAATACATATCAGTTACACGGGGAAAAAAGAGTACCTTTACAGTGGGAAAGTCTAGAAGACACCAACTTAATCAAGTGATCAAAGGTAACAACACCAGTCATAGCATGAGGAGACATCTGGGCCACGTGATAGGATGCAAGGAAGAGAGTACCACCTCGCTGCCGTGGTATTCCTGCCCAAAATGCATGATCTCAACAACGCGAGGAAACATCAGACAAGCCTCGTGGAGAAATTTGCTACAGAATAATTTGCTTTGAAACTTCAAAGTGTCACGATGATAAAAATCAAATTATGCTCCCAGGCCGATGAGACAAGACAATTAAATGCAGCACGTGATTCCGAACCACCTCCTTTCGCTATCAGAACCGGAGGACAATGAGCCACACTTGAGTGAGGGGTGAGGATGAGATGATAGCGAGATATCAACGTTAATTTTCTGGTTTTTATGGCTGTATTGTGGTTATGGAGGCAAGTGCCCTTTTTTGTGGGAAACATCCTCTCAAATATTCCAGGTGATCGGAGCAGGTCGGAAATGTGCGGCCTCCAGGAGAACAGGCATTGCTGGGCACCACGGCTTCACGCGTGGGCACTGAGCGGAGGCCGGCGGGACTGGCAGTGGGTGGGCAGCAGGAACCAAGGCGGGACAATGCAGAACCCAGCGGCGGGAATTTGCGTTGCCTTGTAGTGGCCTCACACTGGAAAAGCTGACCGCCCAGGAGAGGAAGCGCCCTCACAGGGGCACCCGCCGTCCATTGCGGTGTCTCCTAACCTTGCTGGTACATTGGAGTCACGTGGGAGTTTTTTTAAAATCCCGATGCCCGGGCCCTAACCTCAGAGCTTCTAGGCACTGGGATTGTTTTTAAGTCCCTGGATGGTTCTAATGTGCCTCCAGGTGGAGAACCACAGCTCCATTCCGGTGGGTTTTGTTGCTTCAGGTTGGGGAAAAAAAAAAAAAAAAAAAGATATTTTGTCCTGATGTCAAATATCAAATCCAGAAAGGTTCGGCTGAGCATGAACTCAGACCTGAGAAGTAACTTGTATAAAATACACACATACTAGTGAGCATTCAGGCACAGCCTCACTTGCTAAGTACAGACAGATCTATAGACAGAGGTAGAGCTACCTTCCTGCTGCAGGTGGTAAAATATGCACTTACACATGTTTCTCCTGCTTAAGAGATGACTGCCAGTTTATGTTACCTGTGCTGACTCACCTGGTCTCCTTGTTTAAAAAAAAAAAAAAAGTGCATTTGCGGGAAGCTATATATTAGGTGCGCAGGGAGTCACCGCAAAGAGCAAAGCCGCTGGGGGGGCCCACCAGAGGACTGCGCTGGGGGTTTGTCTCTTGAGAACCGTTCCAAGCTGCTGAGCCCCCCACTCAGCACTTCCGCCCCCTGGCACTGCTGTTTCAATAAAAGCAGAAAAGAAGCTGTGAGACAGAGAGTCTTCCATTTAAGGGACTTTTACATTATTTAACTCCAACGTCACTTTCCGTTTACATGCCTTGTTTTCAGATTATTTTAATATTCCCCTATGACTCATATGAAAAGCAAAGGCCCACATTCCTCTGCTTGCAACTCAAGGTTCTTCATCATCAATTTTCAGCCTAACTTTCTACCTTTATCCCTCTCCCCATCCCACTCCAGGACAAATTATCTTTCATGGCTAGTCTACTCCCTATTCCAAACTTCCTAAAGCCACCTTTTCCCCTACATGAACCTTTTTTCTTCATTAAAAAGTATTCAAGCCGTGACCAGGTTGGTTCAGTGGATAGAGCGTCGGCCTGCGGACTGAAGGGTCCCAGGTTTGATCCCAATCAAGGGCACGTTCCTTGGTTGCGGGCACATCCCCAGTAGGGAGTGTGCAGGAAGCAGCTGATCAATGTTTGTCTCTCATCAATGTTTCTAACTCTATCCCTTTCTCTTCCTCTTTGTAAAAAATCAATAAACTATATTTTTAAAAAATAAATAAATAAATAAAAAGTATTCAATCAAAAAGTATTTACTGACTAATTAATTTTTCTATTGAAGGTAATAGTGTTTAATCTTCAACTGAAAGGAGAACATATTTGAATCACCAAAGATACATGTCATTATCTTTCCTCCTAATAAAAAGACCAGGCTGACCCTTTCAGCAAGCACCATGAGGGACTGAGTACATGGCTCCAACCCTTCAACCCTCTGTATCCTCAGCCTTTGCCATGGGACTGGTGGCACCTATCTCCCCACCCCATCATTCTCAGCATATGACTTGCTTCGACCAGGAAGTCCTGACAGAAGCCACGGCTTAACAATAAGCCCTAGAGACAGTATGGTGAGCACACGATACCGTGTGCCTCTGATGTGTTACAGAACTGTCCACCTGAGACCTGTATAGTCTTGTTAACCGGTGTCACCCCAATAAATTCAATAGAAAGGGGGGAAATAATAAAATTTTGAAGAAGAAAAAAATAATTTGAATATTTCCACGTTTGTTTTTCTCCCCTGCGATTGCTTAAAGTACACACCCAGCCGAACCGGTTTGGCTCAGTGGATAGAGCGTCGGCCTGCGGATTCAAGGGTCCCGGGTTCGATTCCGGTCAAGGGCATGTACCTTGGTTGCAGGCACGTCCCCACTGTGGGGCGTGCAGGAGGCAGCTGATCGATCTCTCTCATCGATGTTTCTGACTTTCTATCCCTTTCCCTTCTTCTCTGTAAAAAAATCAATAAAATATATTTTTAAAAAAATAAAAATAAAAATAAAGTACACACCCAGACAAGCACATCGGAGGATGAGAAACACGTGACCCAATGACTGAAACTGTCCCAGCCAACAGCCAATCAATGGGGAGAAAGGTATGTGAGTGAGATGAGCTGAGCTGAGACCAGAAGACCCTCCCAGCCGAGTCCACCCTACATTCAGCCCTCCAGCTGTCAGTCATATCAGTGAGCCCAGCCAAGACCAGAGGAATGGCCAGACAATCCCAGCCTCAGCAGCCATCTTGCAGATTCATAGGCTTAATAAATGCCAGTGGCTTTTAGTCACTGAATTTTGGGTGGCTTTTTACACACATTGTTGTGATAATAGATAAATGGGACAAGTGCCCAAACTGAAAACTGTACAGCAATGATTTAAGAGAGGTGAAATCAACTGAAAGACCGGACTGCAAGACCCACGGGAGCAGGGACAATGTTGGGTGGCTCCCACAGTATCCACCGTACCCCCGGGGACCGTCCCAGCTACTCCGTAAGAGGTGCTGGAGGAAGGAAACATCTGCTTGTAACAGATCCTCTGCTGTCACAACTCTCAAAATGGTCATGAACTCATTCACTTCCAAACTTTAAAAACTCTAACTGGCCCACCAGTATCATTTACTTACCTTTACCCTTTCCAAGTCAAAGTCCCCAGCCAGTGCACGCAAACCAGGCAGTAAAAAGGGTATCTACAAAGGCTTTCTCAAACACGCCGGCGACTTCGTGCCCCAACACATAAAACCAGTTGTCTCCAGCTGCCAGGCTGCTTCTGCAAGAGTTCCGACCTCGCCAGTTACAGTAGCTGGTGTAGCAGCTAATCTTAGAAAACACACATCACTTCTCCAACCCCCTAATTAAGACCAGAAATCCGTAACCGAGACTTTCATAAAACTGGGGTTTCAAAGTGCCAGCTTTGCCTCGGAGTTCTGCAGAACGAGCCAGACTGGGGAGACACTGCCCAGAACCCTCGGGTGGGCAGGAGAGCGGGTCTTGGGTGGTCAACAGCCAATGGGAGCAGGCCCACGCCGGGGCTTTCCAAGTCCTCCTCCGCTCTGGTTCATGGCTCAGCACTTCTCCGCCCATCTTTGCCCATCATGAAGGGCCAAGGCTAACCAACTGTGAGCGAATCCATACGTACAAGGAGAACCCATTCCTATGGACAAGCTTAGCAATTTGGGGTTTCGGGAGTTCTATTTTTTTTTTTCACCTGAGCATATTTTTTATCCTGTTGATTTTTAGGGAGAGTAGAAGAGAGAGGGAAAGACAGAGAGAAACATCGATGTGAGAGAAACGCATCGATCAGTTGCCTCCTGCACAGGCCACGACCAGGGCCCGGGCTGGGGAGGAGCCTGCAACCAAGGTACATGCTCTTGACCAAAATCGAGCCTGGGACCCTTTGGTCTGCAGGCCAATGCTCTATCCACTGAGCACACCGGCCAGGGCTGGGGAGTTCTATCTTCATTAATGCCTCCAGCGGCCAGATCTAAATGAAAAGGCTTTTAGCTTCTCAGAAGGATGTTTCTAGTTCACCAACTTGATCTTTCACTGAAGGGACCAGCTTCTGCCCTTTCCAGTCCTGATACTAGAATTCGAGTCAGAGAGGGTCCTTGAACTGACACAGACAATGCCTACAACCGAGTCTCCATTTATTAACATGCTTATTCAGATGTAGCCATAACATAGCCATATGTTGAGCCGCCGCCCCCAGGCCTCGCCATTTGTTTGGACGAAGTGCTGGTATTGGCAGGCCATCCTCGAACACGTTAGCGCCTGCCTCTCTGACAGCCAGGAGGGCGAAGCCGCTGCGTCCACATGTGTCTTCAATTGCTGGGCTCCGCTTTCCCACCACTCTCCACCGGGGAGACTTTCCAATCCCTCTAACACTGGGGAGGCGCCAGGGTGCTATTTTGGGTTTAACAATGAAATATTTATTGAGTTCTAATTTACAGAGAGCTGTTTGAAACCCCAGGGCCTTAGGATTGTATCATTTTTATAAAAAACGGGCCCAGAAATCGATGGGGGAGGGGAAAGAGGCAAGGTCACCTTGATTTGACCGATCAGCAGAACAGTGGGTGGTAAGCACCCAGAGGACAGGAAGGGCGACGTTGGAGTGCGTCGCTCACTTTCATGGGCCTAGAAGACTGTGGACACTGAGCAGTACCTCGGGTCCCTGTCACCCACAGAAGGGCAGAGACTTCCACAACTCTGACCTGGGCGCCAGGACTATGAGCCAGTTGGGGAGGGGCCCCCTCCAGTCTTATGAACCGGCGTGGAAGGCAGTCAGCGGGCTCTGATGCATGAATAAGTGCCCCACTGAGCCAACCACTGGCCTCTCGCAGTGGCCTTCAAACCCAGTGAGCTCAGGTGACTCCCGTCTGCCTCTGTCTGACCCTTACTCTTAAACATAACTCTCCTGATCATGACCCCACCCTCGGCAGCCTCCCTCCCTTAGATAGAGCCTGGGCTGCAACCCTCAGCCCTCGCCCCCACCCCGGTCCCTCAGCCTTCGGTAGGGGCGACGCCATTTGTGGTGACAGGTTTGCAAATGAGACAGCCCTCAGCCAGCCTTTCTCCCTGCCCTCCCGCCGCACCACCTGAGAGTCTAAATCCACACACAAGGTGGCCCTTCCCCCTGGGAGCACGGGGTGGCCCTGTGTGTGAGGCCCTCGGGGAAAGTCAAGCTGCTCTGTGTACAAAAGAACCCTGGCAAATGGTTGTGTAAAGGGTGGTTTGCAATGACCCCACAGCCTGGCTCCTGCTCGCCTCTCTAGGATCCTCTACGGGACCTTCCAGGCACAAAGAACAACCCCATCATCCCTCAGCCCCGAGACTTTGCACGGCACGTTGGTGAGCAAACCCAGTTCTGAGATGAGCACATCTAAATTAAAAACTGGCCCGAGGTCATACAGCTTATCATCGAGGGGGCCATGTTTTCGTCCACTCTGACTCTCAAAGCTGATATATGTTCTGCCTCGTTATGCAACCTCCCAACCTGGGGGTTGATCCAGGCACTGTCCATGCCTCCCACCCCTGTGCAGTGTCCAGGGCTTATAGATGGCAAACTGTACCCTTTCCAGCTTTTTCTAGCATATTACCTGAAAATCGTGCTGGGGCTGGAATCTTTTTTTTTTTTTAATTGATTTCAGAGCAGAAGGGAGAGAGAGAGAGATAGAAACATTAATGATGAGAGAGAGTCATCAATCGGCTGCCTCCTGCACACCCCCCACTGGGGATCGAGCCCACAACCCGGGCATGTGCCCTTGGCCGAAATCAAACCTGGGACCTTTCAGTCCACAGGCCGACGCTCTATCCACTGAGCCAAACCGGCTAGGGTGGGGCTGGGATCTTTCACAAAAGAGGCGCCAGCCCTCGCTCCCTGCCTCCGCTGAGACTCCATCTTGTCTGTTCTCTGAAAAGACATCAACCTTGAGAGCCTGCCGGGGATTGAGCAGGTGTTCGCCAAACTGCCACCGTTGGCACCGAAGTTTGCTAAACCTCTGCTCAGCTGCCATCTTCCCAGGGCTTTCTCATCCGCCCTTGGCCAGGCTCATGCTTTTCAAGTTCAGTCCTGAGAAGTCTCTGATTTGCCAGATTGAGGAATGTGGTTTCTCTCCTGCATGCACCCCTCTCGCTCCCCCTGGACTGTTCTCCACCCCACAGCAGTGGAGGTGCAGGGGGCAGGGATGACCTGAATCGTCTGGCCCTGCAGGGAGGGCTTTTATCACCACAGTGCTTAGAATTGGTGGCACATCTATATATATAAAACCCTAATATGCAAATAGACCGAACGGTGGAACAATTGAACAACTGTTCGCTATGGAGTGCACTGACCACCAGAGGGCACACGTGGAACACGGTGGGCATCAGGAGCAGGTGGCAGAGCATGGGACATGGCGGGCATTGGCCGCGGCAGGATGATGGAGCAGGTGAACAGGGGCGCCAGACCAAGGCGCAGGGCGCGGGGCGCTGGTCGCTGTCACTGGGGCAAGCATCTGGTGGTTACTGAAAGTTCTTTGCTCCATCGTGCCACAGTCCCGCCAGGTGCTCGCACTCGCTGCCAGTGCCAGCCATGATTGCTCAGAGCTATTAGCGGGTGCGAGCGGTGGCTGCCGCCCCAATCTCCCCTCAGGGCTTCTCCACCTCCCCTGCTCCTGAGGGGCAATCAGGGCCAGCAGCCACCACTCACACCCGCTGCCAGCAATGGCCCCGCTCACACCCACTGCTGGTGCCCAGCACCCATCTCAATTGCTCAGGGCCATCAGTGGGTGTGAGCAGTGGCTGCTGGTCCCAATTGCCCCGAGGGCTTCTCCACCTCCCACTACTCCTGAAGGACGATCAGGGCAGCAGCCACTAGTCACACCCACTGGTAGTGCTAGCCCCAATCGCTCTGTGCCAGCAGCAGGTGGGAGCAGGGCCAGCACCATCAGCACATGGGAGCAGCAGCAGGAGCAGGGCTGCCAGCAGACAGGGGACCAGGGGCTGTGGCAGGAGGGGCTGGGTGGGGGCATGGAGGATGGGCCAAGTTCCTTTCCTCGCAGCCCACAGTTCCTTTCAAGTTGCACGAATTCATGCACTGGGACCCTAGTGATGATAATAAAAAGCAGTTTGTTTTATTCTGCTTCTAAGTTGTCTACAGCCAATGCACTCTCCTCCTCCTACCTCCATGGCCTGCACCCAGGCAGACAGCCCCCACCCATCCCCACCTTGGTGCACCAAGGCCACACGGGGTTGCTAGTCTAGAAGCCTTTATGTTGTGCATCATTGTCACAAGGTCCCCTGGGAGCAGGAATCAGGGTCTCAAGACTATTCCCCAGTTTTCCTAGGAGACTTGTTATCGCCCCCACTACCACCACCACCACCACCGGCCTGAACGCCCCGGAATCACAGCCTAGTGCTTCATGTCTTCCTAGTGCTCCCCCCTCGTCACCTCACCACCCATCAAAGTCTGCCCAGCCTCCAGCCTGAGTGGCTAGCTGACCCACCAATCCCGCTGCCTCTGGGGCCCTCATGGAAAGGGAGGACTTCTCCAGGCCCCACCGCTCCTACAATAGCAGGACGTCCACCCGGCGTGGCTCAGTGGTTGAGTGTCAACGTATGAACCAGGAGGTCGCAGTTCAGTTCCCGGTCAGAGTACAGGCCCGGGTTGCGGGCTCAATCTCCAATGTGGGATGTGCAGGAGGCAGCAGATTAATGATTCTCTTTCATCATTGATGTTTCTATCTCACTCTCCCTCTCCTTTCAATAAACAGATTTTTTTTAATTTTTAATAAAATAAATAAAACAGCAGGACTCCTAGAGAGAGTGGGGTCCATTTGCCAAAGATGGTGCTGCTAATGGCGGCAATGAAACAACTGGCGTTCCCAGGAAGGGGAATAAGGACAAGGGACTGGCCAGGACCCTCAGGGGAACCTCAGGGGAACCCGTGTATGTGAACTCTGTGCATCCTAAGGCACCAGCCTTCGCTGACTATCCAATGAAATGGCCTGAGCCCCGGCCCCCCGGGGCACAGAGCCTTCCTCCAGATTTCAGAGCGTCTCCTGCCACCTCCCACGTGACTTCTCCTCGCCGGGGTCTCCTTGGTCTGCTCTCACCACCTTGCCCCCTGCCTTTATATCTGTTCATCTGTCTGCACTTCCCTCCCCCAGTTCATTTCCCAAATGGATGGAGAATCACTGTTGTGTATAATCATATTTTTACAGAAATTTGGGGAAAACAGAAGAGAAAAATAGCTAAGACTTTAGCAGTAGTCACCAGTGTCCCTAAAGCGGCTGTATGTGCCTGCCTCTCCTGCCCTGCGGAGCTGGGGTTCCCTTGCTCAGCTTCTCCCAGCCCGGCTTCAAATCCCTGCTTCTCCCTCCGCCCCCAAGTTGCCAAGGAAAATGGAAAAGTCTGTTACTTTGTCTTACAGACGCGTGTACGTCTGCACTCCCCCTCCCGGGGCTCCAGGACCTCTTCTCCTCATCTGCCTAATACTGTCTCCTAGCAAAGGACCGCCTTCCCTGGCAGGGGACGCACTGCTCCCAGCGCCCTGGGAAGCAGCAACAGTCATTTCTATTGTGAAACAGCAATTTTCCCTTCCCCGTTACATAGGCAATTTCCTCTCCTGCCTACAGGCCTCACTTTGATTCCTAATCCAGAAGACGCCTTTCCTTGTGCCAATTCGCATTTCTCGATTACATCTTCTCCATAATATTGTAAAACCACTTCATACATTATTAAATAGCAAAAAAAAAAAACAAAAAAAAAAAACATGATCACATTCCTCTGACAACCATTTTCATTTTCAAAGGCTCCCTTTTCCCGTCTCTGTCCACCCACACATGTTTTAAGGCACCTATGTTTTCTTCTTGCTGCTTTCGGATCTCACACGATAAGCCACCTTTCCCTGTCTTCATTGCTACTGTGTGAAAAGCTGTGAAACGTTCCATTGAGCTACTGCCCCACAGGTTAGCCACACACGCCGAATCGCAAAAGCAGCAATCTCTGTCTTGTTCACTGATGCATCCCAAACAGTGGGAAGCCATGCCTGGCACCTAATAGAATCCCAATAAATATTTGTTGAATGGATTATAGAATAAGACATTTGGATCGTTTCTAGTGTTTTGTTGCTGTAGACAGGGTGCAATAAACATTGTTATTCATATAACATTTTTCTTTAGCTTAATTATTTCCCTGGTAGTATTTCCCTAATAAAAACTGCAGCAGTAGCAGTTTTAATAAAAAATCAGTTTTTAATAAACAGTTAATAAAAAACAGTGACAGCAGCCGGCATAATATTTGCAAACATGGGGCTAATGTAATTATTGAGCAGAACCCGTGTGCTAGGCTCTGTGCTAAGCACTTTACACCCAAAATATCAGTGACTCCTCACAACATCCCTCTGAGGAAAGTACTAACTATCCTCATTTTACAGATGAAAATGTGAAGGACTGTTTTTGGTCCAAGGTCACTCAGCTTATATAGGGCAGAGATGGGACTTGAACCAAGGTCTATCCTACTCCAGACTGTGAGGTCTGAACTGTTACAGTGACTTCTGAGATCAATTAGCATAACAAGCTGAGGACTGTTGGTAGACACCTCTGCGTTGCTCTCCCCAAGGGCTGTGGCCATTTATGGACACAGATGAAGGGCTCCTGTAAGCTTACTTTAATGTATGCCGCTCATTACTTGAGTTTTGCCTTTTATTCAGTCTGACAACCTTCACCTTTCAACTGTAATATTTAGTTCATTAACATTTAATGTAATAATTGACTCATTTGGATTTAAAGACCTCACCTTACTATTTATCCAAATGCTGTGTTCCTTTTCTCTTTTTTCTTGCCTGTATCTAGATTGATTATGATTGTAAGAGGGTTGGAATCATGTTTTTTTCTAAATCTCATCTTCCCTTTCTATCCATTGGGTAGGTATACATTCTTTTATTTTTTTAGAGGTTACCAGAAAAGGGCTTTCATGATAAAACCTCCTAGTTCTCAATAATGACCGCCATTGGCACCTACCTGTTTGCTAGATGCTCATACGTCAAGCTAAATTAAATCATCTCCCAGAAGCCTCTTCTCCCCATGTGGCATTGTGGGTCATTGACTCAGGTCCCCAAGAGCATGACAGTAGAATTCTCTCTGCACAGGCAGTGCCGAGTTCTGGCTCTAAAATATTAAGCAGCTCCTGCTGTCCTCAAAGGCATTCAATCCAGTACAAACAAGCAGACAAAACACTTGATACCCAAATGCAGATGGCCATCAGGGTAGGACCCAACCTGAGCACAGGCTGATGGCAGAGATGGCCTCAAACCCAGCCCCGGCCACAGACAAAGCCCAGCCTGCCTTTCGCTGGCCTCACAGACACCACGAAGATGCTCTTGCTGGGGAACAGAACCACCCTTCCATGAGCTGATCCAGAATGCTCTTCATCTTCAAAGAGGCTGCCTGCCTTCAAGCATGACACGGCAACCCTTCCACTATTCATCAAAACAGAAGGCATCCAAATATCCCTTCTTGGCTTTGGACAATGGTTTTATGTTTACATTTGAGATGTTCTCAAAACTTTAAGAATCAAATTAAACCCTGTTGCAAACGTATGGAGTGAAACAAGCTTGAAAATAGCCTAGGCTCTTCTCCCCCTCCTTCCTCTCCCCCCAATCCTGCAGCGAATACACCCAGAGTTGGGGGCAGGTGCCAATTGTTTAAGACCCCAGGGTATCTGTGCATGCACTTTAGCGGTCAAGTACTCTAGGAATTCCTAGAAATTACCTCCCTGGAACCTCTTTGTGACCATGGACACAAATAATGTAAATGGGAAACATCTCTGGTCGGGGAAGTAAGCTATTTCTGTTCTTTAGGAGTGTGATGTTGAATCTGCTAGCAAAGCTTTGCTGTCTTGTCTGGAACCAGAAAGGTCAGTTGGAGGTTAAGGCGAGTGAATGGTCCATCATGAAATAAACACAGCACAACCCAGGGCTACGTGCAATGTTATTCTTTCACCTTCTTCCTGGAATTTCAGAGGTTGTGCAAATGGAACACAAACAATGCGCAAGATAATGTAACAGTGTGGAAATAATGCCAGCGGGAAACTTGTGTACTTGAGGATTCAAAGAAGAAATAAAACACTTTAACGATGCACTCGCCCATCTCTGCTCCCTGCTCCCTGCTCCCTCGCAACCCCCTCTTCCCTTGAAGAGCAAATCTTAGCGTTTCTCTGATCTTTTCTTTCTTTCCACAAGATTTTTCATGTTTCCAATACCCTTTTTTTTCTCTCTCTCCTGTACACACACGGAGAAGAAAGCCCCGGATACTAGCGCTGGATGGGGGACCTGAAAAATCAGCAAATCCAGTCCTGAAAACTTACACCAAAGGACCTGATTTCTGTATTCGCTGTGGCTGCAACAATGCCGTGTAACAAACCACCCCCAAATAGAATGGCCCTTAGCAACACAGAATGGCATTTATTCTCATGCTCACAGATCTGTGGGTGACCTCAAGCTGGTCTAGGAGGCGCGCAGCTGGGAAGTTCTGCTTCAGGCTGCAGGTCGGGTGCAGGTCTGCTCCACGGATGTCGCCTTCTCCCCAGACCCATGGCTACCTGTGGGCGGGCATGTGCTCATGGTTAATGGAAAAGCTCAAGAATCAGGCCCACCCATGCAAGTACATTTAAAGCCTCTAACTATGCCCTGACCAGCATGGTCAGTGGTTAGGGTGTCGGCCCTCAGTTGGGTCATGAGTTCGATTCCTGGTCAAGGGCACGTACCTGGGCTGCAGGTTTGATCCCGGCCTCAGTTGGGGCACAAGCAGGAGGCAACCAATCAATGTGTCTCTCTCACATCGATGTTTCTTTCTACTCTCTCCCTCCCCGCTCCCTTCCACATTCCCTAAAAATCAATGGGGGGGAAATCCTTGGGTGAGGATTTTTTTTTAAAGCCTTTACTTATATCACATCCTCTCCTTGGTCAAAGGTAGTCATATGACCAAGCCCAAAGTCAGCAGGACAAGGGAGTGACAACTGCTCCAAGGGGAGAGTGAAGGGAGTGATTATTTGCTGACCAATAATCCAACTAATCACAGATGCCAAATATATAAGATAGACATAAGTGGCTCTTTGCTAGGTAAACAAAGGAGGGATGAGGGGACCCTAGACCCCATGCTCTCCATCCCCCCAAATTCCCAACGAGTCCTCTGTCAACTCCCAGGACTTCAAAGAACACACCATGAAATGCAAGACAACCTTCTCCCTTTACAGATAAGAAGACTGAGGTGCAAAGAATAACTTGGCCACAACCTGAGAAATATCAGGCATGAGGCCACAAGTGAGAGGAGTCTTCAAATCTGATGACAGCCGGTCATTTTCCAGCCTCCAGTCCTAGTTACAGAGATTACAACAGTTTTACAATAGTTTACAATTTGCCTCAATTGCTTGCAGCTGGAGAAAATGCTCCCAAACCAGGTAGCATAGTAAATAAAGGGAAGAGGGGAGAGGGGAATATAATTCTGACTACCGGATCCCAAACCATGCACATCACAGGACAGAGCTCAGAACCAACCACTTCCATTCCCACCACTCACCCAGGACGTGATATAAGGTAGAGCAGTGGCAGACAGAATGGGAGAGAAGAACATAGTTGAGCTAAATTCTAAATGCATCTCTTTATTCCTCATCTGAGGATATTTTTTTCTATTGCTTTTCAGAGAGAGTGAAAGGGATGGAAGGAGGGAGAGGGGTAGAAGGGACAGGGACAGGGAGAGGGAGAGAGGAAGAGAGGGAGAGAGGAAGAGAGAGAGAGAGAAACATCCATGTGAGATACACATCCACTGGTTGCCTCCTGCATGCATCCCAACTTACCAGGGACAAGAAGCGAACCCACACCCAGGCACCTGCCCTGGATGGGAAATCAAACCCAAGACCCTTCGGTGCGGGGGCTGATGCCCTAACCATTGACCAACACCGGCCAGGGCCTAAATGCATCTTTGATGAAGAAAATTTTCACATGACAGAATAAAAAATAAGACCAAAATTCCTGTTGATAAATGAGTCCTTTAGATACCAGATTATTATGGTGGTAGTGATGGTAGCTGATGGTGGTGACAAAAGTTCAATCAAGAATTCACTAAGGCCAAGCTCCATTTCTTTAATGTTCCTCAGTTCATCCTAATGTGTAAGAAGGACTGAGAAGCAATGCGTTTAACGGACACAACTCTGGCCTCAGGATTTTCTTCCATTTGAGGCCCCAGAATTCCCTCACACTCTAGTCTGATTCAGTTGGGCTGTTTAATTAGGTGCCTCTGAGTGCTAGGTGGCTGTCAAGTAGAAGAGAGAAAAGGGTCCTTCTTGAATGGAGAAAAAGGTGATCCTGAATTTAGATGGGATGCTTGTTATTTGGGATGAAAATGATGGGGAATTAATCTACAAATTGAAGCAATAAGAAAGGGAATGGAAGCTGGAGGAGGATCCCAGAGTTGAGATAAGAGGCTGCTCTTGTCCTTACCCTTGTTTTCTACAACGCCCAGAGGCTTCATGGAACAAGAGAAATGATAAACAATGATAGCAATTGTTAGCATTTGCCAAATACTTACATGTGCCAGGCACTGTGCTGAGTTCTTTTCATGTAGTAGCTCTTGTAATTAATTCTCAAGGTAACCCTATGTGGTGGAGGTCAACACTCTCCCCATTGTTCAGATGAAGAAACTGAGGCAGGTTGGCTAAAGAACTTGCCCCAGCTCATGCAAGTGTCAGCGCTGGGATGTGCATCCTGGGGATATGCTCGAGTCCACCCTCCGAACACTGCACCGCACAACAGCTCCACCCCATGCGCCTGGGGTAGGTCCTGTCCCCATTCTACAGGTGGGGAGACTGAGGTCAAGGGAGTGTCTCAGGCCAACACATCTTACTAGCACTGCCTGGATTTGGACCCTCCACAAAGGGAATAAATATACCTAGAGGGGCTGAGGAGCAGTTTGGCCTAGGGGCAGAGAGGTGCTTCTGAACACCCGACTCTCCCCCTTCACATTCAGAGGCAGCACTGATCACATGCCGGGATCTTTCAAAATAACTGCGTTTTTAAAAACCTACCCAACACCCAAACCAGCACAGGCACGTGTGCGAGTCTGGAAGTGGCACGGAACTAGAAGGAAAGGGTGAACCCAGCCATGCTCTAGGTTGGGCACAACATCTCCCATTATTTGTTTCTAACATGTTGCAATTGGCCAGACCCCAACCACATTTTTCCAACCCTTCCCTTCTCCGCCCCACCCTGCCCCGCCCCCACGGCCCTGCTTTACATCGCAAGCCCGAGTGTATTTCCCCAAAAATGTAATCCATATGTCTGTGCCCCGTTTACACTTAACTCACACGCGGGTGTTTGCTAAGAGCCGTTTGCTGCGCAGAAGCCTCCAAGACTGTCTGTGAGGCCTTCAAAAGGCCCCTCCGGCATCTTTTCTTAGAAACAGGAAGCCAAGGGCGAATGGAATGGCAAATGTTGGCGGTGGGAGGGAAGAGGCCCCGGGACCAAAGAGGCTGTTCTTACTCCCCACGTGGCAGACAGCAAGGGGGGTGCCCCCGAGGTGGTATTTCTTTCTTTTTTTAAAAAAAAAATTTTTATTGATTTCAGAGAGGAAGGGAGAGGGAGAGAGAGATAGAAACATCAATGATGAGAGCGAACCATCGATTGGCTGCCTCCTGCACACTCCCTACTGGGGGTCAAGCCTGCAACCCGGGGAGGGGGGGGGGCGGGAGGGGGGGATGTGCCCCTTGACCGGCATCGAACCCGGGACCCTTCAGTCCCCAGGCCGTCGCTCTATCCACCCAGCCAAACCAGCCAGGGCCCGAGGCGGTATTTCGAGGTCCTGGAAACTTGCCCGGGTAGAACACCAAGGCCAAGCTTGGGTCCAATGCTGTTTTCAGCCACATCCACAGTCCCTCTGTGGCCACAGCCGCTAAGGTGGCTGAGGAACATAACGGAGAGCCAGCAGCATGTCCCTGACCCGGCTCATCAGAGATCCTGATGGTACCTCCTTCCTCGGTGGAACTAAACCCAGAGTACTGGGTTTCTATCTCAGCAGCTAAAGACCTTCTATCTGCCTTTAAGAACCACGCACACATGTAGACAACAGACCAAGCACTTCTCAAAACAAACCATTACATCTGATATGGTTTAGCTCATCCATGTTTTGTGGCTACAGCAAAAGGTCCTAGTTTTGTGCTTTGGGTTTGGGTTTTTTTTTTAATTGCCGAAGTTCAGCTAACTTATGTCCTTTGGGAAAACTGGTCTATGTAAATGTGATTTAACTAAAGGGGGCAAGCTGTTCACATGTGTTTTACATTTTCTAATCATCCTGAGCTCTGTACACAGTGAGCAGCCTGGAAAATGATGGTGGTCTCATTTCAACAGCAATTTTTATCCATTTTATCTCCCACGAATGCGGAGCGATGGCTGGAGAGATGGCGCTTCCTATTTCCAGACAATCAGGAGCTGGTATTTATGAAAACCCTGTAAGTGCGGAAAGTTGATTGAATGGGAAGAGGGCTCAGGGGAGACAGCGAATCTTTAAGATGTCTACGTTCGCAACATTGGCCAAAACTTTAGTGAAGATTCACTTCAAATATTCGGTTTCCCTGATTCAATTAAATTCAACAAACATTTCAGAAAGGTCTGCTGTGTTCATTTTCCATTGTTGTGTGACCAAGCACCACAACTGCAATGGCTTCGAACAACATCCCCACAACTTCTATGGCTTCCAACCACATTCATTTCTATCCCACAGCTCCTACGGTCTGGAGTCCAGGGCTCCGTCCTCATTCAAGGTCTGCCCCTGGCTAAGGCAGGACTCCTTGGCACACGCTCCCTTTTGATGGACTCACAGTCCACTGATTTGAGACCTTGATTACATCTGTAAAACCCCTTACCTCAGCCATAGAATAGAGCCTTTCTGGGGAGTGACGTCCATGGCATTCACAGATCCCACCCACACCCAAGAAGAAGGGAGTATACAAGGTGTGTATGCGGGGTAGTGGGGAGGTAGGAATCTCAGGGGCCTGAGATTAAAAAGAGAACTGCCGTTTGACCCAGTGATCCCACTTTTGGGAATATGGCCTAAGAATCCTGAAGCACCAGGAATTATATAAGGTGTGTATGTTGGGGGTGGGGGGGATGAATCTTGGGGGCCATCTTAGAATTCTGTACATCACACCTTCTATGTCCAAGGTTATGGCAATACATAAGTCATGAACCCCACCCTCTCAAAACTCACACCCTAACAAAGGCAGTGGATATGCAACAAATAATTACTAGTCCATGATATATATTCCATCTAGAGATATGTTCAATGTTCAAAAATAGCTCAGAGATGGTCATCTAGAAACTGGGATTTGCAAGATGAATAGGCGCTCCCCAGGCAGGCAAGTATGCAGAGGGGGTATTGCGTGGGATTGGCTCAAAACAATATGATATGACTAACAAATTATCAGGAATTTGATTTTGCTAAGAGGTCAGCAAATGTTTTGAGCATTTTTCTGTTTCATTTTGACATACTTATCTTCTTAAAAAAAAGAGGGAAAATTATTACCTTAAAGCCCCTCTGTGTGATATGTTGCATGTGACTCACCGCTTACAGCAATCATGAGAATAACACTGAGGGGAAATGTATAATGAATTAACATTCCAGCTGCTGTGGGATGAATGCTTGTCTCCCCTCAAAATTCATCTATTGAAGCCCTAATGTCCAGTGCCATGATGTTCAGAGGTGGGGTCTCTGAAAAATAACTAGGTCATGAGGGTGCAGCTCTCATGGTGGGATTAGTGCCCCCATAAAAAGAAGCAAGAGACTGGCGAGGAGGTGGAGAACAAGAAACCCTTCTGCACTGCTGGTGGGAATGCAGACTGGTGCAGCCACTGTGGAAGACAGTATGGCGTTTCCTCAAAAAAATTAAAAATGGAACTGCCGTTTGACCCAGTGATCCCACTTCTAGGAATATATCCCAAGAAATCAGAAACACCAGTCAGAAAGGATATATGCACCCCTATGTTCATAGCAGCACAATTCACCATAGCAAAGATCTGGAAACAGCCCAAGTGCCCATCAGTAGGTGAGTGGATAAAACAGCTGTGGCACATTTAGGCCATGGAATACCATGCAGCAGTAAAAAAGAAGGATCTCTTGCCCTTTGAGACAGCACGGAGGGACCTGGAGAGCATCATGCTAAGCGAAATAAGCCAGTCAGAGAAAGACATGATCTCACCCGGATGTGGAATCTAAGTAACAAAATAAACTGATGAACAAAATAGGTCCAGCGGTATGGATGTATGGAACGGAATAAGATATTGGGGGAGGGGTTGGGGAAAGGAACAGGAAGAGATTAACCAAAGAACATATATGCACATATGCATAACCCATGGACACAGGGTATAGTGTGGGGAAGGCTTGAGTGAGGCTGGGGTGGGGCGGGAGGTAAAAAGAGAGAAAATTAAGGACATCTGTAATACTGTCGACGATAACATAAAAAGCTTTTTAAAAAGAAACAAGAGAGAAATGCTGTCTGCCATGTGGGGATATGAGAAGGCGGCTGTCTGCGACCAGGAAGAGGGGCCTCACAGGGCCGCATGCTGGCTCCTGGCCTCAGACTCCTGCCTGCAGAGCTAGGGGCGAGTCCTGGTTTGGGCAGAGCCACCGCCTCGGATGCCTTGCTGAGCAGCCCAAGGCGGTGAGACCCCGGGCCCGTGAGAAAAGGCGCTCCTGGCCTCCCTGGGGAATGCTGCCTTTCTCAATCAGAAGCTTCCCTGTGAACCCTGTGTTACCCCGGCAGGTGGACAGGAGGCTGCACCTACGGGCATGACAACAAGCAAGCGACACGAGGGGTGTCTGGGTCCCCCTACAAAGCACAGCCACTGAGTCGGGGTGAAGTCCAGCCGGTCCCCGAGCCCGAGTGGCATGTGCCAAACGGCACCCACTCCCTGGCCCTTTCGTAACCTGAAACAAGGCTCACTTCTGAAACTGGAAGCTGGGACTCTGCCACCACAGCACATAAACACAGGTGAGACAGAAAACGCCTCTGGAGCACAGCAGCCTTCACGTCAACTCCTCAGTGCCTGTCGGGCCCCTGGGCAGATGACAGTGCCTCACAGGAAAGCACAGCCATCTTGCACAGCCATCTGAAATATATTGATTTCAGAGAGGAAGAGGGAGAGAGAGAGAAAGAGAGAGAAACGTCAATGATGGAGAGAATCATTGATCAGCTGCCTCCTACATGCCCCACACTGGGGTTCGAGCCCGCAACCCGGGCATGTGCTCTGACCGGGAATCAAACCGTGACCTCCTGGTTCATAGGTCGACACTCAACCACTGAGCCACACAGGCCAGGCTTGCAGGCGGTTTTGGTCCACGTGTTTCTCTTCCATTGCCAGGTCTGACAGTGGGATATTTCTGGTTACTCAGGGGTTACTGGGACCTGCCCAGGTTAGCTGCCTCTCTGTGGCCTTCCTGATGAGCCATGTGGCACAGGAAACGCACCGTAGACATGACATTAGGAGGCCTGGGCTCCAGTTTTAATTCAATGTGGTCATTGATTTACCCAGGATTGCTGAAGAGCCGTGCATTTTCCACGTAGTGGATGAGTGAATTTTCCAGACAACTGAAAAGCTCACTAGCTGCAGATGTTGGCACTGCATTGTTTAAATGTTGGAAATTCGCCTAAGATGTGGTATCGATTAAGGGCACAGGCCCTGGAGCCAGGATGCCTGGGTTTGAATCCCAGCTCCACCACATGCTCGCTGTGTGACGCTGAGCAAGAGACTTCACTTCTCTGAGTCTCTGGGGATGGTCCCTATGTCATAAAGCAGTGGTGAGGATTACATAAATTAACTGTATAAAAACACTTAGAACAGAACCGGGCACATAGTAAACATTTCAATGAGCATTGTTGTTAGTACTATAAAAAAAGAATGTAAAATATAAAAGATAAGTGAGACTTTTCTTTTTAGGGTCAATGACCTCAGAAGGTGGCATTAATGCCTTGTGTTAGCCTTTTTCAAACATCCTTGCCTCCCCCCCTCACTGGTCTAACTGCTAGTGGCCGCATCTGGCCATGCCTGCCTGTCTTCCCTCTCTGAGTTGCTCTGTTCTTCTGTGGCTGGGGAACCCAATCACAATGCTTGTGAGGACTCAGGCTAGACCAGTGGTTCTCAACCTTCTGGCCCTTTAAATACAGTTCCTCATGTTGTGACCCAACCATACAATTATTTTCGTTGCTACTTCATAACTGTAATGTTGCTGCTGTTATGAATCGTAATGTAAATATCTGATATGCAGGATGGTCTTAGGCGACCCCTGTGAAAGGGTCGTTCGACCGCCAAAGGGGTCGCGACCCACAGGTTGAGAACCGCTGGGCTAGACTAAGAGCCAGAGATCTGAATGGGAGTCTCACAGGCCCCTTTAAAAACCAACTGCCTGGGCTTAAACATTTGGGCTTGTGTCACTTATTGTGATTGATCAGAGAACAGTGCTTAGCTTGCTTCCGGGATCTTGAACATATTCCAAGTCTGTAGTTTTGGGCTACATTCACAGGCCCTTCATGCTCTGTGACCGCATCTCAAGGGCCCCAGCGTGGGGAGGGGAGGCAAAAGGGTTTTATCCGGCCGGGCTCCAAGCGCTCTGCTCCCACTTCCACGGGAGAAGCTCTGATATATGATTCCTATAACGGGGGTTTGCGTAACTGCCATTGGAAAAAGGGTTCCACTGCTAAATCAATAAATAAAGTTGGCAGCTACTGTTCCACAAAGTTGTGTTTGGAAGATAAATGACATCTGGACATATACAGTTTTCTGTACTTCTGAAATATTTCAAAGGAGAGAGCATGCGCGCCAAAGCATCACTACGAATTAGACATAACAATAATTCATACACGACCAATGAGACTAGACATCTACAGAAAGCAAATAAGCCACCATAACTATGATTTGCAAAAAAATTTCAATGAGTTTACGCTAACCCCATAGCCTACCATATAGCCACCAAGTTAAACATAAATTAATATAAAATAAGTCTAAAATGGGAAGTCTAAAATGTTAATGATGGCTACAAAGATGGGAGTAAGCTGCATGTCTGGGAAAAGGAGAATTAGTAACAATGATTTGTTGGTCTTTTTCCAGAACTCACCCAAAGGGATTCCAGTCGCTGATGCTGGGTTTCTATTTGGAATGATCCTTAGAGTGAAGATGGATACCACTACTTTATGACGTAGGGACTATGCCCAGAGACTCTGCCAATTGAAGTCTCTTGCCCAAGGTCACACATGGAGTGAATGCGGTGGAGCTGGGATTCAAACCCAGGCATCCTAGCTCCAGGGCCTGTTCTCTTAATAGCTACCACATCTGAGGAGATTCCCAATACTTAAACAATAAAGTGCAAACATCTTGTAGGTAGCAAGTTTTCCAGTTATCATGATGCAAATGACCTTTTGGCAACATCAAACTCCCTCTTGTTCTCTAACTCTATTACCACCTCTACCAGTTAGGATTGTTTTGGGAGGAGGAGGAGGAGGAGGAGGAGGAGGAGGAGGAGGAGGAGGAGGAGGAGGAGGAGGAGACAGCTTTTCAAAGCATAAGCATGAATCAAGTTTATTTCTCTCTCATAGTCGTGCAGCCTGGAGGTAGTTAGTCCAGGATGATCCCTGTGGTTTCAGGGACCCAGGCTTCTTGTACCTTATTGCTCTGCCATGGTGGCTGCCATTCTCAAGGACCCCTCTGGTTCAAAGTGTCTACTAGAGCTCCGGACATTATGAATACCCAATCACAACGCTTGTGAGGACTCAGGCTAGACCAAGAGCCACAGAGCAGCAAGGAGGGAGAAAAGAAGAAGGAAATTCCCCTTCCTTTTGTTTCACACACCCCTTCTGTTTACATCATATTGGCCACAATTTAGTCACGTGGCCACACTTAGATGAACAGAAGCCTGAGAAATGCAGTGTTAATTCCAGACAGTTCTATGACCAGTGAAACCAGGCATTCTATTACTATGAAAGAAGGGAGAACAGGTACTGAATGACAAAAGTCTCTACCATGCCAACTCATCTCCTGATCTCTCTTTGGACTTCCTGCATGGACCTAATCAATGGAAAGGGGGTGTTATCCCCATTATTCACTCAAGTATATTTTTTAAAATTAATTTTCAAGTCAATGTAATGCCACAAACATTTGTTAAGTACCTATTATGGTTCATACAATGGAATACTATTCAGCAATAAAAAGGAACAAATTATCACTGTGTTGAATAACATTGATGAATTTCAAAATAATTTTGCTGCGTGAAAACAGCCAGACCATAAAAAGAATGTATGTTGCATGATTCCATTTATATAATACTAGAGGCCCAGCGCACAGATTCATGCACCAGTGGGGTCCCTCAGCCTGGCCTACGTCCTCTCTCAATCCGGGGCCCCTCGGGGCATGTCAGACTGCCTGTTTTCGCCTGATCCCCACAGGCCAGGCCTGGGGGTGGAGAGAAGATGGGAGCTGGCTGACTAGGTAAAATCCAGGGTCACTACAGAAAGGAAGTGGAGCATGAGGCTGAATTCTATCAGAGAGGCCTTATCTGGCTCCTGTCTGGCTGAGCACTTTGCCAGGTGGGGAGGAGCAGGCAAACCTTGGAGGCATGGAGTGCTGGGTGTAGTGCAGACTCCTTTCTGGGCATTTTCTGGTTGGGCAGATGTACATTTGTGGCCTGCATGGATCAGGCCAAAACCAGCAGTCCAACATCCCCCGAGGGATATAGTCTGGCATCTGTTGGTCAGCTGAGCTATGCTCCCGCTGTGGAAGTGCACTGACCATCAGGAGGCAGCTCCTGCATTGAGTGTCTGACCCCTGGTGGTCAGTGCACATCATAGCGACTGGTCGACCAGTCGTTCAGTTGTTCAGTCGCTTAGGCTTTTATATATATACTAGAGGCCTGGTGCATGAATTCATGCACAGGTGGGGTCCGGCCAGCTCACCCTGATCTGGGCCAATCAGGCCTGGCTGGCAGAGGGGAGGGGATGCAGGAGGTTGGCCAGCCAGCCCCACCCGTGATGGGGGGGGGGTAGGGGGGCAATTGGTGGTGGGGCCAGCCAGGGGGAGGGGCTGCGGGCAGTTGGCTGGCCAGCCCCGCCCCCTGGTCAAACTCCAGGTTGAACTCCCAGGTCGAGGGGACAATTTGCATATTAGCCTTTTATTATATAGGATATATATATAGGATATATATATAGGATATATATATACACACACACACACATACAGATTCTAGAAAATGTAAACAAATCTATAGTGACAGAAAGCAGGACTGCAGTTGCCTGGGAACAGTGGCTGGAAGTGGACAGGACTGTGAAGGAACACAGGAAACCTGGGGGGTAATGAATATGTTTGTCACCTTGATTGTTGTAATGGTTTCATGAGTGTAAACTTTGATGAAAGCTCATCAAATGGAAAACTTTAAAAATGTGCAGTTGATTCTACATCATTTATACTTCAAAAAAGCTGTAAAAAAATTTGTTTTAAAAAAAAAGAACCTATTGCATGCCTGTCACTGTTAGGTTCTGAGGATACAAAATAAGCTATGAGTCCTACCCCCAAGGGTCTCACAGCCCCATAAGTTGTTCTGATGAATCAAGTAGGCTTCTGAGTGAAAATGGGGTGAGTGGACTCCCCCCCCAACACCTGAGCACCCACCCGTCATGCACAGACTTAATCAGACGCTCCATCAACACACCAGGGACCAGGTCCCACCCATGCATCCAGCCAACCGCAGTGCAGCTGAAACAGCTCTCAGGCTTCACCATTTGGCAGTGAGAAGCAGTGGACATGTCTATACCACCCTTTAGATCGATGTCTACATCTGGCTGTGGGCACATATGGAGAATAATATCCATGCTTTCAAAGTCCCCAAGCTCACTGTGTATTTTCCACTTTTAGAAATGGAATCCAACAGCATGCTCTCTTCGCTCCTCACATCTGTGTTGCAGAACCAGGAAGGATCACATGACAAAGGCAAGTCGTTGGCACAAATGATTCTTCAGAGGGAAGAGTCTAGCAAGACCACATCTGGCTGTTTCTGATGACCAATACTGCTCGTGTCTTGCCACCTCTTAGTTCTGCTCGTGTAGCACGGGCAATATTGCAAGAGTGCAGTGCTAACTTCTGGAAATCACAGATGTCAACTCAAAAGCAAATGCCATAATCAAGTTCTTTATACTCTTTTCTCCTCAATCCGCCGCCCCCCCCTCCTTAGTTCCCCTTGGGGCTTCTGGAGGTTAATAGGACTTCCCTTAGACCTGAAAGCTGTTGCTCCTACCTTTTCTTTCCACTTTGAGAAAGAATCATAAAAGACCAGCGGTTGCCAGGGGTTAGGAGGGGAAGGAACAGATGAGTGGGCAGAGCACAGAGGGTGTTTAGGGCAGTGAAGACACTGTGTGATATCATATGGATGGACACATGCCATTGCACATTTATCCATATCTATACACCATGCACACCATCACGAACTGCGATGTAAACTATGGGCTTTGGGTGATGATAATATGTCAGTGTAGATGCATCCATTGTAACAAGAACACCCCTCTGGTGGGGGGTGCTGGGAAAGGGGGAGCCTATGCGTGTGTGGAAATCGGGGATACATGCAAAATCCTGTGCCTTTCCCTCAATTTTGCTGTGAACCTAAAACTGCTCTAAAAATAACTCTTCATTTTAAAAAATCAACATTCAAAATTATAATCTCATTAGAGTTATACAGATCCTAATGAAAATGACAACATATTGACTTCTTCAATAATAATAATCCAGGTGTTCATTTACAGTAGGTAGGAGCGTACATTGGCATATTCCTCGGACAGTATTTTGGCAAGATATACTTATAATGAGCCTTTTGAAGAGTCCATGACCAAATGTGCATAAAACATTTCAAAAGATTATACAGTAAAGGGGTAACTGCTTTTTAAAAAAAATGATGATTAGATCATTCAAAATCCATGTCAAAGAAAGAAAGCTTCTTTCCGTGGCCCATGAGGCCTTTCCTTGTGGGGCAGCATGGCCTGAACATCCATGAGTAGGGAACATTCTACAGAGTTGCCTCAAATGCTCCCCACAATCCCAAACATCTCCCCCCCTTATACCCTTTTGTATTATTGACCCCTCAGGGGGTGGGGGAAGCAAAAACCCACTGGCCTACATTGCGCAGGGAGCCTTACAGGCCTGGTGGAAGGTGACCCTGATGCATGGAAATGGACAGAGGCCATAGGGTGGGTCTGCATGGTCCCTGTGGGCCTGGTGGCAATGTGACCAAGGACAATAGTAGATGCTCAAGGTAATGACAGTAAACTTTGGTTATGGAAAATTTCCTCAAGAGCCAGTACTTCCTGTTGTAAAAAAACTAATCTGGAGTGAGGTGATGAATTATTCCATGTGAAATCACCACATCCTAATTCTCTTCACATGTTGATGTGCTTTTAAAGATCCGTGATTTGAAGCACTGCTTTCACTTTTATTCAGTCCCCCGATAAAACGCAGACTTGCTCTCCTCAACAAGCCCACATGGTTAGCATTTGAAGGGTATTGACTTACTAGTGTCTCATCGCCCTAATTACAGTGGAACTGCCAAAGGCAAGGAACTCTGCCGATGCAAATAATCCCTCCCTAATATTCCCTTTCCCACTGGGCACCAGTGCATTGGGAACACACTTCCGGTGCAATCCTGCAAGGGCTCTCTTCGTTCTTATCGCATTCATCTTGCCGTCTTAACTTTTCCACTGGAGAGTCCGTTTCTTCCAGAAGTCCTTTTCTTAGAGCATTTTGGGAATGGCCTGAGATGCCTCATCAATGAGAAGGCCCAGAGCAGACGTGGAAATCAATGACAATCGTCAACATTTGTTCTTTAATGACAAGCAGCTTGACCCTCCTGCATAGAGCATTTGAATGAAGTACTCACTCCTGAAGCTGATGGGAATCATTCTGTCTGAAACAGAAGCCTTCATTAGAATGTGGTTTTCGTGAGCTGATATTGCCAGGGTGGGAGTGTGTGGAGGGGAAGGACTGGGAGATGTCAAAATTGGGCATCAAACCTAACATCGTACTAGTAAAACCTACAAAACTCAGACAGCTTCAAGGTGGAGTCAGTCCCAATTCCCAGTATAACACAGAGGCACTTCACAGCATGGACCACCTCAGTGATGCCCACACGCACTTGGACCAGTTACTTCTGGCCTCTGAGTATCACTCCTCTTCCACACAAAGAAAAGGCTGAACTAAAGGACCTCTCCATCCATCACAACCTATCCCATTCTCGGATCCATACCTTGGTTCTCCCCTAGTGCTCATGCTTTGTCTCGGTGCCTTCATTCTCTGTGACATCATTCTTCCCGAGACTCCTCAAGGAAATGTACTGTGATTTTAAAAAAACAACCAAGTCTGAAATGCCAAGAGAGCACCTTCAGGTGCATGTAAAGGATGGTTCATGGAGAGCAGTTGGTAAAGGCCTACCGTCTGCGGAAGGTACCTTCTAAACACCATGTATGGAGAGTGGCCCAGACCTGGGGAGTGATTTTGCCCCTCAGGGCACACCTGGCAATGTCTGGAAATATTTTTGTCACACTTGGATAGGGAGGGATCAGGATATGATCTTGGCATCGAGTGGGTAGAAGCCAGAGATGCTATTAGACATCCTACAATGCACAGGACAGCCACAGACAACAAAGACTTATCAGGCCCAAAGTGCCCCTAGTGCCAAGATTGAGAACCCTTAGTCCCCAGAATCAGTGGTGTGGGGCAGCCAACTCCCACCAGCCCTTAAAGTCCACATGTTCCTCTCTTTCCAGTTCCCCATTCCAATGTGATTTGGTGGCTTGAAATTAGCCACTGTGGGAGTATTTACACCAGACATTAGCACACCTACAGATGAAGGCAATATTATTTCTGGGAGCCAGGTGTTAAACATTTACCAACACACCACTACTCAGAACCGACACCTGGAAAAACTGATTCAAAACCCAAACGTGCTTTCATCAAGAGGCTGGGCTAGAGATGATTGTGGCCATGAGCAAGGAGTCCAACCTCATAGCATCGCCATGACAACAGTGACTGAGAGGAAAGGAACAGTACGAGGGACACTGTGGGCTGATGTTTGAAGACTCTCATGCCTTCCTATTCTGTTTGCTTACTCCTATATGCCCCACTTTCTTCCAAAGAGTATTTGCAGGGACAATTTAAGAAACAAGCAACAGGCTTGTTTATTAAACTCCTCAGAGGGAAAGCATGATTTAATAATTAAATTCAATACATTTAATTTTGAAAATTAATCATACAAAAAATAAAAATCAACACACAACAGGTGCAAGGCCTGAGGAGTAAGTTAGTCAGTCCTTCTGCACCTGGCACGGCCAACTGTCAGATGCATTTCCTGATGGGAATGAAGTCAGCAAAGCTGGACTCCCCCGGCTCCCCCACGAGGAACCGCAGGGCCAGCTCTCGCCTTCCAGGGCTCTGCACAGACCATGGATGCCCTACAGAAACTGAAGCCACATTGCAGGGAAACCCATGCCCAAGGCTCCCTAATGCTGTCTTGATATTTGCCTCTGGTTGCTATGACAAAATGTGGTGTTGAAATTTTTCCGGAAACAAATAGGAAATAGTTGTGGGGGGAGGTTCAAGACCCTACGCACATTTAGGTTTGGTTATAAACACTCCTAGCAAAACAAAGCATTGACTCATTAATACCAAAACAAACCCCAAAAATATTTTGCTAATCCCCATTCAAAAACTCGGTTTGTTCCAAAAGTGACCAGCTAGAAAGCTATTTGTTCTTGTAGACACGATTACCAGCAACATGAATGAACAGGGTGGAGTACTGAGCACTGGGGTACTGGTCACCTTGTGCCGACACACCCTCTGCCTTTGGTGTGTCTGATGTCTGGAGCTGGAAGTGCTAGCCCCCCACAGCAGAGGCCTTCCACTTGCTAGAGCTGCTGATCCTGTCCAGCCTCACTGGAGGGAGAACCAGGGATGTGGCCATTGAAACTCTGGCTCCCAGAGTCTGGAAAATCTTACGAGGGCACGCAGGCCTGTGACACATCTCAGGCCCAGATGTGCTGGGGTGTCTCTTTGTTTTTGTCTATCTTTCCCTGAGGCCCTATATCTGAACATTTGTTCCTGAGTCTCCACCTTCCACCTAAATCCCAATTAACCTCTCAGTTCACATCCACCGACTTGTCTTCTAGGGTGGACACGAAGCAGCTGCCACCTTTATGGAGTGACTTGAAGAGAGTGACAGCCCACTCCACTCTCTGTGGGCTGGCCAGTGTGAGTGCATGTCCATAGCATGGAAGGCTGTTGTCAAACACAAAAGCTCCAAGGACATGCATCAGAGAAGTAGCCAATGGACCCTTGAAATGACCATCTGGCTGCAAGCCATTTTCCCCATCCTCTCCCCTAACGCCTTCTCACAAATACCTCCACTCCAGGCAGACTCGACCTCACTATCTCTTGCATTCGCCATAAGTACTCAGAAACCATGATAAAGATACATTACTACACACAGCAGTTTTCACCTCTCAGAACTCCACTCAAAAAAAGAACAGATTTGCTTAGAGGAAATAGTTAGGAAAGCCACACGGGGAGGAGAAGCAACAACTCAAGTGCTGTTCAAATAGCAAACAGAGGTCACTGAAACACTATTCATAAAATAAGGAAAGGAGGAGAAAGCAATAGGCAGCAGGAGGCTGGGCCTGTGGGGCGGAGACTAGACAGGTAATAACTATAAGACGAACTACTTATCTAGTGCGTACCTCTACTTGGCACTGTTCCAATCTCTCTACATATGTCGGCTCATTTAACTCTTACAACAACCCTATGTAGCAGTTAGTAATAGTTATCCCCATTTCAAGGGGGACACAAAGGCCCAGAGTGGTTCAGTAGCTTGTTCAAGGTCGCTTGGCCAGGGAAGGGCAGAGCTAGTGAGCAATGGGCTGACTCTGGAATCTGTGCCTCAAACCACTCTCCTCCGTAACCTCAGTGGGGAAGCCTCTGGTCACAGCTGAGAAGGACAGCAAAGCAGAGGCTACAAGGGTTTCATCAACTATGAAGGTGTCAGTGTAAGACACACCATTACTTTACGTGCTGCTACAAACGTGCTGCCAATTATACATATGCTGTGACAACCATCCCAGTAAGCCAAATTCTGGTTCAGAGGTAGCAGATATCCTTGGGGCAGTGAACACAAAATACAGTGTACAGATGGTGTGTCGTGGAATTGTGCACCTGAAACCTGTATGATTTTGTTAACCAGTGCCATCCCAATAAAATCAATAAAAATTGAAGAGATCAACCGAAGGACTTGTATACATGTATATAAGCCATACCAATGGACATGGACAACAGGGGGATGGGAGCATGAGTGTGTGTGGGGGGGAGGTTGGGGGTTAATGGGGGGGATGAGGACACATTTGTAATACCTTAACTAATAATAAAAAATAAATAAAAAAATAAAAATAAAAATAAAAATCAATTAAAAAAATATGTAGAAAATGAACAAAAACAGAAAAACAATGTACATTTAGGAAAAAATAATAATAAAAACAGTGATAATCAAATGGTAAAAAAAAAAAAAATTAGGGGAAAAACACAAAAATAGATAGCAAATATTCAAATGAAAAATGTGCATCTTAGAAATGATGAACTACAGTGTTGAAAGGGGATTGTGAACCTGTTTGCTGCGGAGTGTACAATGAACACTTCTTCATCTCCCCTGAGAAACCCACAGTGAAGTCTACATTTCTCACTAATGATCTGTGGGTACAGGTTCTTGTGGGGAGGAGGGGAAAACTTATAGAAGTGCTATTTGTGTGTGTGTGTGTGTGTGTGTGTGTGTGTGTGTGTGTGTGTGTGTGCGTGCAGGCCTGGGTGAACAGACACAAGGGAAATGCAGCTTCCTTATTTTCTATAATCGACCTAATCTTTCTCCTGAGCCCTTCACCTTACTATGTAGAGACGGAAAATCAAATGCTATCCAATCCAATCACTTAAACTTCCCCTGATAGTTCCATCTTACCGTTTTCCTCGCCCACGTTCCCATTCCTCTCCAACATGGCCGCTGGGGAAGAGTTCACTTTGCCAGGTGCTGGCCTGGAAGGGGCAGGAGGTCCTTGACGCACAGGATTCCTATGTGCAGGTCCGTGTGCCATCCCCCAGGTGCTGGGTCCACCCTGAAGGCCTCAGTGCTGAACCTGCGGCCGAGCAAGGTCCGCCATGAGCTCTCTGGGCATGGCCAGGTCCTGCTGTCTGAGCTCCAATTGGCTCTCCCAGGAGCCACAGACCCTGATGTCTGGCTGTTTCCCACTCGATCTCTGTCCTGGGCAGTCCCCATGGCGGCGGCACCCTCTTGGTGAGTTCATCAGCCGGGTGTGCTCATGGCACTCTGGCTCAATGAGCCTGGCTGTGACCACCGAATCCGCCCCGTCAGTGTCCTGCCAGCCACTGCACCGAAGTGGGCATTTACTAGTAAATAAGTTAATGTGATTCTCTAAGAGGCACACCTGCTAGCAGTTACCTGCGCCCAGAAGACCATAATCACCTGCAGGGGAACACAGACCTAGGCATCTGCAGCTAGTACTAATTGAATTAATAGACCAATACCACCCACTGAACACGGTGGCATGTGTTCTAGCAAATACAGGCACACCTCGTTTTACTGCGCTTCATATTATTGTGCTTCAGAGATGTTGTATGTTTTGTAAACTGAAGGCAAGACCCTCCAGCAGCAAAAGTTATGATTCTCTCCATTGTGGTGATCTGGGACTGAACCTGCAACATCTCCAAGATGTGCCTATACTAAGCCTTCATCTGCCACTGGCATGAACGTGTGCTATTTGGGTCAGACCATCTCTCTGGCTCCCCAGGAGGATCTGACCCAGTGAGGCAAGCATTGTGTCTGGATATGTCTCAGGAGTTTACCCAACACTTTGGCTATCGTGGGTAGAGAAGCAAATGGGGAGTGGAGCCGAAATCTCATCCATGTACAGAAGTCTGGGACGTGTCCATGAAGCAATCAAGACTGAGCCTGGGGAGTATATCTTCCCTCTGTAGACTAGAGCTGCTGAGCCTGGAGAAGTGTGCCCAGGCCTTCTCCACAAGCATGGTCCCGAGCCAATCCCCGCCGCTTCTCTCAAGAGCTGGCCACAGCCTCAGGATGCACATCCCGAAGTCCAAAAAGTGGCCATGGGTGGCTAACAATCGACCTACTATTTCTCCGTGTGCAGGGACTGAGCTGGATGTGCAGGCTGGATGTCACACGTGTGCGTGCACCGCCCCTCCCACGGGGGACTGCCAGGGAAGGAAGAGATGGGGGCAGGCGGCCTGAGCTGGGAGTCCACACTCCCCGAGGCACCACCTTCCTGCATGGCCCCCAGGAGGCCACAGATGTTTAACTCAAACCTGCCTTCCGTGCAGGGATAGTTGTCGAGGCAGGAGAGTGAAATATATTTTATTTATTAGCTTGATTTATAACTTTTAAATATTTAGGCATGGCATATGAGCCTCCCTTTTTACACTTGCCAGAGCCCTGCAAAAATCGGGGGACAGCCTGGGGAAGGGAAAATGGTTTTTAAGGTGAGGATAGGGATACTCTTGGGATCAAAAAGGATCAACTTGTTTCTTTGCTGTGTGGTTTAAAACAGCATCTGGCGCATACTGTATAAGTGCTCGAATATTTTTTGAGGGAGGGAGGGAGAGGGGAGGGAGGAAGAGAGGGAGGGAGGAAAGGAAGGAAGGAGGGAAGGAGGGAGTGGAGAAAAGAGAAAGGGAAGTATCTGTGCTAAACCTTCTGTACTTTCAGGAGTCTGTGATATGGAGTCAGAAAGGCAAATCAAATCCTGTCTCTACCATCCCTCACCTGTGTGTCCTTGGGGAAGTTATTCAACACCTCTAATCCTCAGTTTCCTCATCATGGCTATCATGCAGTGATATAAAAATAAGTAATAGCCCTAGCCGGTTTGCTCAGTGGATAGAGCATCGGCCTGTGTTCAATTCCGGTCAAGGACACATGCCCAGATTGCTGGCTCCATCCCCAGTAGGGGACATGCAGGAGGCAGCCAATCAATGATTCTCTCTCATCATTGATGTTTCTCTCTCTCTCTCCCTCTCCCTTCCCCTCTGAAATCAATAAAAGTATATTTTAAATTAAAGGAAGTAACTGATTTCATTAATCTCATGGTCATCATCATTTTCATTATATACTCCACCCCCTCACTCCCATTTAACTGATGTCATATTCTGAGGACAGATTTGTTCCAAACAATCTCAGGAAGGCTGATGTGCCCAATGCAGAGAGAGAAACACTTCATGACCCCCATTTCAGGCCCACTGACATCTCCAACGTCCCCCTAACCACCCTAGCAGGTGCTGCAGGCGCCCCACCCACACCCCTGGGTATCAATACCCAGCAGCCTGACCTCCAATTGGAAGAACCAGCATCTCTTAGCATAAGGGCATCCTCAGCCCTCCAGACGACTCTGCCCCTTGACTGGCAGGGCAGGAGCACCGGAGAATTCATGCCCAGGAAGCAGCCTGCAGCCAGCATCCGATGGGAGTTGGTATGAATAGCCAGTGCTCTCGCTCCTAGGGCAAGAGAACTCCCAGGAGCACGTTCTACACTGAGTCCCAGCAAGGTTGCCTTCCAGCTACCCCCAGGGATGATTTGCTGGGTGATGAACCCTTTGGCTGCACATAAGTCTGCAGGATCGTGGCCACGCCAGTCACTGTGGCCACTGCCTGCTCCTCCTAATTCTCAGTGCCCATGCCTTGCTATTGATAAATATTTCAGAAACCACCCTTCATATTTAACCAATAAGTTGCTCCCCCAAGTGCTTCTTGAGAAACATCAATATTCTATAAAACTAGGTCCAACAGCAATGCCACCTAATAAACAAGTATTATTCTTCCCTCCTTCTTCCTGCAATGTGTGGCATTAAAATTCAGTAGTTAAGTGGCGGAGAATAGGCAATAAAAGATCATTCAATGCCTCCACCACACCCAGAGACCAGCAAACACCAAGGGTTGTTTTGTTTTTGTTGGACAATTTCCCATATGTTGAAGGGAGGGGCCATGACCCCACACAGTGTATCAAATAGGGTATCTGCCCTCAAGTGCTTATGTACTTGGCAGTGACCTCAGGGTCTGACAAGCATGTCGTTCATGTTTTATTTATTATCTCCTAATCCTTTGGATGGCGGGACATTCTGAAACGATAACAAATACGTTAACATCCCAATATGAATATAATGTAACCAAAAAAGATGACCCAGATCTAGAGGGAGTGAACGCCAACCCAAACAGCGGCTGAGCTGGGCAGCTGTTTGCAGTTGGGTCCAATTAACACGCTGGAAGCACAGCGTGGCTGGGAGCCTCTTTGAAGTGTGTGCTCCGTGACGGTTTTTTTGGAAAGGGGTTTCCTGACGGGAAGCAGTCATAATCCACGGCTGAACAACCGACTTCCTATGTTGACTTGTGTCCCATAGAGTTAATTCGAAGTGTTAATTCGCTTCCCCCAGGTAGGTGTACAAAGACTTCAGCACGCAATGGAATGTCTGGGAAGGCGTCTTTGCCGAAAAGAACATGTGTAAAGCCGGGAGGAGGGGAGCAAGGGGCGAGGCTCCGGGCTCTGATTCGCATCCTGTTGAGTTGCCAGTCTCTGCTGGAAGGGTAAACTGTAAGAGCATGTCTCTGTGTTTAATACGCATATGGGAGCATTGTCCACGCTGAGAGGAAAGATCCATGAAGGCAAGGGCTTTGTGTCCCTAACCACAGTGTCCCTGGCACCTGGATTGGCCCACAGCTGGCCTACAGGGGACGCAGCTGGATGAAGGAGCAGATGAATGTTTATTGAATGAATAAGCACACGAATCAAGAAAGGAATAAATTATACGTGTATGGAAAACACAAGCTAAAGTCCCTCGCCTACATTTGTGTGTGTAACACAAAGGCACTATTTGAGACTTAACCTCAGCTTCATCTTTCATATTCGACAAGAAGGTGAGGCGTGCAGCGAGCCTGGTGCCTGGCACATAGTAAGCACCTCGGAAATATCTGAGGACAAATGAATGAAAAGGCTGCCTAATCCCTGACCAGAGAAGCTCCGGCATCTGTGCTCCACAACGTGTGACTTTCCGAGTCGTGTTCACCGAACTTCCTGCAGGCCCTTCTGTTCGCAGACACTGGGCCCCGCCACACGGGAGTGTTGGAAGAAGAGGCGGGCGAGGTTTTCCCTCCCCAGGCCAGGCCTTGGTCCTCTCTGAGTCCCAGGCTTTGCTGCAGGTGAGGAAGATGGGAGCGCTCTCCAGTCAGGGGGAGATGCCTCAGGAGCCAGGGGTCCTAACTGGGGCTCCCATTGAAATGCGGGTTCTGGGCTCCCAGCCTCCACAGGCTCTGACTCAGTGAGTCTGGGAGTAACCAGGAATCTGCAGAGGAACTACCGCCCTGGTGATTAGGATTCGGATGATAAACTGTTGGGGACTCTGGGCTGGAGGAACAGCGTTCTAGAAGCAGAAACCAGTCAGAGTACCTCCAGGGAAGCCATTGCCACAGTGAGACACATGCAGTTTCCAGCCTGGGACACATCATGGGGGGATCCGCAAACATTCTCTAAACAACACTTCCACTTACTTGAATTTAAGAGAGAAAATAGCCCTGGCGGGTGGCTCAGTTGGTTGGAGCATCGTCCCATACCCCAGAAGGTTTGGGGTTTCTCCCCAGTTGGGGCACGTATGGGAGGCAACCAACGATGTTTCTCTCTCCCTTCCTCTGTCTCTAAAAATCAATAAAAACACATCCTCAGTGAGGATTTGTTTAAAAAGAGGAGAAAAATATAGCACCTGTTTTTTCTTGTCTGCGGTGGTAGGGGCCACACACACACAGCCCAGCACCAAAGCGGTTTCGCGCCTGGAAAGACGGAAACGAAAGCACAGCCTTGAGCACAGTTCGGGAAGCCGTCCACTTCTCCGCACCTAACGCCTGCCTTCCTCTCAGGACCACCCCGAGGTCCGGACGCACCGCGGACACAGAAGGAAAGTAAGCACTGATGCTAAAGAAAAGCAACGAAGAGGAGCAGGGCTGTGAGACCCGGAAGCACACAGGACCTGAACTGCCCAGTGACGTCTCAGGACGGAAGGGAGGGGAGACAGGGCGGGACCCCATTAAAGCCTGGGCGTGACCAGTTCCTGCGGCTGATAATGAGACCTGCAGTGCCTCCATCCACACATGAGCGGATTGCAGGTTGGTGGTGTCCTCCTCGAAGACAACCCGGACACCTGGAAAACCCAAGACAGACGGTCTGTTAGCATAAAGGACCTCGATGGAGTCAACCCCGATTCATCACGCGGCAGGAGGCTCCCCTGTAAGCACGGCCCTGCATCAGACCTGCTCCGCTTGTTCAAAAGGGGTGTGATTTTCCACGGGGCGTGTGGTTTCTTCACAATTACACACACACACACACACACACACACACACACACACTCACACCCGCCTATCTGTGCACATGGCAGAAAACTCTTACAGCAGGTTCTTGAGTGATAATGGGCCTGGCCCTTCTGGGCTCCCGGGGGAAGCTGAAAGCTACCGGCCAGACCGACGCTTCGGCAGCGCCCACCGGTCCAACTGCCATCTCTCTGGCGGCCGTTACTGTCCCTTCCCTTCCCAGCCCCGTCCCCCTCCCCTGCACCCAGGCTGTTTGTTCTCAAAACTCTCTGAGTAAAAAAGGTACTTATTTTTTGTTTACTTGCCATCAATTAGGGCTTTTCAAGAAGTAACTAGTAATTGTATACAAGCCTTTTATGTCCATGATGTAACATAAGAGATTCGAATCCATTTCTCTTGACTCCCCAGCATTAGGGTCAGGGCAAAGGCCCGGTGACTGCATGATGGATATGGGTGAGTCACCCATACATGTCAGGAGGAGGGGGAGAGAAGAAGGTCTGGCTTCCAGAACAAGCTGGTTTATGCTGTGGGAGCAAACACGACCAGCATCTCAAAGGGAAAGGCATCTTTCTCGCTCCACCACCTCTCCAGCATAGAAGCCAGCCACCTCTCCCTTCCCCTCTGAAATCAGCAAAAACATATTTAAAAATAAGTAAATAAAAATAAAGTCTGCTCCATCCCTGCTCTGGAATATCGTCACATTTGGTGAGAGGGCCCAACAAGCTGGTGTGTTAATAGACCGACTACTATATCGACATTAGGGATCACAATTAGGACGGTTACCTAGAAAGGGGGAACAGCCACGTGAAGTAATGATCACAGGACAACACAGAGCTCTTAGCAACAGAGACATTCCGATGGTATAGGACAGTGGTCGGCAAACCGCGGCTCACGAGCCACATGCGTCTCTTTGGCCCCTTGAGTGTGGCTCTTCCACAAAATACCACATGCGGGCTTGCACATACAGTGCGATTAAAACTTCGTGGCCCATGCGCAGAAGTCAGTTTTCAAAAAGGAGATAGACGAAACAAGTACACAAGGTGAGTGTGGATGGGAGAGTTGGAAGGGGTCGACCTCAGCGGACGTACCTCAATCAGATTGAGGACGTTTTTAGCAAAGGCCCGCTTAGGAGTACCCTAATTAAGTTAATAACAATGTACCTACCTATATAGTGTAAGTTTAAAAAATTTGGCTCTCAAAAGAAATTTCAATCGTTCTACTGTTGATATTTGGCTCTGTTGACTAATGAGTTTGCCAACCACTGGCATAGGAGATAAAGCAGGCCTCCCGTCAATTCAGAAGGGACTAAGGAACACAAGAGGTCTTGGAGGTGTGAACTTTTCTGGTGATTTCAAATTTATAGTCAGGTTTTGTTCAATTCTTGTTCAGCTGCAGAAAGGAGAAAAACAAGGAGGGGGGAGGAAAAGGAAAGGGAGAGGAAGCAGGAAAGGGGGAGAAAGTGGAACTAGAAGTCGGAAGGGCAGCAGAGGGAGAGGAAGATGACTTAGAAAGCTCACCGCAGCTACCGCCTGTGTCTCCATCCCTGGCACAGCCCGGAGGAGGCTCCTCTGTGAGCTCCACACAGAGTGAGTCTAGTCCAGCGAGCGGTATAAATGTTTGCTGTTTACTAAATACACGGAAAAGGGCAGGGGAGACCCTCCCTACGTCCAGGCCACCCTCACAGACATTTGCCCACAGGGGAAGGAGCTTCGGCAGCTGAGCAGTGTGTCGCGGGGAAGGCCCACCCACTCCCCGGGAACCGGCTTGTGCTTCTGCGGAACATGGCGCTTGGTCCGGCCAATTCCCAGTTGGTACTGCAGCTGAGCAAGGCTGAGTGACAAGTGGGTCTGACTCAGTCAAACGTTCTGTGCTCTATCCTTGAGGGTGAAACAGAGGGCCTAGAAGCTAGTGTGAGACATTTTCAAACAAGCAAGAGACTTTTTTCAGCTCAGGAGGCTACCCACACTGAGATACCAGCACAGGCCCACCAGGATGGGCTCAGGGAAAGGCTGACGTATCCCATGTAGTGGCCACAGGGGCCACTGGAACTCTCACACAGGGCCAGGGAGCGCGGAAGATGGTGCGGCCGCTGTGCAAAACTGGCCACTTGTCATGTCAGTCTACTCCTAGGTATGTATTTAAAAGAAATGAATGCATATGCCCAGAAAAGAACTTGTACGAGAATGTTCATTACAGTTTTCCTGACTCTGGGATAAGTGAAAGCCCAAGACCTGTTTTCTCACGGCAGCTTCCAGGCGCACATGAGAACAGAGGACACGTTCGTGCCTCTTGAAGTCCCACCCAGAGCTGACACGCGGCCACTTCTGTCCTCTTCCTGTTGGCCAGAGACACGTGGCAAAGCGTCTACTGAGCATTTACCACAGGCCTGACTCTTCTCATGCATTTTCATCTCCACAATAATGCAGGGAGGTCGTTACAATTATTGTCTCCTTTTATAGCTGAGGAAACTGAGGCCTAGGGAGGTCAAACCGTTTTTCCAAGTTCACAGGGCAAGTAAATAGCAAGGATTTGAGTGCAAACGCCAAAGCCCCTTGCACTGACCGGGAGTGAGAAGACCCCAGACCAGCTTGTATGCTCCTTGCACGGCCATCTCAAAGCCTGTGGAGTCCGTTGGGGCATAACTTTTTAAGTTGCTTGAAAAAGTCACTTAACCCATCTGGCTTTCAATTTCTTCTTGTGTGAAATGAGAATTATATTGGAGCTCTAAACTCATTCCAGGTATAAATTTAATGCCAAGATCATGTGAACTCAGCGGAACATTTACCATTAACCTGACAGCAGCCATAAGGGGAAATCTGCTAATCACTGACAGCGAGCCCGGCTTCCGTGCAGGCAGCCACCACCGCGGAGGTCGCAGAGACGGCACAGTCTCTTGTGTAGAACAGATACCACTTTAACTCCCATTTTTTTAACATTGAATTTTGCTTTTTGGTTGATCCTAAAAGCACTAAGAAAAAGTAATTCATTCTAAAATTAGATAAATTCCCCTGTTAATGCAGGATTTTGCTTCAATTTTTAACTGCAAATTGCAGTTCCCATGGAAGCAGTGTGCGGCTGCTGGCACACCGTCTCATCCCCTGTGCTCGGTGCCTTCTCCACGGGAAGAATCGCGGTCGGTACCGGGAGAGCTAACGCTGGGTGTGCACTCAGGCAAATCCCACTCCAGGAAGAGCAGGAGGGAGGGCTGGAATTGCCTCCCATCCATTATCACTTAAATCTCCTACCATTTTCTGAGGGTTTTTAAAAACATGCACTTCCCTAGTCTCCCCAAGTGGACTTGTAGACTTAGAAAGCAGAGGCTATTTCCACTTGTTTGCAAGTCTGTGATCACTTGGTACTAGACTCTCTTGTAAAACAGGATGGATGGACAGATGGATGGATGGACGGATGGATGGCAGACAGGTGAATGCACACACTGTACCTGTTAGAAATGCTCTTTCCATTCCACTCTGCCCGTCACCCATTAACTCTAGCCACACATTGGTTCTCAGGTCAAGCACTGCTTCCTCCTAGAAGCCTTCCCTGATCCCCAGCACTGTCAGGTCCCTTCATTTCTTTTGCGGGGCAGTGCACCTTTCTTCAGAGCACTAATCTGTGTGTACTTATGCATCAGTACAATCACATAGATGCTTACATTGCTCTCCTCATTCTAGGCTGTGAACTCCATGAGAGCAAAAACCAGGTGTGAGCTTTGAAAAAAAAGAAAGAATAAACAAATAAATGAATGAATAGGTGAATGTACAAACAGCCGGCTATGAGCTTAGAACTTTGTTATAAAGACACTAGAGGCCTGGTGCATGACATTTGTGCACTGGGGAGGGGGGTCCCTCAGCCCGGCCTGTGCTGTCTTGCAGTCTGGGACCCCTTGGGGGATGTCCGACTGCCAGCTTAGGCCCGTGGGGAGTGGGCCTAAGCCGGCAGTCGGACATCCCCCAAGGGATCCTTAGCACTGCCCTGGAGGCAGAAGCCCCCGCCACCGCCGCTGCACTCACCAGCCGTGAGCCCGGCTTCTGGCTGAGCGGTGCTCCCCCTGTAGGAGCACTCTGACCATCAGGGGACAGCTCCTGCATTGAGCGTCTGCCCCCTGGTGGTCAGTGTGCATCATAGCGACCGGTTATTCCACCATTCAATCGATTTGTATATTAGCCTTTTATCATATAGAATGTCTAATCATGGAAGTGCAGTATTAAGGAGAGACCTTCAAGGTCAAAAGGTCCTCATAGAATGAAATATTCTTGGAGTTCTGAGGGAGCTTTGGTAACCCCACACACAATGTAGGAATCTCTGCCTTGTACTGAGATTTGACCTGTTTGTACAGAGGGTGTAATTTGTATAAGGTTTTCTTCTTGGAGTAGGCATTTAATACCCTGGGAAATGTCATTTATTCTAACACCCTACAAACCTGCAATGTTAATTTAGTTCACATCAGTGACAATGTATTCTAAAGAATTATCTTCCTCATGCTTTTTCAATCAATTTATAGCTCTACCTAGTTCAGTGTAATGCAACAAGGTGTGTGTGTGTGTGTGTGTGTGTGTGTGTGTGTGTGTGTAAGCCCATACATTAATTCTGTGGAAATCACATTTTCATCATTGAAATAATTTAAAGTACACCAAAGTATTTCACTATTAGAAGAGATTTTAAGGTAAATTCTTCTAAAAAATGAAGAATATTTCAAACCTTAGGTATTGACTCCTAATTTGTATTTTGTGAGACTAGATTTATAAACTGAGCTTTTTTGGAAATGAGACACACCTACAAAGGTACCTCCAGGACTGGGTTTTACCATAGAGATTCCTCAGAAAAATGACTGTGGAGCACTTTATCATAATACATCATCATGGCTGGGGATTAAACTGGTTCTCTCCAGCATGTCCCAGACGCCCTATGGACGTGACCTTCAGGTTCCTCCCCTTTCCTGCTTCCTTCTCAGGTGAGTGCAGGTGAGTATGGAATTTCTGTCTCAACTCATAGCCAGACCCTGCCCGCTCACTACAATGGCTTTTGTCTCTATGTAACTATGGGAACAGCTTAGATGGCACCTGAACACTTCCGCCCTGGGCATTCTCGGGGGATTAGTTCATCAGCAGCTCCCCTGGCCTGCCAGCCACACAACATATAGTAGAGAAGAAGAATGTGGCGGACACCACTTGTTGCCAGCAGAACCCTGACTGTCCAGGCAGCACTGACCCACTTCCAGAAGCTGAGTCATGCTTGGTCTACAAGCCGAGCACAGCGGTCCTCTTCCCCTTTGCCAGTGGTGGGGTCAGGATGGGCAAGTGAGCCGGTTCTGATCAGTGAGAGGCGAAGGGAAGCTGCTGGAGGAGGGACAGGGGAGGCTTAAGGAGGGAGAGCTGGGAGAAGGCCCCTGTTGGCTCCGTTCCCTTCTTCCTCCCTTGGGACACTGTCGTGTGAGAACGTGAAGTTATGGCCCCATTGCACACTGTGAAAGGGGGTATTGTGAGCTAATGTTAGGTCTTGAACGACATCATGGAGCCACTGTCCCAATCCTGGGACCTTATACATCCAGGTAAGTGAACAATAAATGTCTTTCTGAGTTTAAGCCAATGTTAGTCCAGTTCTAGGCCTCCTTCAATTAGACACATTCTTGATATAAATCACTTCATCACATCTTCCCTGAGCATAGCATTTCACTCTTCAAAATACTTTTCTATCCATTACTTCATTTAATCCTGCCAATGATCCTGGGAAGAGATGGTGCAACTACTATTATCCCTTATTTTACAAGCATAGAAACTAAGACTTAAAAAGAATGAGTCTTGTATTTTATAAAAAGAACCAGGACCGAAACTGATTCAAGATTCATTGTCAAGTGTGGCAAATTATTGGTCCATGAGTCAAATACACATCTGGCAAACTGAGAATTTTTTTTTTTCATTTTTAAATGGCTGGATAAAAATTGAAAGGACAATAATATTTTGCAACACGTGAAATTTGAATTTTAATGTCCATAAGCAAAGTTTAATTGGAATCGAGCCATGTGTATTCATTTACGTATCGTCTACCATTGCTGATTTGGGTCGTTGTGATGGACTGTGTGACCCACAAAGCCTAAAATATTTACTAGCTGGCCTTTTACAGAAAAAAAATGCGCTGACCCGTGTGTTATTCCTATCACGGACACTCAAGGAAACCATTGTTCCAATCAAAACCAGGAAGAGTCATTAGGACACCATATTTCACACGCTAGCGGCGTGAGCTGAGGTTGGGTTTGCTGTCATTTTTTTTCATCATCTGGATTGAGCCTACTGACAGCTTCATAAACCCAGACTGCCCAGAGAGGCGCAGGGCACCATCTTGACTAGCTGCTAATTAATCAGTCTGGCTTAAAGTCTCCCTCAGTAAACACCAGGACACATCTGTTGGAAGCCATGTTTTGATGAAACAGTGCCTCGATCATAAAGAAAAAGCTGGCATCCCAGGCCTGCCACGCTGCAGCGGGTTTTCATCTCCGAGCGTGGCCATCCCATGCGTGGGAATGAATCATGCGAAATCTGGTGCAAAGTGGGCAGAAGACGAGATGCTGGGCAACCGCGTCATGCAAACCAGAAAGCGCAGCTGTAAAACAAACACGTCGCTGTATGTCCTAGTTGTCCTCTTGTTTTGATCTGTGTAACATCATACTGTTTAATGAGCGATATATTTCACTGGATGAGAAATTATATGACGAGCATTTAAAACAGTACTTAGTACATACTTTGTTGAACCTGAAATGCCACGAATCAGGAGGAAGAATACCTTTAAGCCATTTAATTATTAAAATGGATTTTTTAGAAGTATGCATCTTTAACACAAATGCGAGGCCTGCGCAATGTACTAAAATTCATCTGAAAACGCATTTTTTCCTCATTTTTGTGGCTTTGGTTTAAACCACTTCATAGAAATATGCCTTAAAAGACACAATGCCAGCTTTATTGCAGCCAACACGGTTATGCCAACATGGTTTTGCCCGTTTACAAATCTTTGCGTTGCTCTAAAGCAGAAACCACATGCTGGTTTGTAAAGATCCCTTTAAGAGTTTTACATTAAAATTATGCTCACCTTACTATCATCGCCTAGAGGCATGCGTTCTCCATGATGACAGGTTCTTTTAGGGGCTTCTGAACTGCAGGCTCCCTGGCACCAGGGAACCCAGTGTTTTGAGGTTATCTGCTCCCTCTGCTGCCCGGTCCCGCGGTAATTACCCGGCTCCCGGAGCCGGGCTGACATCCCATGTTAGGAGCACACAGGCGAAGAAGTAAACACAAGCAGCTGCGTTGATTCCAGCAGGAGCAGACCTAGCACAGGCTGAGGGAAAGTTCCTGAATCCGAAAGGAACAAACTCCAGGGGTGAGGGGGGTGTCAGGGGGTGGGGACAGCTTACCCAACATTCTAGCAACGAACCTAAGGGCTACATGCAAGAGGCCCAACCTCTTGGATACAAAAGAAAATGGGTTGTAAAATGTGCAGACTTTAAAAATATAATGGCTGGAAATGTTCTTTCTTTCCTAGCCAAAACTTTATTTTAAGGACTGCACGTTCTCTGGAAGAACTGATAGGAATTTACTAGCTGTGTTACCAGGGAAGTGGATGGCTTGAAGATAGCATGAGAGAAAAGGGATCTCTATCACTGCAAATACCTTTGCATCTTTTGAAACACATGCATGTATAATCTAGTCATGGCGTTTTCAAGATTACATAGTACACACCAAATACATGTTGTGAATAGATCAACGTTGCTAAAAGCACATGATTCAAGTTACGGCTTCTAATGAAATTCTTCACTTTCCCTCACTTAACAAATACCCTTTATGAGTTAGATCAGTGATGGCGAACCTATGACACACGTGTCAGAGGTGACATGCAAACTCATTTTTCTGGTTGATTTTTCTTTGTTAAATGACATTTAAATATATAAAATAAATATCAAAAATATAAATCTTTGCTTTACTATGATTGCAAATATCAAAAAATTTCTATATGTGACACGGCACCAGAGTTAAGTGAGGGTTTTTCAAAATGCTGACACGCCGAGCTCTGAGGTTCGCCATCACTGAGTTAGATGCTAACGATGCAAAAATACCTGAAGTGGCTCCTGCCCTTGCAGAGCATTTGGGATGCATACCGTGGGCAGAAAGTACAGTAGGAACAGAGGCAGGTGCCCAGGAAACACTGGAACATCCAGTCCCAAATGATTGTCACAGCCCCCGGCAGTCACCTGAAGACACCCCTTGTTCCCAGAACGTTGTTCTTATTCAACATTGGGGGTTCCTCTTTTAGGATCCGTTTACAAGCTGTGTCCGTTGTCTACCGCCAGAACTGTGCTTGTAACACAGAATCCCAGCAGCACACGAGACGTATACACCGCTCATCTCTCAGGGGTGGGCAGAAAGGCAACTCTGCTGGTCTTCCTAGACCCGTGGTCGGCAAACTGCGGCTCTCGAGCCACAGGCGGCTCTTTGGCCCCTTGAGTGTGGCTCTTCCTAAGCCTGAGGAGTACCCTAATTAAGTTAATAACAATGTACCTACCTATATAGTTTAAGTTTAAAAAATTTGGCTCTCAAAAGAAATTTCAATCATTGTACTGTTGATATTTGGCTCTGTTGACTAATGAGTTTGCCGACCACTATACCTAGACTCATCCGCATGTCTGAAGTGATAATGGTGGTGCGGGGGTGGTCAGCTGGCTCTTTGCTAATCGAGGCTGGCCTTGGCTGTGACCAGTGGAGCGCTCCTCTGCACCATGTCAGGCTCTCATCCTTGGTCAGGCTAGCCCAAGCATATCCTCATCATAATGGCAGGAGTTTCAGAGAGAAAATGGAAACATGTTAGCCTCCTGGGTCACAGGTTCAAAAGCAGCACATCCTCACAGCCACCGCCTCCCCCTGGCCAAGACAAGTCACGGTGCCCATTCACATTAGAGGGATGGGGAAACAGACACCACCTTTTTAGGAAGAAGATGTGCAAAGTCACATGCCAAGAGCACGGATGCAGAGAAGGGGTAAGGACTGAGCCCACCCTTGCAATTTACCTAGCCATACCAGAAGGGTAGTCTCTCAATGACCTTCCCTTGGTTTTTACCCACTTCTTTCACTAGATTTATTTCAGATGGTTTGGTCTTTGCTCAAACGTCGAGTATGTTTCCCTCCACGTTCTCTGTGGAGTAGGGTTCAGTATCTGAAAGAGGGGCCGCACACAAATGAGAGAAAAATGACACGAGATAATTTTGAAATATTGGGGGACCAGGCAGGCAAGTCCAGAAGGACTTCCACTGATGCTCAGGCCGCTCCAATCTTTTATTGAGCTTGGAGTAGCCTTAGGTAAGGAGATTTCAATGACACACAGATCAGCAGACAGTTTCCAGGAATAGACAGAGTATCTGATTAGCTCATCGGAAGACAATTTCCAGGAATGGGCAGAGTATCTGATCAACAATAATCAACAAGGATCTACACAAATATGTAAGGAATTCAGTGAGCTAAGGTGGGGATAATGCTTTAGCTACCATCATCTAGATTAACTGGGTGGTGTCTAAATTAAATGGGTGGTGTACAGTCCTGACCTTTTCTAGGACTTTCAAAGGTTACTAGCTTTTGGGGGTCTCTGTCTATACTCAGCTAGTAAAGACAGTGGTTTCCTGCACTCAAATTTAAACCCATCCAGACATTTGCCAATACTGAATATAGGGATGCTATCTCATGCCTCTCTGGCCCTTGACAATGGCCAACACAGGACCTTATGAAGGGAGATGCCTACATGATATCTGTCGAATGAATGAACAAGTCCACTCATACATCATAAGAGTGTTTTGAGCAATAGCTGCATATTAGGGCATTCAGATAGTCTCCTCAGGTGGCCACTTGGATACTTTTGAATATGTATGTGCTCCTGTGTTTGTTTAAAAAAAACTGATCCATACTATTAAGTCACATTCCTACTTTTCAACCTTGCAAAGCAGACTATTACATTTACCTTATTTTTACCTTTTGTTTTTTTACTAAGATTTCTAAAATGTACTTTCTAATCTTTCATCCATTCGTTCTCAAATGGTGAAGTCATCCCACAAGTATGTTACTCTCTAACCCCGTGTTGGGTATGTCATGCACTGATATCCCATGGCTAGAGGACGACTGTGCAAACGGTAACCACACCCACCTTACTGAACTATTCTGGGAAAACGTACACGAAGGATTCCATGAGGAATGGCCTGCAAGTGCGTCCTTTGTGATCTTAATGCCTTGCATTTCTAGAGCTGACTTTCCCTCCTCGAGCCCCAAGCACTCCACATATGGTCAGCCAGGTCCCGTCCGAGTGTAAATTACGCCCCAGGAGTAAGTGAATAGCTTGGAGGAAGGCATTAACTCTTTCAGGTCACTGGGGTCCCACTTAAAGCACGGCAGGAGGCCAGTAATTTAGCAAATAGGACCCTGGTGGCCGGGAAGTATACGTGCAATATAAATGAGTCCCAGGGAGTAATTTATGAACTCAGAAAACCTGGTTTATTATCTCATCTATTCACACGGTATCCCAGTGCGGGAGAGAAAAAGCAAGAAGGGGAAAATAAGTGAGGCTGGGGATGCTAGAAATTTCCCAAGCTCCCATGGCTTGTCAGGGCCAGAGCACTAAATAGATGTTTTTCCTTCTTAAAAAGCCACAGATTGGCTTTTAGACAGCCAATGGACAGGATGTCATCACAAGGCACAAGGATATGATGAGAGAGAGAGAGAGAGAGAGAGAGAGAGAGAGAGAGAGAGAGAGAGAGGGTCTCCAGTTGCCTGATCATGGACATGAATACCTCCCAATTAGTGGATCAGGATTTAGGGCCTCCGTGTTCTCTCTGGTAGAATGAGGAGACTGGACTTGAAGCCTCAGGTCTCTTCCAGGTCTGGAATATCATAATTCTAGAGCTGGTACAACTCCTGTAAGCTGCGAGTTTCGCCCAAGCTAGAACCAGCAAACCGTAGCCAAGTCCTGCCTACCTTGGTATGGGCCACGAGCTAAGAATGGTTTTCACATTTTTTAATGTTGGGGGCGGGGGGGGGGGGGATCAGAAGAATAGTACTTCATGACAGGTGAAAATTAAAGAAAACTAAAATTTCATGTCCATAAATAAAGTTTTATGGGCGCACAGCCACATCCATGCATTTATATATCTATGGCTGCTTTTGCAATGCAAGGGTATAGCTCAGTGGTTATGACAGAGACTGTATGGCCTGCAAAGCCAAAAGCATGTACTGTTTGTGCAGAAAATGCTTGCCCTTCACAGAAAGTTTGCCAACCCCAGATCTCAGCCTCTAGAACATCTGCATAGCAACTGAGTCTGGTGTTGTTTCCGCCTTACTGAATTAAAGTTTTCTTTCGGGGGGGGGGGGGGGTAGGGGGGGAAGGAGTCTCATAAAGTTATGTCAAAAACCAAACACAAAATGAATGGATAATTAGACAATCTGATCCTCATAAAAGAAACTGCTGGAAACCACTGATAAACCTACCACGTCAATGTCAGGATCGATTTCTCACGAGAAAACAACTGACTCCAAAAAAATGTGTCTCTCACTGCCACTTTGCAAAGGGGCCCTTGCAGTCCACCACCAGCCACCCCCTCTTCTCCCTCTTCCTCAGAGTGCTAGGAGAGCGCATTTATCTTTTCCCTGTGAGTAATGGTATGACTGGTGAAAATGACTGCTAAAGAGCCAGCGAGCATGAAACAAATCCCTGCCCAATAAAGTGGTGACTTTGAAAAGGAAATTGCCCTGCCCAAGTGATGGATTCCGTGGCAGCCGTCATGACCCAGGTGATGAGGGAGTCCAGGGACCCGGGTCCTGGCCCTTATCGGCAAAGCAGCTGCAAAGCCCCACGGGGAGGCGGGAGGGGCTCTGTGAATGGCACAGGCTGACCCACCGCCCCACCTCCCTGCAGGCTGCAGAGACACTTTCCACCTCGCCTGGAACGCCCCCACTGACCCGCCCCTCTGCCTACCGACCCAAACAAGGCCTCATTTGAGTTCCAAATGCGGTAACATGGTAACAGGTACTCAAGGCCCCCAGCCCAGCCCTGTATTACTTTTTCTCGTTTTAAACGTGTGTTTTCTCTTCCCCAGGACCCAAAGGTCCTCAAGCACAGAGAGCACCCATCATTTAGACACCCTTCCGTTAGAAACCCACAACAAATTCCAGGGAAGATGAAGATAACGGGAAAGGGGAAAGTAAGGTTTTGACCCTTTTTTCTGAAGGAAGAGATGAAATGCTTGAACAAGGCTTGCTGCTCTCTTTCTGGTTCTCAGGCAGGGTTTCCAGAAGAAGGGCTGTGGTCCGGGGACGATATGCGTTGCTACTTTATCACAGGACCATCTACCTATTCAGAACAGAAATGCTGCTGCAGGCTGTTCTCTCTGGACTTCGCAGAGGGACACTTTCAAACCAAACATACCTTTGTCTCCTCAGGAAAAGAGGAGGCAGAGCCACGGGCTACAGCGGTCCCAACTTTCAGCTTCTGGGGGCTTTGAGATTGTGATCCGGCCGTCCCCTGTCCCCACGACATCCAATACTTCCTTCCTGGCATCACTTTGGGAGAAACTTTGCTTTTCAATGTCTGTAAAGGCGGGTCTGAGCAGATGTTTGTCAATATCGATTACAGTCATTTAAATGTTGGGCTCTGTAGGCGGAGAGCTTGAACATTTCAGACCCTTTTCCCTTTTCTGCAGCCACCGGAATGTGAAAATGCAAATAAGTGTTCTTTCAGAACTAGCAGTATTTGCTTTATCTCTACATTAGCATTTCCATTTTCCTTTCTATTACTGGTCCAAGATCATTAGTAGTATTTCCAAAGGAATTTACTATTTTGGAACAGTCAGTCCTAGAACCTATCAAAATAAGTGCATCTTTTCGTTTTGCTCTGGAAAAGAATCATAAAGTGATCATGGTCACTGAAAATAAAACAAGTTTCTTGACACCTCAACTCTGCTGCTACATAGAACAACCTGGGGGACATTTCAACGTTTTAAACATACCAGCCCCTGGGCTCCACTGCCCAAGAGATTCGAATTTAGTCCCTGGGGCTCAGGGCTGAGCCGTGGGTATATTTTGTCCTCTCCCCAGGGTTTTGCTGACCATGTGGAGACTAGCCCTGAGCAGCTCATACAGACCTTTATTAGAGTATTTCTCATTTCATCCTGCGCTCACTTGTGTACATGGCTTTCTCTCTTCACAGACGGTCAGCTTATGAAGAACCGGAAGCTGTATCTTATTCATCCTGAGTCTTGTAAGAGACACAAGTGTGTTAAACTCCAAGTGCCTGCCATGGGGGCACAAATCCTGTGGAAGGAAGGCAAGGAGGAGCCCTAGGAAGTTTCTTAAGCAAAGATGGCCAGGCTCTGTGCCCGGTGGCCAGACAATGTGGACATGGTGATTAGATAGCCCTGACCAAGGTCTGCTGAGCTTACAGGGTGTCCCATGACCCATAGGAGGCCTGACACAAAAGCTCAGTCCAACTCTCGCACCTGGTTAGTGCCCGGCAGGGCCAATTAGATCCTTCCACTACAGGCGTTTAAATGTGAGATCCACAGAGAGCTGAGCAGTTGGTAGCAGGAGCAGAAGCCAAGAGACACCCGGAGAAAAACAGGAGAGAGAGGAGCTGGATCACCTGGCGCCTCAGCCTGTTAGGAGGGATGGGAGGCAGACTGCGCCTGCTGCTTAGGGGCAGCGAGATAACCCAGGCGCAGATCTGTATCCTGAATGACCTTCCAGTTCCTGAACTTCAATCCAGTTTTCGTGAGGCCTGGCCCGGTGGCCTTTCCGGAAGGCTTTTCGGAGACACGTGGCTGAGTGGTGGAGATTCCGGTCAGCCTTGCTTCCACAGCAAACTCCCGTTACTTGGGGGAAACTCGGGGCGCTCTGCTCTTTGCAGCCCCAAACAGCACAATGCGCAGGGGCTGGCTAGCACTTTGCCTGGCACAGAAGCAGCGCTAAGTCCCTGCAGGTGCTGGGATGGCATGACCATCCCCAGTGACAGCCTTCCTGAAAACGAAAGCATTCGGGTTAGAACACTCATGAGTGTGGCCTCCGCCTTCCGAAAACCACGCTACACTAGGATAAATGGATTAAGCTCATTCTGCCCTCCCATTTCCAAATCCATCTACACTTCTGCCATGAATCTCTCCAAGGACACAGTGAGCATCCTCCTGTCAGCCACGGTGTGTTTGGAGGACTCGACTTCCATTTCACTGAGTCTGTAAACCACAGGCACGGCGGCAAGAACGATTTCCCTCCCACACCAGCCTCGCCGACAAACCTCCAGAGTAGCTGGTCTTGGGCTTTCACGTTTGATAATATGTGATCTTCCCCACACACACATAGTTCCCCTCGCCTATGGTCTGTATCAGCGACTTAAGGGTCATCTACTCCCCAACAACCGGATGAGCCATCAAAGAAGAGGTCCCTGGATGTAAACTGAGCCTGTGTGTGCCTTCCCTGGCTCCAGCCAATAAAGTCAAGGAGGTCCCTCTGAATCCAGGGCCAGTGCCTTCTGAAAGCCGGATTCTGCTTAGCAGAGACATACCTGGTGGCATCCATTATTTTACAGGTGGAGCTCACCTCCTGCCCTGTGTTAATGAAACCTGTTTGTGGGTAGAGCCGTGTGCAGGGTGTAAGGACTTACCCTCCTCACGTCCTCTACTAAAAAAGGCTCTTGCTGCTTCTGGAGGCAATTAACCAACAACGGCACGCCTACAGGGTCTCCTGGAGATTGGGGACGGGAGCTGGTCCCCACGCCTGGAGCGCAGCCCCATGGGAGTGCCCGCTTAGGGGTCCCATCGACCTTTTTTTTTTTTGAAAATCTGGATAAAAGCAAGTTTAGCTCAGCCTCTCTGCCCTGTTCCCGATCCAGTGGTCTCCGCCTCTGGAATTGGGATGTTGAATGTATGTGCCTACCCCGCGCCTGGTGTTAGATTTCAACAGCATGAAATGGAGCCTAGGACGGAGGAGCCGGCCAGCCTCAGAAGCCTCCTGCCTCGCCTGCCATGTAATACATGATATGCAAAGCCTCTGACTTCAGCCAGCAGATATTTGGAGACCGTGTTGGCCCCGTATGGGACTCAACTAATGTGTGTTTAGGTCGGAAAGCGAATCAGAGGAGCCACCGGAGGGCACGTCACGGAGTGAGCGCCCTATAAATGCATCCCCGCTCTCAGCGTCCCCTGGCAAACACTGGGCTCCCCTCGCTGGCTGCTCCACACCTCTGCTCGCCGCGCTAGGAGAACTCGGCCCGCAGCTCCTCTCCTCGCCACCGCCTTCTTCTGCCCCGCAGAGCAGCCGGAGGGCTAGGTACCGAGGAGGAAGGACAGCCTTCACAGGCGGGAGGATCGCTCAGGATAGCCCTCCACCCGACAGCGCGCCCTCCTTCCGCGCGGGACGAAGCCCGGCGCGCACACCCCAGTCAAGTTCGGATTGCCCCCTCCGGTGGGACCGCGCAGCGCTCCGCACACGCCTCCGGATCCACCCGGGAGGAGGCGGCGCGAGCCCGGCAGCGTCTCCAGGCGCTGAGCGCTCGCCCTGCACCCCGGGAGGGGCGCCTCGAATCGCCCACTCGCACCCGGAGCCCCGGCCGCGGGAGCTTGGGCGCCTCCTCGCTGCTCTCCTTTTACCTCTTCCACCGCCGCCTCCCGACCCTCCCCTCCAGGGGCCCCGCGCCTCCCCTCCCCCACCCGGCCCCCGGCCCCCGGGCCCGGGCTTTCCAGGACCAGCCTGCGCTCTTGGCGCCCTCATGTCTTCAACCGACTCCCTGCGCTGGTTGACGTGGTGTCTCGTTCGGATTTCCAGGCCAGACCTCAGCTGCGGCGGCTGCATCAGCCCGGCCCACCCTGTGCACCCCGGCGCGGCGCCCCGAGAAGGCGCAGAGCGCGGCCACCGCCGCTGAGCCGCCCGCCGCGCCCAGGGCCCGCGCAGCCCCAGCCCGGAGCGCCGCGCTCGCAGCGGTGTCACCCCCCGACCCAAGGCAGCGGCGGCTGCTCGGACTCGGCCTCTGGGGGTGCGGGGGGCCGGCGGGGGAGCTGTCGGCATCCTTCGCCCTTCTCGCAGCGGCGGCGGCAGCGGGAACCTTGGCCGCCGCCTCCCGCGCGCCCTCCCGCGCGCCCTCGCAGCCGGGAGCGGCCCCAGGATTGGGAACTCGTCGCGCCCCTGACCTGTGGGGCGGGGCTCCGCGCTCCTGCCCGCGGCCCGGATGGGTGTACTGGCTGGGACTTGGGGCTCCTGGAGTTAATGTCCAACCGGGGGTCTGCGGAGACCGGATCCGAGGTAAGTGGAGGCGCGGGCCCGGGTGGAGGGGGCGGGTGGTGCCCGAGTCCCGGCGGGCACAGCAGGCAGCGGGGCGCCGGAGGCAGGGGGCGCGGCTGGACCCCAGGGCAGGCGGCGGGATGGGAAAGAGGAAAGACTAGAGGGAACCGAGGCGCAGGGCGACGAGGAGGGAGAGAAGTTGAACGCGAGAGAGGCCGGCCTTGCGGAGGGGCAAGTTGCCCTCCCACGTGAGCAAAGATCTTGTGCCCCCGGGGCCTGTGGACCCCGGAATGTTCGAGAGGGGCAGTTTCCCTCCCCGACTCGGCGGGGCGCTCTTCTGTCAAGTGCGCGGTTGGGGGTCATCTTTGGACCCCCTGCGATCAGAGAATGTCCTCCCGGGACGTGCGTCTGCAGAGATATTGCTGGGAGTGAAACTTACTGATGATCTTGTTGGGTCTGAAGGTGCTGAGGACCTGAAACAGGGAGTTACCCGCCTGCGGGCGGGCTTTCATTCCTCGCCCTTTTCGGAACCGGCGGCTTGAACAATGCTAATGCCTGCAACCCCAACTAACCACCCCGTCGAGGTTAGGAGAGGGTCTCCCTGGCCGGGACAGGACTCGGGCCTCCACCTCAAACACACACTTGAACCTCCCCCAGGCCTCCGCCGGGCCATCCAAGTGTTATTTTAATGGCCTTTTGCCCCGTGCTCTTTGCCACTTTGCCCACGGCACGCCCTCCACTACCTTGCATCCCCTCGGGGCAGATTTCCTCTCGGTTTGATTTCCAGCCCCATCCCTGCAGGGAATGTCCTTTCTCTGGACCACCCCCACCCCCACCCCCACCCCCAGCCTTTTGGCGCCCCCCTCGTTTGGGCTGTGGAAAACCCGCCCGCAGAGCCGACGCGCGCGCCCCGGGGGGGCGGGGGCTGCCCTACCCCATGCTCCCTACTTTCTGCTTATTGGCGGGACTAGCACAGTCTTCCGGCTTCGCCGCAGATATGTCAGCGCGCGCTCGGCTCCTCAGAGTTTGAATCTATGCTCAAAGCATCCCAAGGGTGCGGCGCCGCTTCCAAACTCACGCACAAACATCTTCCCGCAAAACCCTCCAAGCGAGAGCCACTGCGCGCCCGCTCGGCCCGGGCAGGTCTCGCTCCCGCGGTTTCGCAACGCCTTCGCTTTGTCGGGGAGGGAGGGACGGAGTCGCCTCTGCAACAAGTGTTAGGTGTCCGGGAAGCCCGCAGCGTCCTCACCCCCAACTCGCGCAAGGGGTTCAGGTGACCCCGAACCTGAAACCCGGCCTCGGGCCCTTTAACAGAAAGACCCTCTCCAGACTGGCTCCAGAAAGCGCCCCTCATTCTTTCCCTTCCCCCAGTCTTGGGCCCCAACGCAGGGAGAATAAGTCCTCTGACCGCCTGGGATGGACACGAGGCACAGTGCAGTAAAGCAATCAATCCATTTCGGCAACTTCTGTCCTCGCCCCAAAGGAAAGCCTCGCGCCGCCTCCCTTTTCTCTCCCTGAGATCTGGATCTTGAAGGCAAAGCCCAAAGACGCCTCTCCGCCTGCCAGGCGCAAGAAGGCGCGGAGGCTTTGGCGGCGAAGCTGTCCCCGGACTCCGGGAATCTGGGGGGGAGGTTTCTAAATGTAGGTTGCGGGGAAACCAGCCCCTGTGCGGTGAACCGAGAAAAACTAGGGAGGGAGGCTGGAGAGGTGGGAGCCCGGAAAGCGGGGATGCTGGTGAGGACATCCCCAAGTTCCGGGAGCCGTAGGGATTTGGGGCGGATGGTAGGGGGAGCCTACCGGTGTTTTTTATTGAAAATGACAGCGCAGCCTCCCGCCTGCGTGGGCGCCGGGCCTCCGGCGGTTTCTGGTGCCCCCTGGTGTCGGGAACTCAGAAGCGCCCCGGGCGAGCGCTGCTTCTGCGGCCACTGCAGCTCCCGGGGCGGAAAGGACCACCAGGGGCCGGCGCCCGCTGCGCCCCTTGTGCCCTGCGGGGACCGGCCTGAGGGGTACAAGACGGGGTGCGGAGGCACCCGGCGAGGCCGACTCGGGAGGAGAGCTTGGTGACCGCACGTGGCAGCTGGTTAAGCAAGTCGCGCGCGTAGGAAAGGCGGCAGAAACGCGTCGGGCAGATGTGCTTTGAGAAAGTGATCGGGACAAACCGGGAAGCCGCGGGCGGGCGAGCGGGCGGGCGGGGCGGGGGGCAGAAGGGCGCAGAGAATGCCTCCTTGTCGGCCGCGGTGTGTGCCCGGATCCCAGACCCCCACCCGCTCCGGGAACTAAAGAGCCGCTCTGGCCGGAGCCGGGCCCCGCGGCGCTCGGAGGGGAGAATTCGCCCTCCCCGGTCCGGCTGGTGCGAGAGCTCTTTCGGGGCCTGCGCCGCGCCAGCCGAGGGCGGGAACGGGAGCCGGCAGCCTCCTCTGGCGAGGCGGGAGTTGTCTCCCGGTTCCTCTCCTGCCAGCTTCGCCACACTTCTACTGGCGGATCTCCACCCACGTCCCATTTAAAAAGCCCTCCGTCGGCCAAGCCGGAGGAAAGGAAAGCCCCTCTTCATGCGGAAGGGAGCTCCGGTGCCTCTGTCGCTTCCTGCTGGCGAGCGTCGCGAGGTGGGATGGCGCTTTAACCCCGCGCCTGCCCGCTCCTCGGGGCCGCCAGCCATTTCGCACGCACCGGGGAGCTGGCCCCGGGAGAGGGGGCCGCAGGCCTCGCGCCCCCAGCCCCCCCTGCCAACGCGCGTCGCTGCGCCCCCGGTGCCCGGCCTGGGTGCGGTGCCGCCGGGGCGGGGGCGCCTGTGCTTTTTCTCCGGGTTATGAACCAACCGGCGTGGCGCCCGGAGCTGCAGGTTGTCCGAGTGCCTGGTCCCTACCGACTCCCGGTCCCTACCGACAGCTGCGTGGCGGCTCAACAGACGCCCGCGGGAGGGGAAGTGCGTTAGTCTCCGGAACCCCGGCGGGAGCGCTGGGTGGGTGGGAGGAAGAAGGGGCGGCTGCCGGGAGGAGGCGGCGAGCCTGGGGATTCAGAGAGAGGACAGGCGCGCGGGTTTTTGCATCACCTGGAAACTGCCTGACTCTCCCCTGGAAAAAGTTCGGAGGTTTCCCCAGAATCCGTTTTATTTGGAGGAGAGGGGATCTTCGACTTGAGAATTCCCTTAGAAACTGGAACACCGGCTTTGGGAAGGCGCTGGGTAACACCGCACCCCGAGGTGCCGGCGTTCCCTCCCCACCTCCTGATTGGGTGGAGTTTGGCCCAGAGTTGACCAAGCCTTTTCCTGGCCCTGTCTGGTGTTGCGTGGCCCTGCTCTCCAGGGGTGTGAGGACTGTGAAGCCTAAAGGAGCCCCCTCCCAGAGCTGAGCTGAGCCCCCAACTCGTGGGCGCTGGTGGCCTAGGCCTTCCGAGGCCGGTGCATTCCTCCCCCCACCCCCACCCCCCTCGCCCCAGAGGCCAGGACTTGGGTACAATCGTCCAGGAGTGGCTGTGATGGGGCGCGGGGAGCTGACACTCAATTGGGAAGGGAAGGGATTGTAGACTCGAAATCGCGCAAAACTGCACAATTGAAAGTGTCCGGGTATATACATATACCACGAAGGATTAACATTTTCAAGACCAACGCCTCCCTCCCTGTGCAAGCTGCAGCATGGGCTGCGCGCTTTGTGCTCCCCTGGGCTTTCATGTACGCTGGTGGTTGTGCATACCTTTAAGAGGGGGAACTAGTATTTTAAACCAGTGGATGCTGCGGGGAGTTACGTAACTTAACACAGACAGTCCCACCCCGGCCCACAGCCTCCAAGTCTCTACTAACTCCTGGTTCCCACCACCAAACAGGTGCGATGAAGTGTGGGCGGCCGGTGGGGTCGGAGGTGCCCCCGAGCCTGCCGCCGCTCAGCTGGGCGCGGGACCGGACCCGGGGCCCAGGGGCGCTGGATTTTATTCTAAAATAAAAGATCTGGCCGCTTATTTGGGCTGAGAGCCTGTTTGCCCGCAGCTGTCTGGAGAGACGGGCTGGGGCGGCGCAAAACAGCGTGGGGCTTCCTGGTCGCCCCCAGAGGGTGGGGGGCGGGCGCGCCAGAAACAGGGACTGATCGGGAGTCCTGGCACTCGCGAGGTGACGGGGTCCTGGCGTCGTCGTATCGGGACTGAGGGGGGGCGGGGGGCAGCGGCCCTGGGCCACAATCAGACCCCGGGACAGGGTGTCGGAAGAGAAAGGCGGTTGCGTGCGCTCCCCGAGAGAGTCGCTCGGGTCGCCCCTGGGACGGGGCGCGAGTGGAGATGCCCAGAGAGCCCCGGAGGGGCGGGGCCGCGGTGGAGGGGCGCCCGGGCCTAACCGCGCTCTCGGTTCTCTCGCCCGCGGGCGCAGGTGCCGCCGGCCGGGACTCCAGGATGAAGCTATGGGATGTCGTGGCTGTCTGCCTGGCGCTGCTCCACACCGCGTCCGCCTTCCCGCTGCCCGCCGGTAAGAGGCCTCCCGAGGCGCCCGCCGAAGACCGCTCCCCCGGCCGCCGCCGCGCGCCCTTCGCGCTGAGCAGTGACTGTAAGAACCGTTCCTCCCCGCGGGGGCCCACCGGCGGACCCCCACGCACCCCACCCCCCGCCCGCACGCACCCCAGGCCAGCCCGGTGGCAGCATTACCTCCCGACTCGCGCAGGCGCTTCAGGCTGCTGCCCACAGGCCTAGTCTGTAGATGACACGTGCTGCTGGTTTGCCCAGGACAGAGGGTGTCACATTTTATGCTGTGCATTTAGCATTCCGATGAACAGCATCTTCTAGACCACCGCCAACCACCGAAAACGCAGTCCTCCCCTCTCTCTCTCTCTCTCTCTCTCTCTCTCTCTCTCACACACACACACACACACACACACACACACACGTGTTCTGTTTTGTTTTTCCTTTCTTCCAAAGCCCTGGCCTGAAAGCAATTGCGTCTCCATCCTAAACCGCCCTGGTCAGGGCAGAGGCTGAGGTTTCACAAGCCAAACCCGCACCAGAGGAAACAGGAGGGAAGGGATTCCCAGAGCCAGATCTGGGCAGGGTCAGACCTGCTGGGGAAAGGGCCTGTTCCGGAAGGACAGGGTAACGTGCTGGCTGGGACAGCGGGAGCGCGGGAGCTCACCCCACACATGACAACCTTAACTCCTAAGACAAGAAACCAGGTTATGCAAATTAGAAGGCACACCTGCGATGGCGCCTCTCAGGGATGTTTCAGAGGGCACTTTATTAGGGCGTCAGCCGTGGTTTAATTTACCCTCCACTCTTCAGAAGTGTATCTGCTGCCCAAAGCCAGGCGTGCTACATTACAGCAGAGGTCATGGGGGTGGGGGTATGTAGATAACAAGGCATAACATTTGACACAATCCCCAAATAAAGCAATAGAGAGCTCTAGCCAGGAAGTCACCCTGGCTACTCCCCCTCCCGTGAGCCCCCAGCTAGTTTGCACTTGGAATATTCTGTGGTCACAGGCACAGAAGTGGCTCCACAAGTCAGCTGTGTGGTAAGAGCCCCCCAAACCCTGCAGCCTTGGGCTAAGAACAGCCTAGGAAATGTGATGTCTTTATTTTATGCTTCTTTACAACAATAAAAGCATATTCTGCCAGACGTCCCCAACAAGCTCATTTTTCAAGGCAAATTAAGACTTCAAGAGTGACTTAGGTTAGAAAGAGGACATGCTTGATTCCTTGAAATTAAAGTAGCTGCTCCGAGAGTTTCCGTCACTTGGTTGTGCTGTAGAAACCTATCCTTAAAGGCTTTGGTCTCAAGCGCGAATTTCCGTCTTAGCCTCTATAAATGATTCTGCAATGGAGCCTTAAATGTAAAATGCCCCTCAGTACCAGTGTCTTTCCAGTAGTGCCCATGCGAGCTACGCGGCTTTTCATTCATTCGCATCGCTTCGGCCAGAGGACCAGAGACACAGTGGTAGATGATTGTTCTCTAACCGGGACGTGCAGGCGGGAACCGTGGCTGCCAGGTGATGAAGCCCATTGACTCCTGGAGCCCTCAGTGGCATATCCGTGTCCTGACTACCTGGGCTTAGTTAGTGCTGGCGCCTGGTTCTGGCTCTGCTTCCGACGGACTCTGTGACTTAGGACACGTTACTTACTTGCTTGAGAACTCAATGAACGATTTAAAACTGTACAGTAAAGGGAGGCCTTCCACCCCCAAATGCCAGTGGTTATGAGTTTTGCCCCCTGGCCCTCATGCCCCTGCCCTGGCCTCCTTTGGGAAAATTCTCATAAAAGACCCCTGCTCATTGGCATCACCGGGGGAACTTGAATGACTGTTGACACTGCACCTCACCTGAGAGGTTCTGACTTAATGGGTTTGGGGCGTGGCCTGGGCATCTGGGGATTTAGATCTTCCCCAGGTGAGTCTGATGTGCAGTCAGGGTTAGGATCACTATGACCTGCTAATGCCCTGAGAAAATCTGTGCCTCCAAGATACCACGGGTCACAAAGCCAGGTAGCATTGTTCCTGCTGACGGGGGAGGAGGGGCGCCTGCTGTGGGGGCAGGGAGATGCCTTCCCTTTTCCAAAACGGATGTTGAGTCACGGTGGACAGGATTCTGACTACTCCACTTACATCCGAACCAGCAGAGCCCACCCAGGGCTGCTGTCTCTGTGGGAAGACCCAGTAGGCCCTAGAGGAAACTTGCAGAGAAACTGGGCCGCCTTCTAAGCCAAACTGACTTCCTTCCAGGTATGTTCAATCCGGTAGCCAGCTGTCAGCGCAGGGAAAGCGGGGCCCTGACAGTGTGCAGGCTCTGCGCACTCGACCGTGTCAGCGCGCCCCTGTCACGGCGCTGACATTTATATCCTGCGCTGTACACCGTGCCACTGGTTAAGGCTTATGCAGAAAAGCATTAAGTCCCTTGTTGCATTTGAAAATATAACGTGCCATAAACCCTGGCCCCTCTTCCTTTCGAATGCGGTTACTTAGTGACGGAGGAAAGGCTCTTTGACGCCGCCGCACTCATTCTGTGCTGCTCAGAGGGGACTGGGCTGCGCCCCGTCCATGTACTCACCCCGGGGTTGCCTGTGTCCTGCTGGTCCCAGTGTCAGTGAAGCAGTCAGGATCCTATTCCGAGGATGAACTACCCAAGTAGAAATGATAAGTGGCTCCCTTGCTTCCCTAGAGGTTGGCTACAAAGTAAATGGGCTGTGGCCACCCCCTGTAGCAACTGGAACTTACCGAAACTCAAGGATTTGTGATTTTCCTTATGGGGCATCCAAGACTCTTCCTTTAGCTATCTTTGTTCTTTTATTTTGGTTTTTGCCACTATCTTCTCCAAAGGTGACTAAGGCAGGCATGAGGAATCTAGAAGGCGGCATAGAACTTTAGAGCTACAAGGAAGCCCAAAAAGGCAGATTGTCCAAGAGTTCCAGGATGGCAGGAGGCAGGTCTGCTGAAGCTGGGGGCAGAGTGTCCCCAAACCACGGACATGCACAGAGAGCGTTTGGTTTTTGCTATTTGGGGGAAACCCTTTATGTGAGAGGAAGGACTTCAACTATCGACTAAAACCATCTTGCACAGCTTGCGTGAATTTAGTAGTTAATCACAGTCACATAGCAGGTCTCCGCTGCGGGCGAGACCTAAAGGTGTTTCACAGAAAAGGCATAAAGTGTATGTGGTTTTAAAAAGCTGTGATCTAATAGCATGATGTGTTTAACAAAGAGTTCGTGTGTGGCTGAATGTGCCAGGCACTGTCCTCGGTGCTGGGGGACCCTTGGTACCCATAAAAGACAGAGCCCCTGCCCTCATGGAACATACTATCCAGCATGTAGGACGTGCGGTCCGATTGGGGAGCATTGTAAACTGAGAGTAAATGGGAAAAACCCTGGACTGGTAAAGTGGGCTTTTTTTGTGGGCCTGGAAGCCACTCGAGGAAACATTGAGCATTGTTACACTGTCATTACAGGCCATCCACAGTTTGTTGTAATATAGTGGGATTATGCTCCCCCTGCTTGGTAGCAAGTCACAAAATTGCCTATAGGAACCATCTTCTAAATCAAGCTAGCAAGTAAACCACGATACAACTGAAATATAATTCACAATATTATTAGGCCAGAGTCTCTGCCTTCATCTGTAGGAGGGCAGAGCAAGAAATCAGAGCATTTCAACAGCACAAGCTCCAGTCTCCCCATTCAGTTCAGACTGTGGCTTGGATCCCAGCCTTGCCACTTACCCAGCTGTTACTTCACATCTCTTAAACCTCAGCTTCCTCATCGGTACAATAGGGGTAATATTAAGCCTGCCTCCTGGGGTGGCTGTGAAGGTTAAATGAGGTAATGCTGCGTAAAGCCCCAGAGATGAGGATTGTAGTTGCTGTCGGTCACCCTCCTGTTTCCAATGGCCCATCGCTGTGCCCTCAAGGAGCGCCTTTCCTCCCACCGGCCTCAGCCAAGACGCCACTCCAAACGGCGGAATTTCAAGCAGCGCAGCATAATTCGCAGAGTGAAAGCAGTGCAGGCCTTGGGGGGAGGCTATTTTGGGCCCCACCGTCATGGGGTTGGTCAGCACGTAGGCAGGTCAGCCTTGCCTGGGAGTCTGCCCCTGGGTCAGCTCCCCCCCACCCCCGGCTCTTCCCAGGTTTCCCTTCCCCCATCTTCTAAGCTCACATAGTTCCTATGGGATTTTTCCCATCAGATCCCCATAGTCATGTTGGGGAGACCCTCCTCCCCTACGGGGAGAAAGGAGCCAGGGCAAGCTAAGAGCTTTCTATGCAAGAGATCATGGGGCTGTGAGTTGGAAGCCACCTGTATTAAGAGTGTGTTTCTGTTCTGAATGATCCCAGCTGGATATTTAATTTAAGATGTTTCATAAACCCAGCAAAACACTTTAGTGAACTTGAGTAAACGTTCCGCCTTTGGTTATCCAGCTAAGGATAACCAGCTGGTTAAATGGTAAGCTTTCAAATGGAATGTGATGGGACACAGAATAAATACACTATCCATCTATTGCTTCGTATAGCTCTGGGGACTATATGAATGAGCGATACTGTAATAAGGTGACGATCTAAGCTAGAGAGGGGCTCTTGAGATCAAGAAATTGCATGTCAGAATGAGAAAAAAAATTAATAAAAACAGGGGCTGGGGGAAGAAATTGCATGTCAGACTTTTAGGAGTCACTGATTTCTCACTTGAGATCTGAGTCCAACATCTCACTCTGGCCCCACGCTCAAGACCTATTTCAAACTGTGGCTGTTTAGAGAAATCTATTTCAGGCTTAATTTGAATTGGCCCATCTTAGGACCTTCGGCTGATCCAACAGCCAAAGAATTCTGCTCAAAGGTTCTACTTTTGCTGATATGAAAAATAAAAGCTATCTGGCATTATCCCCTTCCAACATCCCTTTCATCTTTGTTTATGTAGTACCAACCTTTATTCAGTTAAAACACTTGCTCTTTAATTAATCACTTGAGCTCCATCAAGAAGCAAGTATTAAGTATCTTTTGCACCAGGCCCTATGTGGTATCTAAAGGCAAAACTGAACTTAAATAGCTTATGATCTAGTTATAAACTATGGGTGGCCAGATGGGTGGGTGGGTGGGTGGGCAGGCGGTTGTCAGTCTGACAGATACCTTTGTCTGCCAGAGGTTTACATTAGCTGCGGTCACGGTAAGAATTCCTAGCAACGAGGTCACTGGAGTTTGGAGATCATAGCAGGAAAGGATTGAGGGAGAGGGAGGATTTGAGCTGCCCTTGAAAGACGGGTATTAGGAAGGGGAGGAAGAAGGAAAAGAGCACATTCCAGACCAAGGAGAAGCATGGGCAAATTTGTGGCCACCATATGGGCAGGGGGTAGGAGGTGGATACAGGAAGAGGCCAGACCCGTTGCCAAGGACTGGGAACAGGTGGCGGGAAGTGGTGTGAAATTTAGGATATCTCCGTAGGTGATACCCAGATTATGAGATGCTGTGAAATCCAGGAAAAGAGGTGCTTGCTCTGTTCTTTGGTGGCCGTGGGCGCCCCTGGAGCTCCTGGCGCAGGCAGGCGGCAGCGAGTGGGATGTGGCTGCAACGCATGTCACCCTGGGGAAGTTACACAGGTGGCCGGCTGCTCGAGAGTGGGGTCCAAAGCACAGGCACAGTCTTCACTGAAATATGGTGCCTTGTGTTCCGAAAGCTTCTAGGTATAGGCACAATTGAGCCCACCTATCCGTCCTCAAGTAAGGGACTCGTGCCTCTCAGTGGCCCACATGCTAACCTGCTTTTAACAAATAGGTTTTATGTCTTGTCCTAAAATTGAGATGTTTGAGCCCCAGCAGACGAGAGGAGATTAGTATCCCCATTTTGCAGATGAAGAAATGAGACCTAGGAAGTTGTTCAAGGTCACAAAATCAGGAATGGTGAAGCCAGAATTCAACCCTCCAACTTCTACCGCCAAAGCCGGTAATTTTGCCTTCACATAGACTGTGCTCCCATATCAGAAAACTAAGATAACACAAACACTGGTTTGTTAAAATTACATCCACTGCCCCGCCGGTGTGGCTCAGTGAGCATCGACCCATGCACCAAGAGGTCGCCGGTTTAATTCTCGGTCAGGGCACATGCCCGGGTTTCAGACTCGATTCCATTTCTCTCTCTTTCTCCCTCTTCCTTCTTCTCTCCCTAAAATCAATAAAAACATAATTTTTTTAAAATCTCTACCCTTTAAAAAAATACATTGACCACAGATTCCCAGGAAAATCAAGCAGGCAAGCTAATAAGTCTCTGTTAGGCTCTTTCCATGATTTTGTTTGGGCTGCAGTGGGCCTGGGCTCACATTATTAATGGCTGCACTTCACAGACCAGGTCAGCGTGTTTTAAGGAGAGAAACATGAATTTATCTGCGTTCTCCGGTAACACAGATGCCTTTGGCAGTGAGAGAAGGCTCCCTAACTGTTCTGGACATAGCAAGGTCTCCTCAAAATGCTTGCTAGGCTTACGCCTTTGGGAAGCTTCTGGAAGGTGCTTCTTCTCAGATCCCTCCTCCTCTGCCCAGGGAATGGGGAGTTCACATGGGAACATGCGCCAATGACTACCACAGGGGGAGCAGGAGTGGGTGTGCATGGGCAGTGAGGGTTGCCATGGAAAACAACTAGTGAGCTCAGTGGAGACAGAACCCACTTTTGTACTTTAATAACTGAAGTGGGGAGTCGTGGTTTTTAAGGTGTCAGCCTTTTTTTGCTTTGTGAACTTGCACCCAGGATGTTGTAAACTACTGATAGGTCGAAGATGACGTCTATAGCTTTTTATCATAAGTTCAGTTACTTGTACCCGATGTAATGTCCAGCCCGTTTGCGAACTGTATCTGGGCTTCACATATATTTTTGGAAACACCTTGACCCTGCAAATTTATCTTATTCAATTCCTAAAGAAATATTAAACTGCTCGGCCCAAATAAATTGAGTTTTTGGTCAGAAAAGGGCCAAGTTCATTTCCAAGTCAAATACACATGTTAACATACATCCATGAAAACCATCATACTTGTAGATCTTAATTATAGGATGAATAGAGGGATGTGTGTATGGCCAGACAGGCAGATAAAGCACCAAGCCTCGGCAGAATGAAGACAGCACCACCTGCTTCAATATTTCTTGGGTTATTCATCTGGGACCTTCCCTCATGAGTCCTCATGTGCCTTCACCAAGTCTCTTGTTAGCATTCTGCTTCATTTTTACTTTCTGAATCATTTGAGAATTAGTTCCAAGCAAACACTCAAGTAGCTCAGCGGGTACCTCCTAAGAATAGGGAGATTATCTTATGGAACCACAATCCAGTTACCGGTCTCGGGGAATTTAGCATCGATACGATACTGTTATCTAACAGTCCACAGTGAATTTCCCCACTTCTGCCAATCGTGTCTTTTGTAGTTGTTTTCTTAATCGGGGATCACATTTGATCACCGTGTCTCTTTATTCTCCTTTATTCTAGAATAGCCCCCAAGCCTTTTTTTCTCATGACACTGACATTTTTTAAAAGTCCAGCTGTCTTGCCTGCTGCCCTGCAGACTTTCCGTCCGTTTGGATTTGTGAAGGTTGCAGGTGATTAGAGTGAGTCAACCCCAGGATGCCGAGCTCCGGCCTCGGCTTGTCCCCAGGAGCCACGCGAGGCTGATTGTCCTTCCCTGCACCTTCAGTGTTACCCTGGGCCGTGCCTCCCAGTAGGAGTGAGGTGGGGGAGAAGCACAGCTCTCCCAGTGAGCAGGAGGGCGATTGAGAACGGGGGCCGGCTGCAGGGGTGCTCGCAGGCAGGCCAGTTCTGGGAGAGACAGCACGTGTGCAAGTTTGAGGATCTGGACACTGACTCTCTTAAAACGACCGACGGGCACTCGGGAAAATGTTCCTGTGTCCCCAGAGGGGGGCCAGCCTCAGTCCCAAGGCACAGATCTGAGCCAGAGGGCGCACAATTATCCTTCATGGACCGAGCAATCAGCTGATGCCTGTAAGGTTCATGTTCGGGCATTTCTAGAAACGCAGACGACACGGCACAGACTCCCAAGACAGGCCGGCTCCTCTGCCCACAGAACACGGACCACCGTGCCGGGGCCCAGGCCTCTCCCGGGAGCAGCGGGACCAGTGTCTCATCCCCTTCGGGGAAATCGTGCCTCGTCTGCAGCCGGTGGAGCGGATCTTCTCGCCGTTGCCTCTGTGTAGGCATCACTGAGGAATAAGCACAGACATGACGGCCACGTGCACTTACCTGACACCGTGTGCCCCGTGCTTTCAGGCACTGAGCTGAAACCTTTTCTTCCATTCGGGGAAAGGGGTGGCTGTCCCCGTTTTAAGGGGCGACTGGGACTCTGTGTGGTTAAGCAGCTGAGCCCGACTCCGGACCCAGGGCAGCACTGGCTCTTGCAACCAGGTCACAATCGCGTCCCGCCAGCCCAGGACACGGCAACACAGCGTCACTGCGTCACCGCGATGGAACTCTGGCTACGACAGAAAGTCAGCAAGGAGAAAAGCCAGGCGCTGAGGTTTTGTGAAGGGGGACGTTTCTGAATGAAACTTAGACCTGATTGTATGATGGGTCAAGAGATTCATTCCAATAAATGAGTTCACTCGGGGGAGGGGAGGAAGTCCTTCCCCACACCTGACCACAGGGTCTATCTAACAACAGGCTCAGATGATGGAGAACACTTTTCTCTCCCGGCCTTGCTTTTTCTTTCTTCTTCATCCCTCCTCTTCTTGCCCAGGTCCCCCAGGCCTCTTCCCCACAGCTCAGCTGGCCCTGGGCAGGGCTGGGGGTCCCCGGGAATCCTGGGCCTCTCGGCCACAGGCAGGCTCGGGTGCCATTGCTTCTGGGTTCCATTGGGGTTTCCCACTGGTGCCTCTGGTGACCCCACAGGGGTTATTTTCCCCAGCGGCTTGCTGTGCACTTCCTCTCATCGGGTCACTTTCTCGCCCTTCCCCAAGAAGGTTATTCCAAGGGCAGCAGCCGAGCCGTGGTGCGCACTCGTTAGCACGCGGCGTTCATTGCTGACTGCGAGTGCTTTTTGCTCACACCAGGTGTGCGTGGATTAGCTAACAAATGGACACCCTGTTGGCTGTTTTCCTGATTTAAAAGCAGGAGAAAGGACGTCTTCCCCCCAGGGGAGCCAGGCTCTATTACTGTAAAATTATTAGCATCTCTAAAATCAAAGTATGGACACAGGTGGAAATCAGGGCAGGGTAATTAGAATCTGAGGAACAAAACGGATATAGTCTGTCTGCCTGAGTGAGGGTTGGTTTTGTGTGTTTGTTTTTTGTGGGGGGCGGGGGTTGTTTTTTTGGCTGTTGGTATTCATGCAGCAATTTCCATTATAATTCGGACAAGTTTTCTTAGTTAAGTGGTAGGATTAAAAAAATTCAAGATACAGTCTAACAAATAAGTGTGTGCACTATTGGTCCAAGGAGGTGGAGATGGGAAAGAAAATGACGTTTTGGTGGGCAAAGTGGCTGTTAAAAGTGTACCCCGGGCCCCGATTTCTATTTCTGAAACGGTTTGCAATCTAGTGGATCTTTTTCTTCTGCCTTGAGAGGATCCAGAAATGCAGTTTTAAAACAACAAAACACAGGTGTTTTTACAACGCAAATACTTTTCAAATAAACCCGTGTCATTATGCCTTATTGTCAACAAACCATGGGTTGTGGAGGGCTGCACTGGTAGCTCTGGCAGTGGCCACGGTGGCTTCGTAGACTGCTCTGGGGGTGACTGTTCTTAGCAAGTAGGTGCTGGGGGGACCCTCGTGAAGTTAACCCAAGAGGATGGTGCTCCATCCAAAACAGGAGCGCGCGGACGCTCGTTACATAACGTGAGACACACCGCACTACCGGGCTTAGTGACTGATGGACTATTTTTTTTAATTAGTTCAAATAAATGGCCAAATGAACACTTTTAAATATAACAGATGACAGAACTTGGTGGGATTTTTCAGGAAACTGGAACATTCTCAGGGACTAACATGACACATTTCAGATGAAGGTCAGATGAGGACTAGGGTCGGCCATGTCCAGGACAAGCTGTGGGGCTCTCGCGATCCATTCGGTGGCTCTGGCCTCGGGGACAGGAGCTGAGTCTGACCCACACATGCTTCAGGTAGCAAAATCAGAGATGAATACGGGAGGAGATGTTAAGAAAGTGGCAAGTTTCCTGTTTGGCTTTTGGATGCTGGAGACTGAAGGATGGTGGGATAGGCTGTCCTCTCGGGGGTCAGATGGAGACTGAGATGGAGGGATGTCTCCCACTAGAATCTGGGGGTTTTGAGGCTCAAATACAGGACCCGTTCTACATATTTCCTCACCTCGCCTGAACAGGGCACAGGAAGAGGGCTTTGTGTGTTGACAGGCGCTTGGTGGTGATTATTTCAAATGTAACTGTAGAGCCCAGAGGTAAACTGAAAAGGCTGAGAATTAGAACCTGTAATACTTCCTGTGCGGTTTCCCGGCCCCTCCATAGTGGAATGCTGGGGACATCCCCGAGGTGGCCCCTCCCTGACAGAGGTGACCAAAAACCAGGGCTGGGCAGCACTGTCCACCAAGACTCTGTCCACATCCTTGGCTTTTAGACCTGGGAGGGGCCCAGAGGGTCTGGTTGACCTCACCGGGCTTGAGTGACTAGTCCAAGGTCATGAGGCTGGGCAGGGCTGACCCAGACTGGCATCCCGGGCTCCGTCCTCTCCGGCTCTGCCGCAAGAGCCCGCACTTGGTGCCAGGGTGCGTTTGAGGAGCTTCCGGAGACGGGGCCGCTGTGTCTGAATCGGCCGCTGCCCTTGGCTGCCGGCTTTCCGGTTTCACCTGGGCCGCCGCCAGCTCTGCCTGCGACCGAGGCGCAGGAGCCAGGACCTGGGAGAGAGGCCCCTGAGGCCACGCTCTCCCTCCGTGGGGACAGGGTGCTGAGCTCCGCGGGCGAGGCAGCCTAATATTAGAATTCATACTGAATCTTCAGCAGAAGGTGCATTTCTCACTTCCTGCTCCGAATGTGGTGGCTGACCATGCGCAGGTGGCGTCAACTGCTTGGCTTTTGGATGCTGGAGACCGAAGGATGGTGGCATAGATGCCCTCTCCGTTCGAAAGCTTCGGGGTAGTCAGAGCTTTACCTAGGAACAAACAGGCGTCATGCAGAACTGCAACGAGTTTGAGCTTTGAAACCAAATCAACTGGGTCCACATTTACGAGGCCTGTGGCCCTGGGCAAATGCTGATCTTCGCTGAGCCACACTTTCCCGGTCTGTAAAGTGGAGAGAATATTCAGCCCCTACTTAGCCTTGCAGAGGTGTGGCTGGGTTTAATGTTAGCTCTGTGTGAAAGTCGGCATCCATCCACCTTTATATTGTAAGGTGTTTTTTTAAGTGCATCAAGGAAGCTGTTTTTTAAAATATAGAATGAAATGTTGTCATGTGAGGAATTATAAAAGACCCCACTAGGTAGTTCTGATAATATCTCAATAGTGAAAGAAGCTCATGTTTGTACCTGATGGAAAAAATAGCTAAAGAATGGCGTGAGCCCGGCTGGTGTGGCTCAATGGTTGAGCGCTGACCTATGGACCTGAAGGGCACAGGGCACATGCCCAGGTTACAGGCTCGATCCCCAGTGTGGGACATGCAGGAGGCAGCCAATCAATGACTCTTATCATTGATGTTTCTGTCTCTCTCTCTCCCTTCCTCTCTGAAATCAATAAAAAAGTATTTCTTTTTAAATGAATGACATTAGTTGGGAATTTTCTTGAGAGGTTATAGGAATTTTATACTGATCTTTTCATATAAGCATGCATGTGTTTATATATACATATGCGTATGATTGTCTGTATCTATATAACTACATATATAGTGTACATATATAGTGTATATATACATATATAGTGTATATGTGTATATGTATATGCACATGTATATGTATATGTAGAGAGAACTATTTTCCATATACTTGGTCTACAGAGCAACATGGACTTTACCTGGGTACAGGTAGGCAGAGCATGTTAGGTTAAATGTCCCCCACTTGGGGGTTCCCACTTGCCTCCTGTCTGCGGGCAGCCTCTAGGGGAGCCTCTCACATGAGCAGGGGCTGCCCAGCACCTCCACAGCCCCGCACAGCACACCCAGGGGCTGGCCCACCCAGCACCGGGCACTACCTGGCGTGTGGACATCCGGCGCTGGTTCCAGACCCTCTCACCTCCGTGGCCTCGTGTAGGCAGTAGCTCGGCCTGTGGTCCTCGGGGCGCTAGCCCTTGTCCGGGCACGACATGGATGCCGGGTGCTTTGCAAGTACAGAGGCCGGTCCTCCCTGGAGCAAGCCACACCGGGCCTGAGGCCCTGAGCCCCCGCGGCCCGAGCTGGCTCAGAAGATGGCTCCTGCTTCCTGGGACCCTCGGGGACCTTCCTGGGTCCCCCGAGTCCCTTCCACCTGGCCAGGGGTCATCCCCTCACACTGTAGACAGCTTTGCGCAGCCTCTCTCGTGGGCCCACGGCTTGAAGACAGGCTGAAGGCCGGCCTAGCCCCAGCCTGGCGGGGTGAGAGGGGGACAGCTCTGCGAACATGAAGTGACCCCTGTGATTGGAACCCAGCTCGCCTGTCCTGTTGTTAAGAGCCATCTGGCACTCAGGAGGCACTCTGTCCAGCCGAGGCCGGCCTCCGCAAGGCAGCGTTTGAGTTCTGTACTTTCAGCGTGGCTGCTGCAGCGCATACTCTGAGGCCTTACCGTTGTTCCTGCAAAAACTCAATTAACTTTAACTAATAGTCACTCTCCCAGCCCCTGGTTCCCGAGGGGACGTATTTTCCTCCATGATCAAGGGAGGCGGAGTGTGCTCTGAGCGGCTTGTTCTGGGAGTCGTGCCCCTGCACAAGGTCCTGTGTGTTTAAATAACTGTGTATACAAAGGGCACATCCACGTGGAAATATTTTAAACAGGACGATGCCAGGATATTAGGTTGCAAACTGAAAAATGACTTAAATGCATTTGGGTATTTTCATTTTTTTCAACAACTTGAGCTTTTATTTATTTTAAATATTTTTTATTGATTTCAGAGAGGAAGGGAGAAGGAGAGGGAGAGATAGAAACATCAATGATGAGAGAGGATCATTGATTGGCTGCCTCCTGCACGACCCTCACTGGGGATCGAGCCCAGAAACCCAGGCATGTGCCCTTGACCGGAATCAAACTTGGGACCCTTCAGTCCACAGGCTGACGCTCTATCCACTGAGCCAAACCAGCCAGGGCAAAAACTTGAGCTTTTAGATGGACTTGTTTTCCAACCAAGATCTCTCCCCTAAGTTGGTCTGGGAAGTGAGCAAGTGTTTTGTTGTTTTTTGTGGTTTTTTTTTTTTTTTTTTTTTTTTTTTTTTTTTTTTAAAGATTGTCCTCTTTTGTGGTTTGCAGGTATTTTACTATCAAAGTTAATACTAATGAGGGCCATTCGTGTAGCTGACAGTCTGCCAAGCCCTTTATAGCATAAAGAACAAAGATATGACATTAAGTCTTAATGTAGGGAACCAATCCAAACCCCAGGGCCTTTCCTCCCCTGGGCTGGGTGAATTCCTGGAACACCGAGGCAGCTTTGGGCTTCCGCACTCGCCTGCCCAGGCCAGGTTTAAGGCCTCAGCAGGATGTTCGAGGACAGGATCAGTGAGGTGCATGGCTCCTGGCACCCCCAGATACCTAGCACTGAGGCCGCTCTATGGATGAACTCAGTCAGCATCAAAGGGCCCGGAATTGGGAATTTAGTGGAAGGGACAGGATTATTTGCTCTGTGGTTTAGAAAATAGAATGTTGCCCTTTTCTGGTTTCCAAAATATATATCCTTATAAAACTTTCAGCATAAATATTTATTTTTTATTTTTTTGCTCTATTTTTCAATAAGAAGAAAGGGGAGGAGGAGAACTCTTCAGCTCAATTAGAGTCACCTATGGCCTGAACTTGGGACTTAAATAGTTCCACAATGACAAGTATGAGGGAGGTTTTCCCACAGAAAGGAGAAGTTTTTATTAACTACGCCCCTCGGTTGAACACATCGAACATTTCTCAACTGCTTCCCAGTGCCAGGAGGCCTTTGAATTCCGGGTACCCCTCACCCAAAAGCCTCGTGGTTGGTGCATTTTCCCTGCCACTTACACCGTCCCCAAAAGGCCAAGTGGCGCTTGAAATAGGGAAGAGGGCCCTGGCCCGGGCAGCTCAGTGGGTTGAGTGTTGTCCATGCACCTAGCGGTCACTGATTTGTCCCCAGGCAGGGCACATGCCCAGTTCTGGGCTTAATCTCCAGTTGCGGGGCATGCAGGAGGCGGCTGATTGATGTTTATCTCTCTCCCTCTCCCTTCCTCTCTCTCTAAAATCAATAAAAACATATTTTTTAAAAGATAAAAGGACTAAACAACCTCATAATGAAGTATAAGTATGTCCCAAACATTATGGAAGAATGCTTATACTAAAAATCTATCCCCTATTTATCTGAAGCTCACGTTTAACTAAGTGTTCTGTGCTTTGTCTGACGAGCAAAGCCGATGGAAAAAGGCACGCGGTCAAAATGTCTTAAAAAGGAGGGAGCATGTTTGTCGGGAACATGTTTTTCAGGAACTTTGAAAGTATCTGGTAATAAATAAGAACATTATAAATGCAGATTCAAATCATTATTATAACCCTAGTCACATAAAATTGTAATTTTCCTGTTATATAAAGTAATGAGTCTCTAAACCAGTGTAAGTTGAACTTTAGTAAATCCAATGTTTCTCTATTAGTTTATGTTAAAAATTTAGTAATGTTTCATCCTCATTTATAATTAATCTTCAGTTGATTCTGAACCGATTTTTAACTTCCTGTGTTCCCAGGTTTTTAAGTTAATGATCTATTCGGGAATTCAACAAAGAGTCTGTTTTGCAATTTGGAGACTTTTCTTGATTAATTGCCCCGAATACAGCAGTTTTGGAAGTTCAAGCACGGACGCCTGAAACTGAGCACACCTAATTTCCCCTTTTATAGCTTATTACTAAAAAAAAAAAAAAAAAAAAAAAAAAAAAAAAAAAGAGAGAGAGAGAGGTCCGCTTGGAGATGGTTATTCAGCTTGGCTCTCAGGTGGAAAATGACTGTGAGGCGGGCTGTTCGCGTTGGGGCCTTTCATTTCATGGCAGTGTGGTTCGCAGCAGGAGCCCGAGTGCCCTCTGGAAAGATGGGCTCTTTCTGTCCCCCGCTTCGTGTGAACGAGTTCACTCCCAAAGTATTGAGGGCCTCCAGGGACCAGATGCTGTTTCAGGCCTTGGGGCCCATTGGTGAGCCAGCAAGCAGAGGCCCCTGCCTGCTGGGGTTCGCATCTGTCAGAACAGACATGGGGTGAGTCGTCCCGGGTGATGGCGAGCAGTGGGGTTAGGAGGGCAGGAGGGTCTGGATCGGGGCTTGGGGGAGAGGGCGTTCTAAACAGGAGGTCAGGGTGGGACTTGGTGGGGGGCCATTTGAGAAAGGAGTTGAAGGGGATGTGGGAAGGGAGCCACAGGTGCTCTGAGAACAGTGTTCCAGGCAGAGAAAGCAGCCCGAGTCCCTGCTCGTGTCTGGTTTATGGTTCTCAACCCACACGATTTTCTCACCAGGAGACATTTGGCCCTGTCTGGAGGCACTTTAGTCTGACACTGAAGGTGGGGAGGGGGACATGCTACTGGCATCTAGTGGATAGAGACCAGAGATGCAGTTAAATATCCTACTATGCACCGAACAGCCCCCAACAGCCAAGAATGAATGATCTGGCCCAAAATGCCAGTAGTACTGAGGCTGAGAAACCCTGTGTTCAAGGAACAGTGAGGAGGCCAGGGATGCTGGAGGGAGGCTGGGAGGAGAAGGTGAGGTCGGAGGGAGCAAGGGCTGAGGGAGGGGGCAGGGGGGAGGCAGTGCTGGGTCAGGTAGGGCCTCAGGCCGTTGTGGACTTTGGCTTTTCCCCCAAGAGGAATGGGGAGCCATTGGAGGGTGTGGAGCAGAGCAGGGTGTGAGCAGCATGGACAGTTTTAAGGGTGCTGCTCTGGCTGCGGGTAGAAAATGGACGGGAGGAGGGTAAGGTTTGGATGAGGGAGTCATCCTGGCAGATGAGATGGGGCATAGGCCAGGGCGGAGTAGCTTCGGGACTTCTGGGCAGCAGAACTGTCCCGTGCCAAATTTTAGACATCGGGCACCGAGGTGCTCTGGGGATGTCACACGATCCCACTCTGTTCATTACTATAGTTCATATATTATATAATGTATATATATAGTCTATAGATGGATAGACAGACAGATGGATAGACAGATGGATAGCTAGATAAATGGCTGTGGTTAAGTCATGTCAGCTGGATTTTGTTTTACACAATAGGATACCCGATACCTGTCTTAACAATCAGTTCATGACAGAACCATTGGACGTAGGGTAGGCGCAGTGTAATCCTTCCCTGCTCTAACACAGTCTTGGAGAAAAACATTCGCTCTTACTAACAACTCCTTTGTGGTATATTTCGTTCAGGCACGTATAACCCTAAACAGACTAAATTGCCTGAAAATGAGATGAGGGGAGCACAAAAGGTCTGGTACCTAGTAAACGGGCTTTCGAATTACTCTCCTCTTTCAGAAATGCACTAAGTTGTTTAAATAGTTCATCCTCTCTCACTTGACCAGGGAAAGCAAATGCCGAAGCACAGCAGAAAACACCAAGAGAGAGCGAATTCCTGCTTCTACCCTAAGGTCTCAGACATTGTAGCAGGGCCCCTCATTCCTCCATGCGATGGACGTCCCTAAGGCGCACAGGCCTTGTCCTGTTTTAACCAAAGACAGTGGGAGTCACGTGACAGCCTGCAGCAGCGGCTGGACCCACCCGGGGGTCACCCGCCACCTGTGCACACACCGCCTCTCCTTCTCCTTACGGCCAACACAGTTCATTGTCATCTTGCAGAATTACCATATTTTTTTTATTTCATGCTGCTGCAAGAAAGTGGTCAATTAGCCTCTTAGTGAAAAGTAATCTGTTCTGCAATCTCTTAGTGTTTTTTTTTCAGGAAGTTTTAAAATAGACTTGCCTTCATGAGCTTTTCATGTGTTCCATCAGAAAGATTCTGGCCCCTCCACCGTGCAGAGGTGTTAAGTCGGGGAGATTTCAGGGAGGAGCACTGGGTAGAGGCCATGTTGGGAGACTTCCCATCCAAAAAATCCTTTGTTCAGGATTTCCACGGATCGCCTACATTAGAATCCCTCCAGGGCTTGGAAAAGCTACAGACTCCTTGGCCCCCTCCCACCCCCCCCCCTCCCCCCAAGGGTAGGAACCTGCCTTCGGTGAGCGTCTGGGCTCCTTCTCGGTGTGGGTGATCCACTGCTCTAGGCTGTTTCCAGTCAAGAAAGCCGGCTCTGAGGGCCGGCCTGCTCACAGCACCATGTTGAAAATGGACACGTTATCCCAATGAAAACCATGCCTCTAAGGATGTGTTTTCCACGAGGAAGTGTCATCCACGGCTCAGTCTCTCTCAACAGAACTGTTTCCTCCTGCGGACTGTTGGCGGGTGCCCGTCAGCTCTGTTCCGGGGGGAGCAGGGGTCACTTCGCTGGCTGGGCTGCTGGCATTGCTGTGCGTCCCGTCCTGGTGGAGTTTAGGTGGCACTTTGGCCTAGAAGACGGCTGGCAATGATCATTGTCGTTGTCTCACGTTTTCTCTTTTCTCTTTTCTCGTTGAACAGCCAATATGCCAGAGGATTATCCCGACCAGTTTGACGACGTCATGGATTTTATTCAGGCCACCATTAAAAGACTGAAAAGGTCCCCGGACAAACAAATGGCCGTGCTGCCTAGAAGGGAGCGTAATCGGCAGGCCGCCGCCGCCCACCCAGAGAACCCCAGAGGGAAGGGCCGGCGGGGCCCGAGGGGCAAAAACCGGGGTTGCGTCCTAACCTCCATCCACCTGAATGTCACGGACTTGGGTCTGGGCTACGAAACCAAGGAGGAACTGATCTTCCGGTACTGCAGCGGCTCCTGTGAGGCCGCCGAGACGATGTACGACAAAATATTAAAGAACTTGTCCAGAAGCAGGAGGCTGGTGAGTGACAAGGTAGGGCAGGCCTGCTGCAGGCCCATCGCCTTCGACGACGACCTGTCGTTTCTAGATGATAACCTGGTTTACCATATTCTAAGGAAGCATTCCGCGAAAAGGTGTGGATGTATCTGACTCCGGCTCCAGAGACCGCTGTGTATTGCATTCCTGCTGCGGTGCAAAGAAAGGGACCAAGGTTCCCAGGAAATGTTTGCCCGGAATGGAAGATGAGGACCAAGCTAGAGGAGGAGGAGGAGGAGGAGGAGAGCCATGTGGGAGCCTGGGGCAGAGAGATCCAGCTACACAGACCTGGACAGGAGAGAGGAAACAGCGTCTGGATTCTCCCGGACAACAGCCGATGCCACCAGAAGCCCAGGGCTGGTGTCCCTGGGGGAGGGGTTGCCATGGTTTCATCTGATGCAGCCCACCGGCACCAGCCCACCAGTCCACCAGTCACGGGCACAGTTGCGGATGCACTTGAAACTAAACCAGTGTGTCTCCTGTGGTTTGTTTTCACACATCTGGAGACACCGGGGAAACGGAATCCTGGTGTCATTCCTTGTCATTACGTTTTACTGCTGAAAGCAAGGAAGGTTTATTTTTCTGTCACTCAGTGGAGACATACCCCGGAAAGGAGGGGGGTGGGGGGGAGCAAAGACACAGAGACAGTAACCTTTGCATCTGAAAGTTGAGGCCTGAGGTTTACTACCACCAGCGTGTAGGGAACGGCTGGCTGGTGATTCATTTTGAACTTGGTGTGTGGGGTGGGAAGAAGTTGGCTAGGAACCAAAAAGGCTGTCCTCAGACTAAAAACCAACCTGAAGGTGTTTCCTTTAAGGCCTTGGAAACAGGAAACCGGTTGCGGTTCTCAGCAGCATTATTGCAGGAGAGCGAGCGGGGAGGCCCCGGCCTCCCAGGGGCAGGGAGACCCGGAGGCTGTCGGTTTACAGAGAGACGCGTTACATACACCCCAGCTCCGGCTGTGCATGGTCACCAGTGACCAGAGAAGCTACTCGATGCAATGCATCTGTTTCAGATACGGAAATAGAAGATATTTATTGAGATTTAAGTTATTGTTATTTATTACCGTTCACTAATGAGTTTCTCTTTCGTCCCTTATTTATTAAAGTTTCTTTTCAAAGGTGCCAAAGTATATGTGCTCGCAAAATGCAAAGAAGGGTGACAAAGAAAAGTTTAATTGGGAACAAAGGGTCCATGCTTTTCAAAGTATTAACACATTTGTCGCTAGGCAAAAATCACTTACTTTACCTTTTTAAGAAAAGCCCTCATTCACTTCCCCAGATTTCAGCATCTTCCCTGTTTTTCTCTCTTTTCTTTCCTTTTTTTTTTTTTTTTTTTTTTTTTACAGAAGAAATGTGTCCAAAGGAGCGTGTCTGGCAGGCTCCCGGAGAGGCGCGTGCAGAGACCCTTGGCACTTGGTTTTATGTCTTCGTTGCTCCAGCTCTGAGCAGAATGCCATGTGCTCCATGGATTTAAGCTCTTATTCCCCCCACATATACCTACCTATGACATGCGTAACCCTATATATGAAAGGTTAAGTCCCTTTCAGTGGGCAATTCTGGCTCCAACGTTGACCTAAAAGTAAAATCCTGCCAGGTCGCCAGGGTTCCACTCTGAACGGAAACTCTTCCTCCATCCTTCCTTCCCACTGTTCTGAGAGTGTGCAGGTGCCCAGCGCGGCCGAAGAGCACACTGCTGGCCTTCCAGAACGGGGGTCTGCGGGTCACCATCAAAGCCCCTTGGATGTCCTCTCAGGTGATAGTGGCTGTCCCTGTACACCGCCCCCTCCCGTGGAAGAAGGTGGCCCAGAAGGGTGGACGCGCTCCCCAAGTATGCCACCTTTCCGATGAACGCCATGGAGGGGAGACAGGCGGGATGGGAACAGCCACCTCTTAGTGTCCAGACCCCCCAGACCGTGCGTTTGCCTGGCAGCTGATGTCTGCGCAGTGCACTGGGCCCTACCCCAGAGCGTGGGACACATTTCATGGAAGGGATTTTTACCAAGGAGGTCACCTGTCACTACCTTGGCCATTAGCCCCCAAGTCTGACAGGTTTAGCAATTAAAAGACCCCACTGGCCTCCCTCAAATCATATTAATTTCACAAAGTAACCAGGAGGCAGCAGTTACCAGACATCCCTCCCCCTAACCCCAAACACCCAAGCTCGCCATCCTTCTGCCCCTCTCCATCCCTCTGCTTCCCTTGCAGGACTTGGAAATGGAGGGAAAGCACTTCCTCTCCCCAAATCCCCCCTGGGGCCAGAGCTGGGGGGGGGGGGACCCTGCGAGGAGTGGAGAGAGGGGAGCTGCTGACCCAACCAGCCCTCGGTCATTCAGGAAGCAGTTAGATGCCGCCCCACCCAGGGGCATCTGTCCCATTCAGAGTCCTGGCAGGCTTGGTGGCTGGTGTCCCAGGGGTCCACGCAGTCAGCCCCCTCTCCCCGTGGAGAGTCCCTGCCCAGAGGGGCTGTAGGACTCCGTGGGTGTCCTACCCACACACCGTAAGCATCTCCTACACACCATAGCCGGTTTTCACGGAAGTGAATCCTCCCCTAAATACACAAAAGGGTAAAGTCTGTGATTTTTCTCTGTCGTTGCGATCACCACCTGGTCCAGTAAGGAGGGCCCTTCTTTGGAAGTTCTGACTTCTCTGATCTGTCTCGGTCGTTTGTGTTATTCAACCAAAGTTCTCTACAAACTTTATTTTTGTACAATATCATTTTGTAACTTTTTACAAATAAAAACTCATTTCTATTGCTCTCTGTACTTCTGTACTTCCTCACGTGCCTGGGACCATGGCTGGGCCAGGCAGCTGGCCACAAGCACTCTGTCCCCATCACCACCACAGAGCCTGTTGGTTGGTCCATGGCCTTGCCTATCAATTCTCCACAGCCAATCACCACCCAAGTAGGAAAAACATCCTTTGCTCACTCAACTGGTAGTTAGCGGGTGTCTACACTGTGCCAGGCACCGTTCAAGGCACCAGCCCTCCCAAAGTGGCCAAAACATAAGCCGCTGCCTTGTGGAGTTGATGTTTTATTTGAGTGGAGAAGGACAATATGCAAAAAAGTAAGAATATGTAGTGATCCAGGTGGTGATAAATGCTATGAGGAATCCAGTTAGGATATTATAGTAGAAGACTAGAGGCCCGATGCACGAAAATTCATGCAAGAGTAGGCCTTCCTTCCCCCAGCTGCTGGCACCAGTTTCCCTCTGGTACCTGGGATCCGGGCTTCCCTCCTCCAGCCACCCACAGGCACCCGGGACCTGGGCTGGCTTCCCTCTGGCCCTGGCTTCGTCAGGAGAATGTCTGGAATGACGTCCAGAAGACGTCTGATCTAATTAGCATATTACCCTTTTATTATTATAGATAACACGGCACCTGCTTTAGAGGTGACACTGAGGCAGTGCTTGAGGAGTAGATCATGCCAACAATGAGCATCCTGGCCAACCCTGCAGGGCAAACCCTGGGACAGAGCCACCGCCTTGCACAAACTTGAGTGACACCTCTCACACCAGTTCTCTGTGCAAGGCAGCAGCACCCCCGGAATCGGGCAAATGGGGGCCCTGAGCTTAGTGTGTTCTGGGGTCAAGAAAAACGTGCTGGAAAGAGGAAATGCTGAGGCCCAGGGTTGGGAAGGAGAGCACGCCTGCTCCTCAGATGGCACTCCCCGTGGATGGCCCAGGCGGCCTTGTGACTGTCAAAAGATGGCCTTGGGTGGTGTTTTCAATCCCAAACAAAACCGGGTGCTCTTAACTCTCTCCGAGTGGCCAGAGTGGCCGCCAGCCCAGGCTCCCAGCACAGAGCAGGGCTTGCCTGAGCCACCTTCCCTCCCCACGCTCCCCGACTCCCAACCGTAAAGGCCTCCCAGGCTCTCTCGCCAAATTCTGGAATGAAGTTAGTGACTTGCAGAGGGAATGCAGAGATCGTAAAGCACTTGCTTGCTTCCACTCCCCCCAAGTGTGCTCCCAGGATGACAGACTGAGCAGGATGCCCCTCAGAAAAAGGAGGATGGGAGGGTGGTTCTCAATCAAATAAGTTTAGAAAACATTGAGTTCAATAAGATCAAACAGTTGTTGCTTGCTTTGTTTTTTAATTAAAAAGAGGAATGTAGGCCCTGGCCAGGTAGCTCAGTTGGTTAGAGCATCATCCAGATATGCCAAGGTTGCGGGCCCAATCCCCAGTCAGGGCATGCAGGAGACAGCCGAACAATGATTCTCTCTCATCATTGAGGTTTCTATCTCTCTCCCTCTCCCTTCCTCTCTGAAATTAATGAAAATATGTATATTTTTAAAAAGAGGTGACATTACTGGGCAGCTCCAATGGAAAAGCCACCACCCCTAAACGTGCGCGCGCGCGCGTGCGCGCACACACACACACACACACACACACACACACACACACACACACAGGACACTGGGGCACCGTGGTTTCTTGCTCAGCATGATTAACCAGCAGTCAACTTGGGGAATTTCAATTCCACAGGGAGATGGGAGGATGAATTGCTCTGGGAGGGGAGGATGTGGTGCAAGAGGGACATTTCTAGCAAGCAGAAGGGGACTTGGGCCCCGCGTCCTGGAGATCCTGGCCAGGCTCCAGGTTTTGAACCGCAGGCGCTTTGGCTGGTCTGCAGCCCAAGGACTGGGCCCCTCGCAGGGTCCCCAGCAGGAGTGCCTTCCCTGGGCCTCAGCTCCCAACCCCCTGCTACTGGGAACCGCTTCGGAGCACTGACCCTGGAGCCCGGACACTGGGGCTGTCAGTCTCAGGTGGCTCGCACCCATGAGCTCATCTCAAGCCGGCCTTCTCCAGTGCAGCCAGCGCTGAGCCAAGCAAAGGTTTAAAAGAACTTCTCAAAGAATCAATCCACTCCTAAGGGAAAGGTGGGCAATCAGAAGCTCCTGAGCCTACGTCCCCAAAACAGAAAGCCCTCCCCTTCACCGCACGCTCCTGCTTGGGCCACTGTTGATTTGCTGTTTGACCCCAGACTGGCAGGGGGAGGGAGCCCGAGAGCCCACACTGTCCACTTCTCAGGACAGCGGCAGGGAGGGTGGAGGTGTCGGCCACGGGCTGGGCTCGGGCTCAGGCCTTTGTCCACCAGGTAATGAAATGTCTGAGCCCAGAGTGGCTGCTTGAGACACGTGTCTGTTACCAGAAGTGTTGCTGTGATTCCACGCAAGAGTTAACTCCCCCGTCTCATCACAAACATCCTGAATGAAAATAAACCCGCTGCGATGATGCCGCCACGTCATCCCTGAGAGTAACTGGATCGGAGGAAATCAAGGGAAAGCACCATTTACTCATGTGTGACAGCTACGGCATTGCCACATCCCGCCCGTGGCAGGTGAGGGGACGAGGACACAGACGGGTGCAGGGAGTGTGGTGACGGGTGCATGGGAAGTGCTGGAACGCCTCCGGGAGCAGCAGGTGGGAAGAAAACCTGAGCGGGAAAGGAGTCAGGGACAGCGAGTAGGGGAGCCAGATCACTGGAATCGCAGATAAACGCGCACCACGTCTTCCTCTAACTGTCTCGGGCAAGCTCTGGGACATGAGATATTCGGGACAGACTTAGGCTAAAATGATTACTCATTGTTTATCTGAAATTCAGCTGGGCATCCTGTGTTTTAATTTGCTAAATCTGGCAAGAGACAGTGACATTCGAGCTGGACCTTGAGTCCGAGCAGGCATCTGTCAAGTGGACGGGGCAAAGGGTGCAACTGGGATGAGGGACGCATTCCAGGTGGAAAGAACAGTGCGACCCAAAAGACCAGAGGGCCCAGTGTGGGGCGTGCAGGAGGTAGCCGATCAATGGTTCTCTCTCATTGTTGATGTTTCTCTCTCTCCCTCCCTGTCCCTTCTTCTCTGAAAGCAATAAAAATATTTTAAAAAGAAAAGAAAAGAAAGGACACACAGACGTCTTAGCGCTGCTGGTAAACTTTGTGTGTCACTGCTCGCAGTTTCCTTCTAGTTTTCCCTTTCTCACGCCAAAGCCAACCTCCTCTTAAAAACAACAAACACCTCCCCACCCTTCCAGATTGTCATCTGGAGACACATGCATGTACTTCCTACTTAAGGAAACAGCCTCAGGCAGGCCATTCACAATCCAAACCCATTCACTGTCCCAGAGGACCGGTGGCCCAGGTGGCCCAGCAGCCTGGCAGGAGATGTCAAGGAGGGAGGGGCAGGTCAGAAGAGCCGCAGGCTCCAGAAACCAGAGAACCAGCAGGTGACTAACAACGATGAGGTGTTTCAATGGGCGGAGTAGAATATTTCAATTTGGGAAATCCTTTAACATGGTGTATGTGGGGGATTTTCACCCACCTCTTGCTCCATGCCTGCCCCTCATTCATTCAACTAATTATTGGGCATCTATCTCCTGCCACGGGAAGATATAAAGCCCTAATCTGAGGGGCTCCCAGATTAGAGGGACAGACATAGTCGTTAAAATACCTGTGATGAGGGCAGTAGTAAGATTCATTCTGTTATGGGAGGTTTGAGTCCAGACAAGAAGTCCAGCAGAGTCTGGGGGCAGGGCATGGTGTCGGGGCAGGGAAAGTATCAGGCCTCCTCTCCCTTTTGGACCTGCGCCTCCCAGACCACTGTCTCTAGTCCCACTCCATCAAGGCCCTGCCCGCACTGCTTTCCTTCTCCTGTGAAAAGCCACCCCCGCTCCCGGGACACCTACTTTCCACAGGGGACTCACTAGGACTGAAGAGGCCTCCAGACCAGCATTTTCCAAGCCACCTAGTTGACCACAGGGAGGAATTGAGGAAATGCACACACGGGTCCCTTCGCTGGGAGAGAACACACAGCAGCATATTCGACAAGGCCCTGGGAAGGCCTGCAGAGGAAGCGCCAGTTGGATTTTGTTCAGCCTCGCCTCTCATATTCTGCTTGACCAAGGAGCACCTGTTAGCCTCTAATAGAAGAGTTCTGTGAGACACAACTTGGAAAATGGCATTTAGCAGCAAAGGAATGAATCTCTCATGGAAGAATCACAGACATCAGAAGCTAAGTACCAGGCGCCCTTAGCCTGAAGGACCTGATCAATGGCCACCGCGTTTGCTTCCATGCAACAACTGGACTGGTCCAGTGAGCAGCCAAACTCAGCCTTGTTCCTCTTTCTCCCCGAGCTTGAGCTGCAGTAACCAACCCTCCCCCACAGTCCTCATTCTCCACCCACCTTCTGTACCCTAACCCCACCGCGCTGACCTGCCACAGTTGGCAATCCGTGGGTTGGAAGACACTCCAAGGCATTTTATCGATGCCACACACACAGAAACATCAGACATCATGGTCATCATCAGTGCTGTTTATCATAGTGGCCGACCCCTTCCATTCCCAGCCTCGTGGTAAGATTACACGTTGGAGTTCCTTTGGTTGAGAGAGCCAGTGGCTGGACAGAGAATGTGCAGAAATGACAGGTGTTTCTTCTGAGCCTAACATTCCATGGCCATGACAAGCCTCTGAGAATCTCTTTCTTTTCCTGTGGGACCGAAACCTGCGACATTCCAGAGGGTGGCTATGACTGTGATGGACAGAGCCCCTCTCCCCACCGACAACATGGCACATTGAGTGAGAAATCGCCCTTTGTGATCGGAGCCACTGAGACCTGGAGGTTGTGTGTTACTGCAGCAGAGCTGAGCCTATCCTGACAGATACAAGCTTTTATTAGGATGAAGCATGTCACGGGCCACGAAGAGAATGAGACCAGCCCGCGGTGGCCAGGAGAGTAGCGGCATAAAGGCTCACGGGATGGGGCAGCGGCAGCAGAGGCAGCTACTGGTCAGACCATGACAAGTCCGATCGAGTCTTCGGGGCCACATTAGGGATTTCAGGCTTTATTCGGAATCAGGCAGAAAGCCATCAGGAGGTTTTAAGAAGAGGAGTGACAGGATCTGGCTTGTGATTTTAAAGGACTGTTCTAGATGTCTTGTTGAGTCCAGACGACAGAGGGGCAGACAGAGAAGCAGGGAGACCAGCGAGACCATGGCCGAGGTCCACGTGAGTGGTGATGGTCACCTGGACCAGAGTTAGCAGGGGCAGGTCATGCTCCAGGACTGGACGTGATGAGGAAGAGAGTGCGAGGGGACCAAGGGTGACCAGAATAGCACCGAGTCTGAAGCTACAGCCGTGGCATCCCTCAAAGACCAAACTGTATGTCTCGTGTGGGGGAGGACTGGAGTCTTGTCCTGGGGCTTTTCTGTGGGGAAGCTCACCAAGGGGGAGAGCCGCTCCCTCCTGACACCCCAGCTCTGGATCAGGCAGGAGCCCGTGCAGACAGGGATCGAGGGAGTGTGCCAGGCCCCGCGGCTAGAATGCCATTAAAAGTGTGCATGCCAGGCCGGCTGGCTCCCGCTCAGGACGATCTGCCAGTGCTCCCTCTGACAATGTTTAGCATGAAATAAAAAGTATGGCTTTCAGATGAGACCACGAGGAAGATTCTTGCGCAAATATGGCCAAAGCCTCTCTGCAGAATGCTGGCGAGGCTGGGATTCCACCGCCTCCAGCCCTCTTTTTCCGTCTGGCCCTTCCCAGCCCTGCGCCGAGGTCAAGCAGCACTCCCCTGCCCCCACCGTCCCCCTCCCTCACCTCCATCCCCAGCTCTACTCACTGCTGCCACAGCAATCTTTCTCATCCTCCCCACCCCCTCAGATCCCCTCTACCATCCTGACCCCAGGCAGATCCCTCACACTGCCCATCAGAGCCTCCACAGTTTGTTTCAAACAAATCTTTTCTCTCGTTCTCTTTTTGTCCCCCAAATCTTTCCTGTTAACCCAACCTCTGCCCTCAGTCGCTAGGGATGACCTACAGAACCTCAAAGAACACAATGCGGTTTTTGTACCTCCCACGGCTGACCCTGGCCCAAGCTTGTCTCTCTGTGGGGAATGAGGCGCCTTGTCTCAGGAGCGCTCCGCGTCCTCCCCAGTTGGTACCCATCCCTCTTCACTGTGGTCCTGCAGCCAGCCGTGCTCCTTGGCTGGGGATCTGGCGCTTTGCCTGTGGTGATCACACACTGGTCTGTGTGTTCTGAGGGGTGCAGGGGCCCTTGAGTGCAGGGCCATGTCTGGCTCCTCTGAATCCTGGAGAGCCCCAAGAAGTGCCTTCACCTGTAGCAGATGCTCAAAAAGCAGCTGTATCTGCCAGGACTTTGGGTTCCAAGTAACAGAAACTCAACTTCAGTGGCTGTACACAATGAAAGAGAATTGATTGTCTCAAATCCTGGGGTAGGCTGGCTTCTGGAAAAGCCAGATCCAGGACAAGAAGCTCTAAGCCAGTGGTTCTCAATCTTCCTAATGCCACGACCCTTTAATACAGTTCCTCATGTTGTGGCGACCCCCAACCATAAAATTATTTTCGTGGCTACTTCATACCTGTAATTTTGCTACTGTTATGAATTGTAATGTAAATATCTGATAGGCAGGATGTATTTTCATTGTTCGCGACCCACAGGTTGAGAACTGCTGCTAAGCGAAAGGAGCATCCGCAGTCTTTAGGGAGGAGCATCTGGATGTATCTGAGTTGCTGATTGGGCTGGAATGCCGGTTGCTGGGGAGAGAATGACATGACCTGAGGTTCGAGATACAGACAGACCCAGATCCTGCGGGGTCTTGTAGGTCAAGGTGAGAAATCTGGGCTTCACCCTAAGAGCGCAGAGATGCCCTGGAAAGTTTTAAGCTAAAGGATATGTCCCAAGTGACTGTCCAGAAAGACCACTGTGGAAGCCACACGCCTATGGCACAGAGGGGTAGAGGCGTGAGTGCAGTGACACCAGTCAACAGACAAGGGTCGTGGTCCAAGGCGAGAGAGGACAGTGGCTGGGGCCGGACGGTGGCCGTGGAGAGAGAGAAACGTGGGAGGAGTTGAGAGATACTTAAGACGTGGACCGTTTAGGATGTGGTCACTGACTGGGTGTGAAAGGGGACAGAGAGGGGCCAGACATTTTATCTCCTGGGGTTGCTGGTACGATGAGCCCCAATTTCCAGACGAACGAAGGAAGTCTCCAAGAGGCTCGGGGACTTGTCGAGATTGGAGAGCTAGAGCAGGGACTTCCCAGAACTCTCAGCTCTTATGTCACAATTATCTCAAGCACGTAAAGGCACTTGTCCCGAGAGCTCATCCCAAGTGCTATCTCACTCCAGGGAGAGCTCGGTGACAGTCTGATTTCATCCCCGCGGAATCCCAAACGCACCAGCGAAGGCCACCTGATGAGAAGGGGCTGGTGCGAGTGACATCATGGCCAAATACAGTCGCTCTTCCAGGGCGCGCCGCGGACGCCTTACACCATCACCTAATTATAGTCACGAGGAAGCGGCACAATAGCAACTGTGCGGAAGCCAGCGCGGACCGGCCCAGGCCTCGGGCCTTTGAATCTGAGCCGATATCTGGAAGATAATGTAGAAGGAGCTTAATGAGGTCATAAATCTTCCGTGTCCCCAAGCGAGGCCTGTCCAGTGTGTGAAACTCCGGAACCAGCAGTGAAAAGCATGCCTGACCCTGGAGGCTTCTCCCCTCACGCCCCAAAGAGCGGGGACAGAGAGGTCACGCAGTTCACGGGACAGGTGCGCCCCACCCGTGGGGAGGCGCTCACACCTGCCCTCTACCTGCCGCCCCACGTGGGCTGGCCAGGAGAATGCTGCTTTCTTTCCTGGTATTCTGGTCTTCATGACTGTGGTTAAAGAACGTCCCCAACGCCCCCTAATTGCAAGGGGCCGAGTGTGGAAACCGAATCTCTGGGAGCACGGGTCATCTGCCCTCCCGGCGATGCGGGGACCTGGAGCCCCTCGCACGGAGCTAGGTCATGGTGAGAACTCACCACACCAACGCGAGGAATTCCAACAGTGGCAACAGGGTACGTGCAAAATCCAAAATGGGGTATCGCTGACCATCGCTGACATGAATGGTACGCTCTGATGTGCCCGGCACGTCTGAGGCTGGCGTGGAGAGTCACACACCTATCTGGGACCACACACTCTCCAGGCTCGGAAGCCACTCAGCGACAACAGTTTTACGGTCGTGTTTCCTCCCTCTGCTCCCCGGACCCCTCATTCCTGCGCACCTTCCCCGGGGACCTCGCGGCCTTGCTGGGCTCTGGGTCCGGAAAGCAGCGAGGTGGTGGGAAGGCCCGCGGCACTGGCACCGCCGCTTCCAGCCCAGCCGGGATGCTGCCTCCTGCAGCGGCACTCACCGAACTGACTGGGTTTGTGTCGGACACGGGGCCGGGTCCTGGCTGTACACGGGAGTAGAGGGTCTGGTCAAGGGCACCCCGTGGTTCCCGTTCTCCTGGGGAGAGAGGCCGTTAGGATGCGATGGAAGCAGGACAGCAGTGCCCCCTTAGCCGTGGTTTGCCTTCCACTCTCAATGACTTGCAGTCAACCTGGGTCCAAAATTATTAAATGGAAAATTCCAGAGGAAAACAATTCGTGTTTTAAATTTCACGCTGTTCTGAGGAGCGGGATGAAACCTGGTGCCGTCCTGCTCTGCCCCCCCCCCTCCCACCTGGGACATAACTCACGCCTTTGTCCAGCGTCCCCACGACGCATATGCTCCTGCCCATTAGTCACTGAGTAGCCGTCTGGGGTCGCAGTCTCGTGTCCAAGTCACCCTTCTTTTCCTTACTAATGGCTCCAGAGCACCGGAGCAGAGATGCTGGCAATTCGGGGAGGCCCCAGAGGCCGTAAGGCCTCCTGCAGGGGAGAAGGTGTGTGTGTAGGGAAAAGCATTGGCTGTATAGGGTCCGGCACTGTCTGTGGTTTCAGGCGTCCACCCTGGGTCTTGGGACATGTCCCCTTGGATGAGGGGAGAGGCTGTGAATCCCACCTGTGCAGGGAAGGGAGGGGAGTTTGCAAAGAGCCTGCCTTCCTCCTTCCACCCTCTCAGGAAACCCAGCGGGAGGAGCCAACATGTGTGGGGAGAAAGGGGTGCATCTGGGTGATCGTGAGGAGGAAGAGCCATGGACCAATGGGCAGGGCACCCACTGAGCCCCACACCGATGCAGTCCCACTGAGCTCCCTTTTGGACGGAGCAGGGCAGAGGTGATGCGGGCCCTAGCGGCTGCCCCGGCCAGCCGGGGTGTATCACTTTCCTTCACCCTATCCTTAGCTCCTGCCACCAGAAGTGTTCTCCAGATGGGAGGACTGGCACTCCGCTCCCATCCCTGTGTAATCACTAGCTCACCTGGAGACAAGCTCCGATTCCCCGCCTGCCCTCACCCTCTGGCTTACAGCGCGGCACGGAGGAGCCGTGGCGGCTGCCTTGCCTGTTTCCAACAAAATCAACAGGTGTCTCCCTGGAGGCACAGCCACCTGCTGGAGGGGATGCCACAGGTCCCTCTCAGGTCAGCCGCCAGGTCTCACCCAGACGGGCGGTTTGTGAAGGAGAGGCAGACAGGCTGGTGGCAGAAAGCACAGACAGATGTCACACTATGATGCATTACTAGTGTTAGGATTGTTTTAGCTGTACTGCTACCTGACACCGACTACAAAGGATTTAAACATGTCTCTGGAATAAAACTCAATGTTAAAAAAAATCCCATTATCTTAACTTGTGGGGACTGCAAAGATAAAAACCCTTTCCCGTCTCCCTCAGTTATAAAAAGCACATTCAGCACCACGCTGCAGAAATGGAAGCAGTTCTGAAAAGAACACACTTTACTTCTAACTTATTTCTAATTTGATTTGACATTAAACAAATTTTTTAAAAATATGTTTTCATTGATTTTCAGAGAGAGAGGAAGGGAGGAGAGAGAGAGAGAGAGAGAGAGAGAGAGAGAGAGAGAGAGAGAGACACTGATGAGAGAGAAACATCGATCCGTTGCCTCCTGCTGCCCCCACTGGGGGCCCAGCCAGCAGCCCAGCAGCCTTGCCGCCAAGGTCACGAAGGTGCCGCGTGTCCTGGATTTTCTCTGGTTCCCATCAGACGGAACTGAACCTGCACACTGTCTTGGAGCACGTCCATGACCTCCTTGTCAGAGTCTCTCGGGACCCCCGGGGCCCCTGGGGCTAATGCAGTGCCTGGGCTCTGCCCCAAGGACAGACATGACGGGGTGGGCCTGGGGCCTGGCGTTTCTAATCATTATCCCAGGGACGCTGACGCAGTCTAATGTTCTAGAATCGGTTTCTCCTGACACTGGATCGCCCTTTTATGTTGAGACTGTACACGGGAAGCCTGAATCCACAGCGGTCTCTACCCAGAGAGCCTCCCTCCAGGCGACATTCCTTCAGCGATTGGTAAGACACCGCAAGCTGTCAGCGGGGCGGCCCGGAGAAGGGCGGCATTGATGGCATTTGGATTTCAGGAGGGAGCAGGGTCCAGTTCCCCCTTTCCAAAGAATGATGGCTTCAGCAAGTGGCTGAGCCAGAGGTTAGCAATGCAGCTGCGGCCACACTCACATCCTCCCTGGACAGACGCTGCCCGTGGGCATGACTTACACCCCAGGCACGGCTCTGACTTCTGTGGGCTCTCTGGTCTGACATTTCCTAAGACCAGATCACTTTTCCTCTCTGGGGGTTAACAGGATGTTTATGAACACTGCCCATAACACGCTCCCGTGGGGGGACACAGACTCTCCATGCCAGGGTTTAGCCACACCTGCTGGTTTAAGTCCCCGTCCCTCGGTTTCTTTAGAAACAAAACAGAAACTCTTTCTCTGCCCTGCCTCTAAGGGGCATGGCCAGGAGGAAAACTCGGGCTTTGCAGAAACCTCGATCCACCCTCACACACCCCCGTGCGAACATGCCCTGGGATTTGCAGCCTCGTCGGAAAATCAAAATGGATTCCACCTGCCGCAGCTCACACACTGGGCCTTGCCAAGCAGCAGAGCCGAGGGGCAGAACCAACGGGAAGCCAGCTGCCCCTTCTAATCCTACGCAAGGCCTTCCGGTGTGTCATTCAGCTCCTTCCTCACATTCAGGCCCATCAGCCTGTTCCTCCCACTCAGTGCCTGAGCCCGTGGGGCCACGGCCCACATGGCTGAGCCCCGGAGCCTTTGTATGCTGCCTTCAAGGCCAGGGGCTGTGTGCCCTCTTCCCTTCCTCCTTTCAGAGCAGCCTTGAAATTGTTGGTGGCTTTAAAAATTATTTTTTTAAAAAGCAGAGATTGAGAGAAAAAGGGAAAGATATCAGGGAGACCAAAGATCAAGAGTGACCAACACTCAAAATCTAGTCTTTCAGCCCTAGCCAGTTTGGCTTGGGGGATAAGAGCATCAGCCTGCAGACTGAAGGGTCCTAGGTTCGATTCCGGTCAAGGGTGCATGTCTGGGTTGCGGACTTGGTCCCCAGTGGGGGGAGTGCAGGAGGCAGCCATTCAATGATTCTCTCATCATTGATGTTTCTATCTCTCTCTCCCTCTTCCTTCCTCTCTAAAATCAATAAAAATATATTTTTTAAAAGAATAGTACAAAAAAAATCTAGTCTTTCATTTATGGATTCCCAATGTCTTTATTTTTACTTATTTAGACTGGGGATCAAACCTGCAACCCAGGCATGCGCCCTAACCAGAAACCAAACCTGCAACCTCCAGTGCACAGGACAATGTTCAACCAATTGAGCCACTGCAGCCGGGTTCCATTGGCTTTTTTTTTTTTTTTTTTTTTTTTTAAAGAACCATCTGAATTGTAAGCACAAGCCTCACATTAACGAAAAGACTCCCATATGACTAATTACGGCTGAGGAAGTTGGCAAGATAACATGGAGAGAGTGATTTTGGTCCATAGAAAGACAGAATCCAGGCCCACCTCTGAAAGCCACTCCAAGGCCGACCAGAGGCAAACCAGGCTGAGGGAAGGTTAGTCTAGAATTGTGGGGAAACCCATTTTACTTAGGCCAAATCTATGTCGCAATAGAGCGACTGATGTATTCTTTATGGTATACTGGCCCTTCGTATAACCATAACTGTCACTTACTGAGCATTTAGTGTTGTCTTGGCCACTAGTTAAGTCTTTTTCTTATACTAATGATCTCATTTACTCTTGACAACAACCCATGAGTGAAATATTAATTTCTCAGTTTTGTAAATGGGGACACTGAGACTTAAAGAAGTGAAATAACCTTGCCCAAGGTCACACAGTACATGGCACCGCTGGGACTCCTTCCAATCAATGACCCCCAAGGAGAGTGGAGCTGAGGAAACCCAGGCTGTTATCCAAGATCCTTATTACAGTCCCAGCCCTGCCATTAACTAACAGTGTGCCCTGTCACAGGTGGCTGCCCCTCAGGGCTCCATTTGCTCAAACATAGGGTCCAGAGGGGAGGGTCTCTAATGTCCCTTCCGAGCCCACCAATCTCTAATTACAGCTTCGCTCTTCCCATTATTCTGGCCGCCTTCTACACCTTCTCTGGGTTTTATGGCACACGATTGGTCTTAACGATAACTGACCTCCTTGGACTCCCAATACAACACTGTTCTTATGGGTCAAATACAGTCCGCTTGATAAGTGTCTGCTTTGCCACAGGCCACAGCGTCCAGGCACACGGAGGCAAAGGTGTGGGACAGCTTGCCCACACCTTCAGAGATAAAAGCAGTGACATCTCCATGTGCTGTTCTGTCTTCCCATTGTTTACACTCCTGTGACCCTCAGAGAAGGGGAAACGTGGAAACACACAAATTAAAAGAATAACACTCATTGCTTCGGACTGTTCATATGACAAAGGTCCTGGAAGATGCAAGTGAATCCAAGCACACAGCTGGCCCAGAGCCCACATTGTCTGGCAGAAGAGACAGTCCCCCCGTGGGGTCCAGCAAGCCTTGGAGCTGGATGGAATAAAGCCCATGGCCACTGGGGTGGATCCACAGGAGACTCAGGGCCACAGTCTAGTCTAGTCTTAAACTTGCAGGTGGGGCCACAACTGCTAGAGGGCATTGAGCAGGCAGGGGCTGGATCTCAAAAACAGGGTTGCACATCTTTGAGGTGAGAAATAAATCCGCCACGTGGTCTTCAGGACCTTCTTGTTGCAGATCAAATACACACACTCCCTGACACAGCATTTCCAGGAGTCTCTGAAAAGCCTGCTACCCTGCGAGGGTGCCTGGGAAGGAGAAGCTGTGATAAGAACATCGGCGTCGCATTCCGTTGTTTGCAAAGGGCTTTCGCACTCATGACATCCCCCAAGTCGCCGAGGCTCTGAAGAGCTCATGGAATTGCCCGATCTGGGGCTGGAACCCAGGTCTCCTGGCTTCAGAGCTTTTCTCGATGCTATGTATCTCTGAATAATAGAAAATTTCCCCCGCAAGGAAAAATACCTTATTATTTTTAAAACAAAATAAAGGGAAGAAAAAAGTCTCTGTTCTTTGGAGGCAGATGGCTGCTGGCCATTTGTCACGGTTGACTCACTGTGTTTCACAAACAAGAGGCAGCGGAGTCAAAGGAAAGACCACACGGCACCCAATGAAGTGAACACGATACTTTTAAATGCTGGGGAGAAAGAGGGCAAAGAAGAAAAAAGCACTATCAAAATAGCCTATGAGAAATGCAGAGGACAACTTTCCCATTTTTCTAAATTTGGATAGGTTTCGATGCTGTCACCACCGGCACCAGGAGGGTCACTGGGTCCACATGGCCAACAGCGAGGCCAGCAGGAGGTAGACCAGGGTCCCAGCTGGGTCCGTGAGAAGCTGAATCAACCAGGCCAGAGTCCACCTAAGAAAACCTTAACCAAAGCCCGAGTAACTTCCCCAGTAGGCAGAACCTCTCAACTCACAGAATCAAATTCTCCCTGTGGGCAGTATCCTATGGTTCTTATTTATGGGGCTGATATGAATTTGGGCTTGTTTTCTAAGAATATGTTTTTCGTGAACATTCCCTGAGATACCAGTAATAAATAACTACAAGAGCCAACAACTATATTAACATTTCATGGCTTTTAAAGTTTTTCCTCTCTCTCTCTCTCTTTTATTCTCAATCTCTCTCTTTCTGTCTCTCTCTCATCACATCCATCTGGATGTAGGTTGGGTGATTAATATTGTCCCCATTCTACTGATGAAGAAACTGAGGCTCACAGTTCATATGACTTCTCTAAACTCACACAATTAGTAAATAGCAAAGGATAAACATAAACCCAAAACGTCTGACTTCATATTTCATGCTGCTTCCAAGATACCAGCCATAGCAATGAGTAAGCTCCTTGATTAATGCAGTAAGCACCCTTCCATCATATGTTTATCTTTTGCCATGGTTGATCAAATTCAGAGATCTGAGGAGTAGCACCAGACATCTGGTCACGCCAGCTCTGCCAGGCAGACCTGAGGGGAGAGTCCAGTTGTCAGCCACCACACTTGAAAGTGACCTTCACAAGTCAGCCAGAGGTGTCTCAGAATAAAACAAGTGGTGAGGAAAACTTACCTGTGGGATTCCAACCTCATGGATACATTAGACTAGGAGGCTGCAATGCTGGACATCCGTCTGTCCCGAGTTTGGGGGTTAAGACCAACCAGCTCAGGGAACCACGTACAACCAAGTCAACTGAGGGGAAAATGAAAAAGGGACAGCAACTGTGCTGACTCAATTGAAAGGAAGACTATTGCAATTATGTCCTTTAGCTATGATCTCTGAGCTTGTCCCAAGTGGTTCCTGACAGTCTGTCCATCCTGTAGAATAAAATCTATCCCCTCATGCCATCAAGAAAAGGCAAGTGACCTCACTGTCTTAAGACAAATCTTAATGAGTCCACCCTAGATACTCAAAGTATAAGCTGTATTATCTGTCTATTGCTGTGTAACAGATTACCCCAAAACTTAGTGGCTTAAAATAACAACCATAGTAAGTCAAGTCCATACTGACTGTTGAGGCCTGGGGTGGGGAGGGAGAAGAGAACAGGATTCTAAATTTCGATGCTGGATCTTGAAAGTCTTCTTGTGGATTTATTCTTATCCTGAGCCCTTAATGAACTGTGATATGCAGCCATGTGAAGCCCGCATCTGTATCCAAGAGTTCCCAGGACTCCCTCACAAATCACCACACACTGGGGAGCTTAAACAACAGAAATTTAGTCTCTCCATATTCTGGAGGCTAGAAGTCTGCAACCAGGGGGTGAACAAGGCCATGCTCCCCCTGCAGGCTCTTGGGAAAAATCCTTCCTTGCCTCTCGTAGCCTCTGGTAGTTGTCAACAATCCTTGGAGGTCCTTGACTTAGAAGCTTCATCACTCCAATATCTGCTTCCATCGCCACCTGGTCTTTCTCCCTCGGTGTGTGTGTCTCTCTAGGTCTTCACATGACCTTCTTATGAGGAGGCCAGCCATTGGCCTTAGAGCCCACCCTACTCCACTATGACTTCATCATAATTTAACTAATTACATGTACAAAAGTTCAAATACGATCACATTCTGAGGTTCTGAGTGGGCAGGAATTTTGAGGGGCTACTACTCAACCCAGCATACCAGGAATATTTCCCGAAATCATCTCTGTCCTCTCCAGTTGCGCATCCACTGATAAGGTAACTAAAAGATTATAACGAGTCTATTAACAAAGCAAATACGAATCATTCTTTTTGCTCCTCCATAATTCCATTTTGGTAACCAATTCTAAGAGAATGGTTAGTATAGGAGTTACTTCTATACTGAGTAGTCTCTAAAATTATATGAAGCTTCTAATAATGTAGAAAATTTACATGTTTATGTAACAAGTGAAAAATATACAATTTTAATAGATATAATTGTTTTAAAAAGAACAGTAAACAAATCTCAAAATCACACATTAAAAAAAAATTGGGAAGTAAAGTATTAGTACTGTCTGCATATGGATGAATGAATGATTTCTTTTTGTCTTTTAGGTTGTTCCAATGATATATTTCACATAACAAACAACGCAACTTCTTACAATGGCAATGATCATTTCTTTTTCTCAGTAATCTGCAATTTGGGCAGGGCTCAGTAGGGGTTGGCTCATCTCTGCTTCATGCCACAGCAGCTGATGTGACTCAACTAGCCCCGAAGAATCTGCTTTCCCCGGTAGCTCAGTAACATGCTGGTGCCGGCTGTTAGCTGGGAGTTCAGTTGGGGTTGCTGGCCAGGGGCCTCAGTTCTCCTCCAGGTAGACCTCTCCATGGGGCTACTTGGGCTTCCTACCAGACCAGTGTTCCGAGAGAAAGGAAGTAGAACCTGCAAGTTTCGTAATGCTTGGCCTGGTAACGAGCACAGCACTGGGCATGCTATCACAGAGCCTGCTCAGATTCAAGGGAGAGGATCCTCTTATGTCAAAGAACCTTGGCCATCTTTAATCTACCATGAGAAGTCAACATTTTCCACATTTTCTTTTTTTTTTTTTTTTAAATTAAATCTTTATTGTTCAGATTATTACATTTGTTCCTCTTTTTTTCCCCCCATAACTCCCCTCCTTCCAGTTCCCACCCCACCCTCCGCCCTCACTCCCCACCCACTGTCCTCATCCATAGGTGCACGATTTTTGTCCAGTCTCTTCCCGCATCTCCCACACCCCTTTCCCCCCCAGGAATAGTCAGTCCATTCCCTTTCTATGTCCCTGATTCTATTCAACAGTTCATTCTGTTCATCAGATTATTTATTCACTTGATTCTTAGATTCACTTGTTGATAGATGCATATTTGTTGTTCATAATTTGTATCTTTACCTTTTTCTTCCTCTTCCTCTTCTTAAAGGATACCTTTCAGCATTTCATATAATCCTGGTTTGGTGGTGATGAACTCCTTTAGCTTTTCCTTATCTGTGAAGCTCTTTATCTGACCTTCAATTCTGAATGATAGCTTTGCTGGATAAAGTAATCTTGGTTGTAGGTTCTTGGTATTCATCACTTTGAATATTTCTTGCCACTCCCTTCTGGCCTGCAAAGTTTCTGTTGAGAAATCAGCTGACAGTCGTATGGGTATTCCCTTGTAGGTAACTGAGTTTCTTTCTCTTGCTGTTTTTAAGATTCTCTCTTTATCTTTTGCTCTTGGCATTTTAATTATGATGTGTCTTGGTGTGGTCCTCTTTGGATTCCTTTTGTTTGGGGTTCTCCGCGCTTCTTGGACCTGTAAGTCCATTTCTTTCACCAGGTGGGGGAAGTTTTCTGTCATTATTTCTTCAAATAGGTTTTCAATATCTTGCTCTCTCTCATCTTCTGGCACCCCTATAATTCTGATGTTGGTACGCTTGAAGCTGTCCCAGAGGCTCCTTACACTATCCTCGCATTTTTGGATTCTTTTTTCATTTTGCTTTTCCGGTTGGGTGTTTTTTGCTTCCTCGCATTTCAAATCATTGACTTGATTCTTGCGCTCCTCTGGTCTGCTGTCGGGAGTCTGTATAATATTCGTTATTTCAGTCCGTGTATGCTTAATTTCTAGTTGGTTCCCCAATATAAGATCGAGGGTCTCATTAGTTTTCTTGTAGATCTCATTAAGTTTATCGGCGGCTTCTAAACAGTTCTTGAGAGACCTTAAAAGTGTGGTTCTGAACTCTATATCTTCCATTGACAATTTTGTCCTGTTTCTTTGTCTCCGCATTTTGTTATGCTTCCTTGGTGCACCCCCTAGTGGTCTTTGTTCACAGTCTTATAGTTAAATCTTGATTGTTGTAGCTAATTCCAGGGAGGGTTTGACCTCCAGGCCAAGTGGCTATGAGAATCAGCTGTGTCAGCAGTGAGAGAACTTCTGTCCTCTAGGGAGGTGCTAATCTAGCCTTTGCCTGAGGCTATCTGGCAAATGCCTGTGTGCAGGGCTTGGGCGGGGCGGGTCACACAGGATCAACAGGGTGGGCCGGAGAGAGCAGTTATGGCGGCTCTCAGTCCTGTCCCCAGGGGCTCTGCCTCTCTGAGTCCCAGCACCCGCTGCAAAGCTCGGAGAGAAAGCTGCACTCGCTCTGACCGAAGCCAGACAGTCCCACCTCTCCCGTTTGAGTCTGGGTCCCTAAAGACTCGCCCGGATCTGGAGCTCAGAGTCTGCGACTCCCTCCCGATTGAAAACGCCAACTGTGCCCTCTGCCGCCAGCCCGCTCGCGCACTCCGCACCTCAGAATTTGACTTCAGCACTGCGCCTCCTCTGAGTGTCCGTATGAGTTTCTCTTTCTTCCTAGTTGTAGGACTTCCACTCAGCCAGCGTTCCTGTGGTTCTGGGTGATGTCCCTTCCGTTTTTTGGTTTCACTTTTGAAGTAGTTGTTCAAAGCAGCAAACTCCGGCGTTAACCTATGCCGCCATCTTGGTTCCTCCACATTTTCTTTAATGACTATTATTACAAATGGGGCCATGTGAAATACCTTTAAAATACTTTCAATTAAAATTTTTAAAACACCAATATAAACTCTGTTAATCCATAAAACTACTTCAAATAGCAAATTTTTCTTCTCTTTGCCCTCAAAGCTCCTTCTCCACCTACATACCTCTACACACACACACACACACACACACACACACACAATCTCTTATATTTGGGCACTTTGCTCCTGGCCTGGTCTACTCTCAGTTTTCTGGTGAGGATATCAAGGAAAAATGAGAATACTGGTCATGGTGATTTGTGGCACACCCCACTACAGACACTTTTCAAAAGGTGTCTGTTAACAATGCTCCATTTCCTGATCTCCTCATGTACAAGAAGACTGATAAATGAGTGAAGCTTACCACCTCTCAAGGGCTACTGACCAGCTGTGCGTGTACATCTAAGCATCTGAGCAGGCAGCTGGTTGCCTTCCCTCTCTCCTACCACACCTAACTCAGTGGTTATTAACACTAAAGGGCTACACTTGCCTGATATGGTCGTATTGATTCTGAAAAGCTTTTCTCTAATCAGCACGTCTCATTTTGCTCTTAGATTACCTAAACAAGGGCCCATCTTAGGATGCTGCCTACATGGAATCATGAAGCCAACCTCTGCTTTTTGATGGAACAGAAAGCTATTAACCTTTCAAAGGATAAATATTAAGGTCTGACTACAAAACAATAAGATTAACTGCCTAAGATGAAATGGAAACCAGTGTGTCAGAGGTTTCCATAGCTTGTTCTGTTTGTGTGTGTGTGTGTGTGTGTGTGTGTGTGTGTGTGAGAGAGAGAGAGAGAGAGAGAGAGAGAAAGAGAGAGAGAGAGAGAGAGAGAGAGAGAGAGAGAGAGAGAGAGAGAGTTTTGCCTTGGTTTTCAAGTCCGAATGGCCCAATTCTATACAATCTTCTTGGGAGATGCTAGGCCTGCTAACAATACCCAGTACCCCAAAATGTTAACGAATGCTATGGATCCTCTCTACAGAAAATGTATGTGTACATGAGCATAAGCAAAGTATGCTGCATACTTTGGGGGCTTCAGAGACAACCTCTGAGGTTAAGAACCTCCCACATTAGAGAGAGCTCGGATCTTTGGTGACTTGGGACAGGAGGTGAGTGCCTGAAGATGTCATGGTGGCTTAGGTCCTATGGTACCATGTCAGAAACACACACAACTGTCTACAATCCTGTTTCTTCCCTGAGCCATCACAACAGTGATGTGACTAAATCCCAACAGAGAAAGGCAAAGCGGCCTGGGTATAGACCAACCTTCAGTACTAGTGATCCTCCTGCCCACATACGAGGCAGGAATACTTCCATACCTGATGCTCTTTATCCTTTCCTCCCCCTCCTCTGTTCCTCTGCTCTCCTCTGCCAAATACTTAATGAGCACCTTTTAAACCCCTCTCACAGGGCCAGGGGTCTAGGACTACACATGTGAATACACTCTGGTTCCCATCATTCATTAAACAAATTCACTGAATATTCATAGAACCCAATGCACTTTAGTTTTTACAACTATGTCCCACAAGCATGCACGTATGTACACTTATAATGCGACACAAAAGAAGGCGACATGGAGAGGTACATACGTAAGCAACTGTGAGGGCAGAGGAGGGCAACTGTCTTCCAGGGTGGGTCATGGAAGGGGAACTGACCCCTGTAATTTAAAAAAATAGGCAGACAAGGAAGGAAGAAGGGACAACATGTGCAAAGGCATTCAGGTGCCAAAGAACATGGTACTGTCTGGTTCAACGTGGCTGGACCTAGGAAGCATGTGCAAGACCGGCAGGAGGGCAGGAGTGAAAGCAAGAGAGGAAAGACAGGGAGAGACCAAATCTTGAATGCCCTAAGTGCCATGCAAAAAAAAAAAAAAAAAGAAAAAAGAAAAGCAAATTACTGACACAGAGCCTCTGGAAGACTCTAAGCCAGCGGTTCTCAAACTGTGGGTCGCGACCCCTTTGGCGGTCGAACGACCCTTTCACAGGGGTCACCTAAGACCATCCTGCATATCAGATATTTACATTACAATTCATAACAGTAGCAACATTATAGTTATGAAGCAGCAACGAAAATAATTTCATGGTTGGGTCACAACATGAGGAACTGTATATAAAGGGCCAGAAGGTTGAGAACCACTGCTAAGCAGAGCAATTAATGTGATAGGTGTGGGTTTCAGAAAGGTAACTCTGATACATTCGATGAGGACCAAATGAGAAACAGGAAGATCAGTTGGAGGGAGGCTCCTGGGAGGGATGAAAGGGGTCCAAATTCTAGCAGAGCAGCAGGGAAAGAAATGAAGGTCAAATATAAGAAATTCAGAAGACAGCATGAATAGAAACTGGCAAATGATTAAATGAGGGGGAGTGGGGAAGGAAAGGGTCATTATTATGACTTTCAGGTTCCTTATTTGAGCCAAGAGAAATGTAGTTGACCAAGACGGGAACTACGAGGTTGTGTGAGGTAAGGTAATGAAGCCTGAGGAGTGTGAGGCGTGTGAGGGCCTCGAGAGATGCAACTACGAGTCAAATGAGCAACACTGCTTGCCCAGCCCTGGTTCTAAGGTCCTCGCTCACCAAAATCGAAAATGAAATACCTACGGGTATTTTGCCAATCTTGTGTGGAAAAAAATAATTTTTTCTAAATCTCTCTCAAGTGAGATAGATCATGTCAAGCATGAAAAGGGCCACTTGTGTTGTGGGTAACGATGAGACAATCATCTTAGTGAAGAATTTGCTTTTCTCTCCCCTTATGTCATAGCAGACTCCGCCAAGACCACTATGATCAAGTTTTACTCCTCCCTCCAACCCTCCTCTGCACTCCTGGCTGTACAAGACGAATACTTCCATATGCTGCAATGTTTATGTTGAGCCGGGGTAAAATATGAAATGTTTTCAGTAAATTTTATCCAAGAAGCAATAAATTTACAAATCCTAAACAGCTGGAATAAAATATTGGTCTGTAATTGATTTTGGATGAAGGTACTTACACAAGAATAGGAAACTTGGAGCAGTTAATTACTGATGTTTAGGGATCTTGGATGTCTTCATACAGCGTTTCCTAATGTGATCTCAGACAGATTATTTGCTTTTGTGAGCCTCTTTATTCTCGTCTGTAAAGTGGGTTTAACAATTGTACCCACTCAGGAGGGTTTTGTAAGGATGAAGTGAGCTAATGCAGGTAAAGACCGTAGAATAGCAGTCATCAGCTAGTAGGTAGGTACTCAGCAAATGTTTGTTCTTCCTCTTATAACCTATAAGCTAAGTAACAAGGGATGGGGGAAGGGTTAACTGGAGCTCACAAGGAAGAGGACAGAAGAGTAGATGAGAATGATGGTTTTTACGACTTAATCTATGGAAGGATGCTAATACTACCCAGAACTGCCAAGGTAAGAAAGCTGTGTCACAGGGCATTAAAAAATATTTTGGGAAGGGATGTTATGTGAAGCCTATAGAACCAGGAGCTTTCTGACATATGCTTTGGATCATCCCTCACTTTTGTGATCATTTAATTCACTAGACCAGGGGTCCTCAAACTACGGCCCGCAGGCCACATGCAAATACAAGTATTGTATTTGTTCCCGTTTTGTTTTTTTACTTCAAAATAAGATATATGCAGTGTGCATAGGAATTTGTTCACAGTTTTTTTTTTAAACTGTAGTCTGGCCCTCCAACGGTCTGAGGGACAGTGAACTGGTCCCCTGTTTAAAAAGTTTGAGGACCCCTGCACTAGACAAATGAGATCAGGAAGGCGGAAGGAAGAGCCCCGAAACACCGGAAACATTGGAACTGTCCAGCAGGAACTCTCTGACATGCAAAACTACCCCATGTCTGTGGGAAAGCAGTCCACAGGATTGTATTCTATTGACTCATTATTACTTTGGACAAACTGCCAACTTTTGTTTTTGTTTTCTAGTCACTATAGCACAAGGATCTTGCAGAATGATTCTTAATGTCTTCTCCTTACATAGCTCTTACATTTACAAAGCATTTCTACACCCAATTTAATACTGATCAAAATCAGGCAACATAGATATCCTTGACTCTATTTTAAAACACCAAATATTGAGTGTAGATTTACTGTGTGCCAGGTACTACACTAAACACTCTACAAGGAGTCTCATCTAATCCTTTTAACAAACTTATGAGGGCAGTACACTTATCATCAGAGGCCAGAAGAGAGGAATCTAACAGCTCCTCTGTGGTGACCCAGACAGCAGGAGCAGAGGCAGGACTTGAACTCACATGGGTCTGACTTCAAAGCCTGCTTCCTAACACCTAACCACTGTACTCTGCCATAGAAAGGTCATCAGATACACGTTCTTTCCTCATGCGGCAGTGCTTTAGTCTGAGCTCAGTCTAATTATTTACAGTTATGTAAACAACTGTTGTGATATTACACAGAAGTAGCAAACTTTTTGATGTCTGTTTCCATACTCCGTTGCTGGGATTGCTCAAGATGTACATCCCAATGTACATTCCCTTCCCCCAGGTTATGAGAATCTGCACAAGACCAATGGTTGTTGAATAAAGTTTCCAAATACCTAAAGTGCTTGGTAATAGGCTAAGAATCTGTTTCTGATTTGCTTATGATACAGTTTTAATAGTTGTAGATAAGAAAATATAAACATAATTTTAGGGAAGGGTAGCTACCTATCTTTTAAATAGTTCAATAAGGCAAAGGACAATATCTGTTCAAAAAAATGTATTTTTCATTGCATTAAAAAAAAAACCTGTCCAATATGCTCCCCCTCATGCAAACAGCTCTCATACGAGATTCTTCAGATTTTACGTTTTTTCCATTCTGGCTCATTCTTTGCTTCCTCATCATCAGATTCAACTTGTGCAAACATGGCTTTGGGCTGAGTCCTAAAAGAAAGTTAAAGAGAAGAGGAAAAAGATAGTCGGCAAGTGCTTATTAGATTAGACTCTACTTTTCATCTAGTGGAGGCACATTTGGGAAATCAATTACACTTCAATTATTAAATATCAATCGTTACACTTCTGGCAAAGAAAGGAATAATGAAAATTTAATAATGTTCAAGAAAAGAGCCAGAGTCTTTTAAAGGGTTTTTTCTGTGGTTGACTGTGGAAGCTGCCCTTTCCTTGAATAAAACAAACAAATCAAGTTCAGTGGATCCTCACATACCCATAACCACCCTCCACTTAAACTCAGGCTAATTGGAATCGTTTGGGAGGACAGATTATAGTCACTGAGCAAGAATCTACACGCTCTTTATTTATAGCTTTGTGGGCTGTCCCTAGACTTAAGTAGTCCAAACACATGTTGATAGCAATACTCATGAATGGAAGAATTTGAGTTAATAGTTATTTCATCTAATGAGTTTAAAATAGTAGATAACATATAGAGTAATTTGAGCACTGCCAGCACAAGCAGAACAAACAAAAAGACATTCCCTCCAGCACTCTGATCAATGCATGGAAAGGTCACGCATTTGGGGGAACATCGTAGAGAATCGCTGCTATAGGACTAGCAATCTTTGCATGAGGGCCTTCTGTGCTTTGCAACCGTACCTGATCCAATGACACTCCTTTTTACATCGAAAATAATTTTTTTAAAAAGTCAAGTGGTTGCAATTTGTGCCCCTTTGGGTCAGCTACTGCTGACTTACTTTTAAAAACAGCTCTATCAAAGTTTAAGGAAACATGAAAGCATTATATCTGAAGATTATATATTTTAGCTTAAATCTTCATTTAGACTTCAGTTCATTATATGAGGTAACTGCAGAATGGTCAATATCATATCAACAACAACAACTCCTTTTATTTGGCAAGTGGAGCAGGGTTAAGACCTTATATTACGTCTTGCTGTTTATTATCCTGGGGAAGAAGTACACAGCATATATGTTCATGCTGGTGTTGTTCTGATGCGAGCCACGTACATTTCCGCATGCGTACATTGGTCACAATCCTGTCTCTCCAATTAGGTCACACATGTACCTAGAGAGCCCAAGCTGTCCCCATATGCAGTCCAGTTGATTAAAGTTCTGTTGTAACTCCCAGACACTGTTATAGCATCAGCAACAGCCACACTCTAACGGTTCCAAAAGCAGCTGCAGGTTTTCATAGGTTGGGAGATGCCGAACTACTAGAAAGCAGGCCCCGGGCTTTCTAACATGCAGTTGGTGCTCATTACATACTCCATCTCCTGGCAAAGACAGTAACTGCACAGGTATGAACAAACCGTAGAGGAATAAATCTGTCTGGTTTTAAAAATCCTTTGTGAGGAGAAACCAAGATGGCGGCATAGGTAAACACCGGAAATTGCTGCCTCGCACAACCACTTCAAAAATACAACAAAAGACAAAACGGACATCATCCAGAACCACAGGAAGGCTGGCTGAGTGGAAATTCTACAACTAGAAGGAAAGAGAAAAGCACGCTGAGACTCAGAGGAGGTGCGGAAGTAAAGTGCAGAGGTGCAGAGGCACACATGGAAAGGGCTGGCAACTGAGGACTCGGTTGTCTTTTCCAATACGGAGGGAGTCTCAAGCTCCGGACTGCTCTGAACTCCAGTTCTGGGCGAGTCTCTGGGGACCCAGACTCATACAGGGAGAAATTGGACTATCTGGAAGCAGGCAGAACTTGAAGGCGGCTTTCTCTCAGAGGTGCTTGCAGCAATTACCAGGACACTGAGGCTCAGGGCCTCTTAGAGTAAGATTGAGGATCAGCCATAGCTGTTTGCTCCGCCCTGTTGATTCCCTGAGGCCCCGCCCCACCCAAGCTGTGCCCAGAGGCTTTTGCATATGAATGGCCTGGCCCTTTGCAATCTGAAAATTACCTAACAAATTGCAGCTGGGTCGAGAGACCCAGATTCCAAAAGAAGGCCCAAGGCCCCACACCAGCTTGCATTGCTCCAGAGCTGGACCTCATCTAGGCACCTCCAAACCCCAAACAAAGAAGAGGAATCTGCAGATCTCTCCATAGCTCCTGCTGGGTAGCCTCAGGCAGAGGCTAAATTAGCACCTCCTTAGAGATCCAAGAGCCAATGTACCCAGTGGTCAGAGTGGGACCATCCAGATTACAACTCCTCAGATCCAAAAGGGACACACTCAGGGGGCAGACTCAGTGAGCACCAAAGCCCTACTGAAGCAAGTCTTGCCCCAGAGGGATATCTCCAGCACAGAAGTTCTCCCACTGTAGACACAGCTGATTCTCACAGCCAATTGGCCTGGAGGTCAATTCCTCCCAGTGATACCTACAACAATCAAGGCTTAACTACAACAAGACTGTGCACAAAGCCTACAAAGGGGTGCACCAAGAGTGTCCACCTCAGGTAATTGGGGAGGCTGAGCCACTGGGCCCTATAGGACACCTAGCACACAAAGCCACTCTATCAACACAGGGAAGCATAAAAAATGCGGAGACAAAGAAACAGGTCACAAATGACAGAAATGGAGGAAAGCAAACTACTGGATATAGAGTTCAAAACCACACTTATAAGGTTTTTCAAGAATTTTCTAGAAACTGCCGATAAATTTAGTGAGGCCCTTAAGAAATCTAGTGAGACCCTCGAGGATATGAAAAAGGACCAACTAGAAATTAAGCATACACTGACTGAAATAAAGAATATTATACAGAGTTCCAACAACAGACTGGAGGATCGCAAGAATCAAGTCAAAGATTTGAAATACGAAGAAGCAAAAAACACCCAACTGGAAAAACAAAAAGAAAAAAAGAATCCAAAGTATGAAGATAGTGTAAGGAGCCTCTGGGACAATTCCAAGTGTACCAACATCCCAATTATGGGGGTGCCAGAAGAAGAGAGATAGCAAGATATTGAAAACCTATTTGAAGAAATAATGACAGAAAACTTTCCCTACCTGGTGAAAGAAATAGACTTACAAGTCCAGGAAGCGCAGAGAACCCCAAACAAAAGGAATCCAAAGAGGACCACACCAAGACACATCATAATTAAAATGCCAAGAGCAAAAGACAAAGAGAGAATCTTAAAAGCAGCAAGAGAAAGAAACTCAGTTACCTACAAGGGAATACCCATACGACTGTCAGCTGATTTCTCAACAGAAACTATGCAGGCCAGAATGGAGTGGCAAGAAATATTCAAAGTGATGAATGCCAAGAACCTACAACCAAGATTACTTTACCCAGCAAAGCTATCATTCAGAATTGAAGGTCAGATAAAGAGCTTCACAGATAAGAAAAAGCTAAAGGAGTTCATCACCACCAAACCAGTATTATATGAAATGCTGAAAGGTATCTTTTAAGAAGAGGAAGAAGAAGAAAAAGGTAAAGATACAAATTATGAACAACAAAGACACATCTATCAACAAGTGAATCTAAAAATCAAGTGAATAAATAATCTGATGAACAGAATAAACTGGTGAATATAATAGAATCAGGGCATAGACAGGGAGTGGACTGACTATTCTCGGGGGCGGGAAGGGGTGTGGGGGGTGCAGGAAGAGACTGGACAAAAATCGTACACCTATGGATGAGGACAGTTGGGGGGGAGGGGAGGTAAGGGCAGAGGGTGGGGTGGGAACCGGGTGGAGGGGAGCTATAGGAGGGAAAAAGAGGAACAACTGTAATAATCTGAATAAAGATTTAATTTAAAAAAATAAATAAAAATAAAAATCCTTTGCATTCGATATTTAATCTAAGAGGAAGATAAAAAGAAGATGGTCTTCTAAAGATATCTGGCAATGCTCATCGATTTTAGCTGTAATGAGACTTAAGTACTAAGAAGTGGTAATGCTGCCTTTATGCATATAAAAAGAAAAATGAACAACAGATCACAGAAAGAAAACCTAAAGCTTAAAAGGTTATTTCCTTTAACTAGTTACTCTTTTCTATTCCACCTATTTCTGAAAGCATGTCCAGCAGACGGGGTGGACACAGAAGGGCACAGCTTTAAGCAGGGGCAGAGGTGGCGGAATGACGCAGAGGCTCAGGGAACATGCTGGTCTGGGGGTGTGAACTGGCTATCATCTTCATCGACGTGCTGATTATGCAGACGTACACATTTGTCAGGACAGGAAATGAGTGCTTTTTGTGTATGTAAATTATACCTCAATAAAACTGACTTATAAGGAAAATCAAGACAAACCAAATGAGGTGAAGGTCAAGAACCAAGGAATTAAAGGATATGTAAGGGAGTATAAAACTTGGCACTGAATTGCCTAGCAACCAAGACAAAAGGACTAGATTTGTTTTTCAGAGGAGATACCTTTTTCCCCCCCAGCACTGAACTCAGCAAAATTCACGGAGTAAATTTTTACATCATGGTCATTGATACTGTCACTCTCTACTTCCAGACCACACACTTTCTACTCCCATTTCCTCTATGGGTACTTTAACTTAGGGGATGTCAAGCTGTTTGGAAGGTGGGATGGTCCTCTTTGTGACACTCCACCAAATTTATTTTAAATCCCACTTTTGAACTAATAACAATATTGTCAGAAAAATGGCCATTTTATGTGTGTGCGATATCAAATCATGACACTTAGCCTTCAGATATCCATGCTCCCCTCCCCCAAATTGCCAAAATCAAGGCATAAACCAGTGTCCAAATTTCCCAGCAATGCAGTTTACCACCTGTTCTCTCGTTCTGTTGGCCAAGTAGGGAAAATCGAGTGTGAGAACTAGGCTGCTTTCAATACATGGTGCTTGTAAAACCGCATATCCACATGCAATGAAGGAAGAAACTGGGCCCTTACCTTACACCAAATACAAAAATTAACTCAGAATGGATCAAAGAGCTGAACCTCAGAGCAAAAACTATAAAACTGCTAAAAGAAAACATACGGGAAATGTATCCCACTACTTCAAGACAGCATTTCCATTACCGACCCATTCCCTGCCTTCTATTGCATCAGTTCCTCCAAATTCTATGCTTCCTTTCTCAAGAGACAGGAAGTCATCAACTCAAACTTACAGCCTCATGGCAGGTTTATCTCAGCTCCCAAAACAAAAGCCTATGAGATCAAAGTGAAGAAAAAGAAAAGAGGAGGAACATTTCACTAGGCAATGGCAGCGGTATAATCCCTGTAGGTGCTCACCGGGTTCCTGACAACCAGTTATGTACCCACTTTATTGAAATCAGCTTCATCCAGACCATTTTATTATTGGCTTATGTAATAAAACCTGCAATAAGCCGAAACCGGTTTGGCTCAGTGGATAGAGCATCGGACTGCGGACTGAAAGGTCCCAGGTTCGATTCCAGTCAAGGGCATGTACCTGGGTTGCGGGCACATCCCCAGTGGGAGATGTGCAGGAGGCAGCTGATCGATGTTTCTCTCTCATCGATGTTTCTAACTCTCTATCTCTCTCCCTTTCTCTCTGTAAAAAATCAATAAAATATATTTAAAAAAAAAAAAAACCTGCAATAAGTGTTCATCGGAAACTTACACATACAGAAGATTGATGGGAAACTTGTGTTTTCCAGTTTAACTCACTCTGAATAGTAAACTTTTTTCACTTGACTATATATGTCAACTTGCTTACTTGGGTTACCAAGAAAAGAAAAGCAGATTAGATATCAGCATAGTTATAGATGCTAACCATTAAATAAATTAACCAGAGGAGGGCTGCTTACTTTGTTTTAGCTTCAGTAAACTCTGCATTTGCTAAGTTATTATTTCATATGCAAATATAAAAGCTTAAGCAAATGCCTCTCTCAACTTTATAAATTATCAGATACTTTGTGCTAATTAACTTCCCCTTGGAACACCTTAAAAACTGAATTCTCAACGTGGTCTGTAGGAAGCCAGGTTCTGGGACACTGTGTGCTACCGAAAAGGGACTGAAGCCCTGGAGAACCTGACCCACCTGCAGTGCCGCCCCCAAAGGAGTTTCGTGTAGAACAGTGGGGAATGAGTAAGATTTCCCTGCCATCTGCCAGAAGGGCGCTGGGGGTGCCTGTTTGTGCGAGGGACCACAGTGTGAGCAGGGCTGCCCTTCTCTGGGGCTGAGCTCTGACGGGGCCCCATCATGCCTCCTCCAGAGCTCAGGCCACAGCGAAGCCGCAAATGTTTTCAGCTGCAATGAAAGGTCCCCGGGTCAGACTCTTTTTAATTAGGGACTTTCTTCTGATATGATTCATCCAAAAAAGCTAACCTGAGCTCCAGGGCGATAAAATGGGTATGAGGGGAAATCCCTTGTAACATCTAGTCATCAGTATGTGAGCACAAACCACAAGCTTTTTTGGCTCAGGGCCCATTGTTTATTATAAAGGAAAACCTCAAAGCCAAAGCCAATTACAGCCATGACTTGACAATCGGACACACTTGTTAACCCTGTTAGAATGAACACAGTCCAGATGCACTCTGACCCGATCCTCACAATTACAGAATTATTAAGACTCAATAAGACTTTGACCAAAAGATTCCACTTGAAATGGGCCCTTCTTTCTGGTGAAGAGCTAATCAAAGATAGCTCTTAAAAAAAAAACATATGAGGGACACATAGAATGAGAAGTAACAAGATGTTTCTAGGTAAAAAAAAGTCCTGTTTTCTTCAGGAAATGAACACTAACATTTTGGAAAATAGATAAACACATCTCAGACTCATTAAATAGGACATACTAACTCACAACGATCTGTATGAGAGTCAACGACTGGATGAGGATGGAGAAAGGGACTTATATGAAACCTGAGGAAATTGGAAACAAAAAGGGGTGGGCGTGGGGGGGAAAAGAGAGGGAGGAGAAAGAAAAACAAAAGAACTCTCTAAAGTCACTGTTAGCCACCTGACCACAGGGTAGGTAAACAAGTTAGAATGATTAAATCCTTGAAGAGCACACAGACCTGAGACCGCCAGGTCTCTCAGTGCCCTCTCTAAGCTCACATTAGAAAGCATATAACTGTGAGCGCCACAATTTCCATTCAGAAACACGTATGAAAGCTGGCAGGACTGTAGCCCTACGCTCTCACTTCCTGGATGGGAAATGGTCTTGACAAAGGTAAGTAACTTAGCAGGAACAGCCCAGCACTTCTGCTTCTTAGGCCACGATGGCTCAACAATAACCTTTTCAGCTTCACTATTACTCACTCTTCACATAAGTATTCTCGGTTGCTTTGTGATGAGAGGCCGTGCAGTGCAGTGTCAAAAGCAGAAGTTTGACTTAGAAGCCAGACCACTGTGTTCAAATTCCAGGTCTGCCACCTGCAACCTGTGTGGCTTTGATCAGGTGATAAGTCTCAATGTCCTCATCTGTAAAAAGGGGCAATAACGTCGCTTACCTCATAGGACTGCTGTGAGGATTCAATGAATGATATGTAACCTTTCTAAACAAGCCTGATATGGTGAAGTATATGAAATGTCATTATTATTATTTACCTTGCTTTGGTTATCACATGTTCCTCCATATAATAGGTATATTTTTTTAAAGTTGTATTTAAAATATATTCAATAAAATAATTTCTATATTAAATATAACATAGGCGCTTGCTATTGTTTTAAACCCCGAGGGAAATACTTTTGTTATGCACTATGTCTTCAGTATGAATCTCTATAACCAAAATAATCTATTATGGGCGTTTGAATTTTTTTAAGGGCAAGTCATCTGTGGTCTGCTCTAAATGGCTACTTTTGTATTATTACCGCACTTTCGTGGGCAGAATAATCACCTGGGGAAGTTCGTAGGATGCAAATCCCGAGCCCCAGTGTACAGACTGAGCTGGTTGGGGCGGGATCTAAAAATCTGCATTTCAACCTCTCCACGCCCACCCTCGACTCCGACACCAACGGTCCACAAATCCTCTTGGAGAAACGCTGGCTCCACACAGGACGTGGTCCGTGATGATGGGTCGCCGAAGTATAACTCAGGAAAAAGTTATGCTTCCCTACGGGGATATGTCTCGTGCTGACACAAATAAAGCTTCATGCACTCAGAGAGTGGCTTCTTTCAATACTGACTTCGAATGCATCCCTTGTGGGGGGAATGGTATTTGATATCCACATATCCGCGGATCCTGTGTCAGAGCAAACATGCTCGGTGAACATGAAAGGGACTGGAACGGCTATGAAGGCGGCTCCTCTGGCAGGAAGGGCCACGCTGACAGAGCTGTCAGGCTGTCAGGGCTGGCGGGGCCAGGCTCCCGCACACAGCCCTATGTGAGGTAAGCGAATCGCAGGCCTGGTCTATACCTGCCCACTCCCCAGCCAGTTCCTTCCCTCTCCCTCCAGCAGCAGCTTTCAACAAGAAACCGTAATCAAATCTGCCATGTGTGACTGACCAAGAGTCCTCTGTGACCTGCTGTGTCTCTAAACTCCCACACTGTCACCCTGCCAGGGCCAGAAAGGAGGCTCAAATACGCCGTCAACAAATGTCAAGTGTTCAAAGACTCTGCGAGCATCACTGCAGAAGGAAGGTGAGTGTATGCCATGCACAAGCAGGTAGACTGTGTAGGGTCTAGTCGTGCTTTTCTGTGAAAAAGTGAGATGCAGTAAATCTTCATTTCATCACTGACAGAAGTCAATTGCAGGGAAGAAAAACAACCAGACACACATTCTCAATTACACTGACCTTTATGAGAGGATCCTTTTAAATATTCGCTTCCCTTCAAGCACTCTGCCACTTGGCAGTAAACCGTACACTCGAGCAGGTGAGGAGAAAAACCGCTGCAGTCCTGGCTAACACATGGCATGCCACGCACACGGTGCCATCAACTCAGCTAGCACGCAATAAACCTCAGGTGACAAGACTGGGTGAAGGAAAGAGAAGGGAGCAACATGCAGCAGCAGCAAAGTGTGTCTGAGCAGAGATCACAGTCCCCTGAAAAGCTCACCAGATTGGGGATCAGAAGGAATGAAGCCCATTTCTGGTTGTAATTCACTGTTAATTGCAATCTCTGAGCTTCAGTCTCCTCACTTGTAAGGTGAGGATATGACAATACCTGCTCAACCTTCTTCCCAGAGCAACTAGTAAACTAGCATATCATCCAATTGTGAACTAACTAACTCGCCTATCATGCAGGAAAATGCCATTAGGTAATGGTCAACAATGAACAAAGACAATTTCCACTTCAACTAATTCTATATAAAGAAAGTTGAAAATATGGATGAATGATTTTCTAAGAAAATGTTCATGACAAGCAGATTCAGAAGAGAGAAATCCAAATAGACTACTTACCCTAAGGGGACAGAAAAGACAGACATTAGGGAATTACTACTAACCCTCGCCTCCACAGAAGCACCAGGCGTGGACACTTTCACAGGTGGATTGTATCCAATCCTTACCAAACAGACCTAATGGTATTCAAAACAGCTCGAGAATACACACAGGAAAGGAACAGATATAAAAACTTACGCAGCCAGCCTAACACCTGACAAAGAATAAGCCGTCACCCTTGTGAGGATCATACAAAGGCGCAAGGATGCTGCAATGGGAAGAAATCAGTAATAGAATTCATCATATTCACTGATCGAAGCAGAAAATCCTATGATCACTTCCTAAGAGATAAAATAAAGGAATGCAATGAAAGCTTCCACTGCAGACGAGCTGCCGCTGGCCTCTGTGCGGGGCCTCCTTAGCATGGATGTCCTCCCCTTGGCGGCCTTGCAGGCTCACCCCCTCATTTCACTCAGGTCAGAACTTCAGCAGAGGTTCCGCCTGATGGCCCTACCTGCTCCTTCCCTCTCCTTGGTACTCCATGTCCCCGGCACTAATGTGGTGTTCTTCTTCGTATTTGCTACCATCTAACACTTATGGGTTTATTTATTGTCTCTCGCTCTCTCTACTGGAATATAAGCTCCATAAATATTGCTGTTACTCTACAACCCGGAACAGTACCTTACACATTGTAGCTGTTCAATGAATCTTATGGAATAAATAAGTAAACAAAAAGATGGGTTTTTCCTTAACATCTTATATGTGTATGTTTTCAGAAGTTATGCTTTAGGGGGAAATACCATAAAATTGAATAATACAAACTTGCTGCTAGTTACTTTTTTCCCCACATACAAAAAGGGCTATTACTTGTTTTAACCTAACAGTTACTCTTGTTAAAGTTCAAAGTGAGAAAAGGATGTGTGCTATCACTGATATTATTTAATATTGTTTTGCCAGCACTAGTCAATGCAGTTAGAGAAGAAAAAGAAATGGGTATAAAATTGGAAAAGAGGACATAAATTTCTCATTTTTGTACATAGTGGTTCAAAAGTAGGTTTACAGTTATTCATGTGGAAAAAGTTCTGTCTCCTAGCATCAAGTAATATTTCGCATACCCTATGTACACACCCTAAAAAATAACAGAACGTGCGGGAAATCCCAAAAAGGAATAAAAACACTAACTAATGTGATTAACTGTTTCCCAAATGAATAACATAACCACACAGACAGGAATGGAGAAGAAAAGATCTAAACTAAGTAACTGGAAAGTTTCTTGAGTGGATACTGCAAGGTTGAAACAGAAGGAACTGGACACAGATACTGCAGGCTAGTTAGGGAAGCTGCTTCTCACAGGGGCTAGCAACTCAGCAGCTACGTTATGTGTACACAGACATGAACACATGAATAAGTACACTGTAGGTAAGGAGCTGGGTTTCTCACTACTGGAGGAAGAAGTTATAAATACGGAAAGGGGGAAGGTTAAATGAACCCTGAGGTATGGAATTGAAATCAGAGGCATCGGTTCATATTCATGGTTTTAAAATACCAATACAAATAGCTATACACAGAAACATATATGTGTGTATGTGTAGGTTAGTGTACATACATGTGTTTCCAAGCTTTGTCAGCTGAGAAGACCTAGAGGCAATGACATTCCAGTAGCAATGAAGATATCAAGCACCAACTTTTGGTTTCAAAACATCATTCTCCAACCAAAGGAAGCAGGGCTCCTTGGAGAAGTGGCTGATTCTAAGACTGTGGCAAGAAAGACGAGGATGAGCCTGGAACATCTTGTGGTGCCAAAAGTGAAGAAGTGCTCAAAAAACACAGGGACTTGTTGTAGGAAGACAGGAGTCATTCTGAAGGAGAGTTCATTGGTTAAAGCTGGAACAATGTGCGCAACAAACTAAATAATACTAGTAATATTGGATTTTAACCCATAGGATAAAGTATCTTAAAGTCCATACTGATATAAAAAGTACTTGAAAAAAATGAGTAAATGCGGAAGGGACAATTCTTCCTTTCAGTAGAATCCAATTACTAAATGCAGAAGAAAAGAGGGAACTAGAAAATTACCATGGGCAAGCACCACAGTAATCGCTGCTGCAGGCAAACATATGGATGAATGATAAAAGAGAGAGCAAAGTTTAAGAAGAGACAGGATTTGCATCGTCTTAAAATATCACCCCCAAGAAATGTATTAATTCAAAATGTAACAGTAGCCTTATGGTGGAGAACCATGGGGGACACGTCACTCAACCAAGCGGTCACAGTTAGCACCACCCGCCAGAAGACACAGTGACATGAGGCCCTGATACGATGCACTGAGAACGATACATCCCCCTTGTTTTGTTTTTGCCAAAAATGCACAGTTTCATTCCAATCATGAGAAAATAGCGGACAAACTGAGAGAAAGTGTACAAACTAACAGACTGGCGTTCACTGAAAGTGTCAAGGTCATGAGAGACTACTAGACAGACTGAGAAACTGTAACTGGAGGAGACTAAGAAGTAACAACTAAACGCAGTGGGATCCTTGATGGGATATTAGTGGGAAAATAAAGTAGGGTTCGTAGCTTACTTAACAGTATTGTACCAATCTTAAGTTGTATTGTGCTAATTAACTATACTTTGGTTATGTAAGGTGTTCACATTAGGGGAAGTTGGGTGAAGAGCATACTTGAATACTTTGTACTGTTTTTGCAACTTTGTTAAGTTTAAAATAAAAAATTCTAAAGCCCCAATTCTACAGCAGTGCCTTTCTTTCATGTAAGTGTAGCTGGTTTCATTGCTTTAAGGGCCACTGCATGCTCCCCCTACTGGGCCATGTAAGGGAACCTGAGCAGGCAGGTCTCCGCTGCTGTGTAAGTGTTACTCACAGGTGCCGCTCCGCACGTGAAAGACAGTCTTAATAACAGACCTAGAGCTCCTCCCCTTCGTTTGCTTTCAACCCTCCTCAACTTAGATAATGCACACAGGCAATAAATTTTTTTTTATCACAGGAGGAATGGACTTCACATAATTAATGGGCTTACACTAGGCTGTAATCTGGTGGAACTGACCTGGTTAACAATTCACCATGTTAGAGCCCTAAGATACACAGATGCCCGGATTTCAGAACGATGGGTGCCTGGCCTAGTTTTTATACTCCAGGATAAAACAGGAAATGGAGACATGAGAACCTCAGAGCAGCCACTGTTCTTCCCAATGCATTAAGCGTGAGGGCTTTTCCCCGTGAAAGGCTGTCCCCTTACTTGGAATAGGCTGGAGAAACCCAGTACGGGTTGTCCTCCGCGGCCTTGGCGTGGCGCAGGATGGCCTCCCGGGGATTGCTGTCATCAGTCTTATCCAAAGCAATGTTCTTCACGATGTATGAGGACAGGGTGCCGCCGTGGGTTCCCACCCGGCCGCCACGACCTGTTCAAAGGGAAACACCCACGTCAGGAACATAACACGCATGACAACCTATCGGTTTGCCCTGTGCACACTCTACTTCTGACAAGGCTGAGAAGCCCTCGGCGCTGGCTTCCAAGGTGCCCAGTTAATGAATGGCAGTCGGGCTGGAACTCTGGCGTGACCTGATTTTTGTCCCTCCCTCCCCCAGAATCAGGGTCTCAAGCGAGGGGCTCAAGTTCTTCAGACTTGTGTGAAGCACACAGGTCTCAGCAGTACTTGAACATCATCCTTTCAGCTTTCATTTATGATGGTCACAACCAAAGTAGCAACTCATTGAACCTCAATTTCCCCAGCACATTTGTAAATAGAGACATTTTTGTTATGTCTCCATTGCTTATATAATGATATGGATGTCGGGAGAATTACAAGTAGTTTGCCATGTATATACCTTAAAAAATTCCTCAGGTATGATCATTTGAAATTCAATTAATAAAAGTAACCAGTATTTGTTAGATGATATTGTAGTTTTGAACAAATATATCTTGGGGCTTCCCATCTCCCAAGGACCTTGTAGGGGAGAAAACAAGCAAGCTGAGCGCACTGACTCAGCAGTTCACTCTCACTGCTCTGGGAGACAGCAAGCTTTGTAAGGCAGGAGTTTATTCCCTGTAAGTCCCCAACATGCCTGACAGTCAAAAACATAAGAAGATTGACTTTTTAGGAAGATTAAAAAAAATAAAATGAAAAGCCAAACAGCACTAAAAGATTGATTTTATAAACCAAGATATGAAGAGACTAAATAATTAACTGCCAAAGAACTTACATGGCCCCGGTAATTATTCTAGTACTCAGAGGGAGGATAGAGTGAGTTGGTTGTGGGGCGTTTAGGAAGAGATGAATCCAATTGGGGAAACTTCAGAAGAGGTCAGGGTCAGACTGTCGAGAACTTCCAATCTCTGGAAATGCAACTGGCCAGTGGGAAACTTGGAAGATCTCGGGCAGCAGGAGTTGGGAATGACAGCTGGTGTAAAGAGCATGCAGGTGAGGTAGGGAGGAGGGCGAGTGATGGAGATAAGGAGATAAGGTGCTGAGTTAGTCAGAAATGTTTGTCAATCCAGGCCCTACTATTTAGAAACTTTTATTAGGATGTTGGCAGAGAAAACTTTCCTAAAAAATGAGATTGATATGTGGTATGTGTTCAATGCTGAAGGGGCAGGTCAAACAGATGTGGGTCCACAACTCAGGTTCAGATGAATGAACAAGTCAAAAGCTGTAGACTTGTGAGCTGGGACAGAAGGAAACTCCACGGGGATAACAGAAAGTGGTGTTCTGGTAAAGGCGTGTGCTGTACTGTGGCCAAGGCTGCTTGCTTCCTTCCGGTACAGACTTTGTTAAAACCTTTAAGGACTTTTATTCATCTCCCAGGACAATAGGCAGCTCCATTTTACCAGCACGGAACTAAAATGATGGCCATTTTCTGCCTCGTGTGAAACCTAACCCAGCCTGGGTTCTGGTCAAAGTGCCCAATGGTGCATATTAAGCCAATGCTGAGAGCCACGGTTTTAGCAGTGGGCTCCCAGGAGCCCCAGAGTTCCACCGAGGTCACCTCCAGGGCTCAAGTTAGAGACCAAGCTGACGGGCCTGGGCTTCCTCTCCACTTCTGCATTACAGCGCCATCTGGTCAGCTATATGCACTGGAATTCCGCATCCTATACTAAGCAAAAGCTTCTGATGCTAACAAGAAAATGTCTGAAAACACCTATTTAGTAAAATCTCTCTGAAGACAAAGAAGCATCCAGGCCCCAAGGATGGTCCCCATTCTCCAGCCACTCCCCGGTGCTGCCCCCACCCCTCTGCAGGCCACACCGAGAGCAGTCACCTGGGCCTGCCACAGGAGGCTCGGGCTTGTGCGACTTCAGGGGGTCCAGTCTGTCCTTCTCCAGCTGCTTCCTGGTGCTCCGCTGGCGGGGCTCACGGAACATCGGCAAGGCGTGAGCTATGAGGAGTCACATTTGAAAAATTTCATTATAATCATAAGCCTTCCACCCAAAAGGCATAGCTAAGGCATGACTAACCGAAAGATGAAATGGAAGTCATAATGACAGCCTTCCTCTAATAACAAAAGACAGTCTTACTGTAACCAATTAACCAATTCTGTTGGAGACCAGACTCGTTGTTCACCTCTCCTGGCAACCAATGGCACGCAGGAAATGGCCAGAGACTGTCACGGAAACACTGGGGAGGCTCCCCGTTTCCCTAGCCCTGGGGGGCAGTTAGACCTAATTTCTGTGGTTTGGAGAAGACACACGGTAATGGGGCCGCCTATTCTTTTCTCTGATGGGCCTGCATGCTCATCGTGCCAGCAGCCTGCCGCCAGCCCCGAGGTCTCCTCAGATGCCTCAGAGGCACTGGAATCACTTCACACGTTTCTGAAATGTGACCACCTCTCAGGAGGAGCTGACGACACTGAGTGGCCGGAAGGGAGGGGCACTTATCCCACTGAAACTGGGATAAAGGTTGCCCGAATGCACGGGGGTGCCTGGCTCTCCTGCGTGGCGACTGGATGGGCATTATTCCTACATCTCAGTGGGACAAGCCAAACAATAAAAATCAAAGCAATACTTGTCCAATTATAGTTGTGTGTTTACTCAGTGTCAGAATTAAATTTCAGAACATAAAAGAGCATATGGATTTAAGAGGGAAATGGATATTCTGGGGGAGAGGGAGAACATTTGGGAGGTGGGGGAATAAAATATCTTTTTTTGACCAGAAAAAGCACCTGAATAATTTCTTTGGATGCTTGCATGCAGATTAAAACCTCCTGTTACAAGGGAAAATTTTCCCCAGAGGCCTAGGAGAGGCAGATAAAGGAATAATGGGAATTTAAAAGGAGTTTATAATATGAATAACAGAAATGTCTGCACCACCTCAAACATGCTCCCAGTATCCCCACCCCCAACCCCGCCTCCACTCCAGCACCTGGGCCTGGGCCGTATCACGCGCTGGTGAAACAGGCAGCCTGAGTCCGGGACACAGCGCCGTCCCTGTTGGGCAACACGGCACGCAGTATTTTTAGGAGGGGAACATAGCTTTTCACTTCAAACGGCTGGAGGAATTTAAGTAGGCCGCATGTAATTACATGAGCCAGACTGTTATGACACCGACTTTAACACTTCTACTCCTGCAAGAAGTGTTGTGGGATCCTTTCAGGGACCATAAGTTCCAAGGGAGCTGGTCTCATAGGAGACCCACCACCGGGAGAGAGCACAGCAGTGCAGCGCCCTCTGGGCTTAGAGGAGAGTGGATAAGTCCACAGGGGCTTCCGCCCACGACAAGTGCTACAGCATCCAAGGCTGCCTTCCTGGCCGCTGCCTAGGACCGGCCTGAGACTGAGGCTCTGGGGACACAGAATTCTGCCCGATTGATTGACGAGGTGGTGTGGCAAACCCAGAGGAGCTGCTGTCCTAGGGATTTCTGATCAGACCCCAGGTAGTTAACCTTCCATCTCAGTGCCTCTGGGCCGGGCAATGGCAGGTCACGAACTGCAAAGGGAGGTGGGGGAGAGCCTCCACCCTCCCCTGATAAAACTGTTGTCCAGCATCACATGGCTGGTCAAAAATTGAACTGGACGCACCAGCTCCCCTGATTCCAGGACCAGCACTCTTTCTTGTTTATTCTTAGAACAGATTGTTATTCTTTAAAAGGCTGCTACAGAGTAATGCATTAGGCTCCAACAGGCTTTTCCGTTTGGGGTTGAAAGTTACATAAAATGACTCCGTCTCCATGATGAGTCACAGAAGCCCAGGGTGAGCTGGTCCACGGCTGCAGTCCTGTCCACATGCATGGGAGCACTGGTGGCATCTGCCTGAGCTCGGAGGGCTTCTCCTGCCCCCAGAGCCATGAGATCAGCACCGCACTAGAGCGGAGAGATGGATGGTGAAGAAACCAGCTAACAACTTACGGGTGATGATGTAGTCCTGGGTCAGAGTCTCAGCTTGCTTCGCCTTCCGCTGGGTTTTGACCACACATAATTTTGCTCCCCTGGGGAGGGTAAAAGCATAGTGTTTTCTTTACTTGGTCTCAGAAACAGAAAGCATATGTTGAAAGCATCAGACACTCTCAGAAACACACTGTGTGCACCATCTCACCACACCCTTGACTTTCTCAGGGATGTGACAGATGAAGCCGCCGTGATAAGAGACCGACCGTAAGGAAAGCAAGTCTGCTATCAGTGGTTACTACAGAGAGAAAGGGATGCAGAGGTAACTGGGCAGCAGAAGGCTGGTTTAAAAATGTACAGAAATAACCTACAATGAAAATCTTCAGGAGATATTAATAACATTAATCAGCCTTTTCACCCTAATGGTCAGAGGGTTCAAATTTTCGTTTATGTCCCAGGTGAAAGCAGTCTGGGTGGTCTAGACCCCAAGTGGCATTTGTAAGCATCTCAAATACAAGAGGACAAGTGTTTGGCGCTGAGCTGGCTGGGCAGCGCTGCCAAGGGGCTAAGAATGCGGGGGATGAACCAAAAGTGTGCTCAGGACACCTCCCTTCTCCTTAGCAGCACGAGCCATCCCGCTCGGGAGAGGCATACACAAACAAGCCAATTCTTAAAGATCCCGAAGGCAGTGCTTTCCAAATGGGCGCTATCAAATGGGGCTCATCGTCTTCTCCAGTGGACCGGACTCCCTCTCATCCAAGTTATATTAGCATTTTCAAATTCTTTATGGAAAAACAAAAACCTATTTGTTCTTAACTACCACAATATGTAACTTTATTTTCTAGGACAAAGGTTCCAACCCTAGTTCAGAAAGCTCTGAAGAAGACAAGACTGTCTGCTTCCACTTAGAGCCAAATTATGGCCAATGGATACACATTAGTAAAGGATGTGGGACCTCAAGGCAGGTCTATGGGAGACTCCAGTGACATCAGCATGAATTTTAATACTGGCTAACCAGGCTTACTCTCCAGAATGAACCATTCAGTCAGAGAAAAGCAGCACCATCTTTTTCTATGTCTATCCATGTCCATCTTTGTGCCCAAGGAAAATGGGAGTGGACAGACTGGGCTTTAGCAAAGTTCTCTGAAATACACTAGTGTGCTTACATTGGGCATCTGGGGTGAGCCAGGGGTTGGAAGGCGGAAGTCTTTGTGCTTCCCCTTCCGCTGGCAGGGAACCACCCTTCTATCTGATAAAAGGCCAGATAGAGAGGGAACAAAACAGACTGGCCGGCCCCATTTCCTGTAAGTGGTCAGCTTGCTGCCCTGTTGATCCCCTACATGCATCACTGCTAATGCCACTGTCCAGGGTGGTATGTAGAGTGGGCCGGCCTCCCCCTGCACTCAGCATTTCGGCTAAAGAACTGCAAATCCCCAGGACACTTTCACTTTGAATTCTGTCTGGATCAAGGGTGATACCCAAATCCTCTAAAGCACAATGCTAAAAGTCTGAGGCTTTGCTCTGTGCCAGCTGCATTTTCTGAAAGGGTGGATCCCCATCAAAGGAGGGAATAAATGAAAGCGGGTGAAACAAAGGCCCTCCCCCCAGTTGTTGTCATCCATCTACAACAGGCAACAGTGCTGAATACCTCTGACTCTTGTTGGGGTCATAATAGACTTTCGCCAGCCCGTTTCCAGTTCCCACCATGATCTGGTTCAGCTTTGGATGCCACAGGCAGCGGACCACACTCTGAAAGGAGAGGCATGGTGATCAGCTACAGAAGGGGAATCCTGCTGGTACTCCCATGGCTGGTTTACTAATCCGACTATCAACCTAGTGGTTGCCTCTGTATCTTCTAGGACATTTTCTTTAAACCTAAGGTATTCCTCTGGTCCATTTCCATTCCAACACCTATTATCTGTGTGACATATTAACGTAAGGAAGATGTTCCCTCCTCACAGCCCTGACACCACAGCGCTGGGCTTCCCCACTCCGCCGCCACGAGAGGCTGGCATCTTGGAAAGCTAAACACATAACTCAGTCCTGCTGCCTCTGGCTCAGTGAGAGCTCGGAGTTTAATGCTTGGACACTCACAGTGCGTCCCTGGACAGCAGACTGGGACCAGGTGGTTATTGTTTTCGGTTCACAAGGCTCCAAGTCTCATAAAGCTTTTTCAGGGACAACACATATTTGCAGGCATTGAAGAACACCTCCCTGTCTGTGAGATAAACCAGAGGACAATAGCAGAAGGAAAGCAGAGACGCAGAACACGGACTTGACATGAACCTAAATGAAAAGCTGTTTAAGAGGAGACTCCGTGGAAGCTCTGATCCCTGAATCCACTGCTGTGAGGGCAGTGAGCGGTGCTCTGGGTCAGAAAGAAGCTCGAGTTCTCAGTGAGACCCACAACCTAATTTTAATTTCTGTCTGCAGTGAGAGGGCACAGGTGGGAGGGCCTGCAGTGAGAGGGCATAGGTGGGAGGGCCTGCAGTGAGAGGGCACAGGTGGGAAGGACTGCAGTGAGAGGGCACAGGTGGGAGAGCCTGCAGTGAGAGGGCACAGGTGGGAGAGCCTGCAGTGAGAGGGCATAGGTGGGAGGGACTGCAGTGAGAGGGGCACAGGGGGGAGGGACTGCAGTGAGAGGGCACAGGTGGGAGGGACTGCAGTGAGAGGGCATAGGTGGGAGGGACTGCAGTGAGAAGTGCACAGGGGGAAGGGACTGCAGTGCAAGGGGCACAGGTGGGAGAGCCTGCAGTGAGAGGGCACAGGTGGGAGGGCCTGCAGTGAGAGGGCACAGAGGGGAGGGACTGCAGTGAGAGGGGCACAGGGGGGAGGGACTACAGTGAGAGGGCACAAGTGGAAGGGACTGCAGTGAGAGGGGCACAGGTGGGAGGGACTGCAGTGGGAGGGCACAGGTAGGAGGGACTGCAGTAAGAGGGCACAGGGGGGAGGGACTGCAGTGGGAGGGCACATAGGGGAGGGACTGCAGTGAGAGGGCACAGGTGGAAGGGACTGCAGTAGGAGGGCACAGGTAGGAGGGACTGCAGTGGGAGGGACTGCAGTGAAAGGGTACAGGTGAGAGGGTCTGCAGTGAGAGGGCCCGGGGCGGGGGAAGGGTGGCAGGGATAGGATTAAGGGGGAAACAATGAAGCAGAAGTTGATAGGAACAAACAGCATGAGCTAGGTCCTGCAGATCTCATTGGGATGGGACAGGAACTAAGTGGAAACCTCAATTCAACATTTATTAACAACTTATGCACCAAGCAATGTACAAGGACCAAGGAAAAAGGGTACATTAGGTGCTGCGATTTTACATTCTAATAGTGAAATGAAAACAATGGAATTTCCTTCTCCTAGGTTTACCTTGGCTTGATCTTTGATTTCTCCTCCCTAATCCTCCTACTCTTTTGTTAAGACAGAATATCTGGAACTCTCTGCAGTTCCTTTTTATAAAAATCCTGGATCCCACCTGCCTGGCAAAAAATATGCATGTAGCTCAATGGCTACCAATCTTCCCTGAGACTGAGGAGCTGGCAGGAAATGTAAGGAGGCTGCAGGCTTCCAGTTCATGTCTGACAACACCCTCCCAAGAGTAGCCTCAGCTCTGTACCACTGAAGGGGGCTGAGATGTTCTATTGAGAAAAATCACATCAGAATGGCTGGTTTTCCCTGTTGGTATGAGGGAACTTAAGCTAAAAGGGTAGATTTTCACAGCTTATGTTTTCTTTCCACAATTTTTTATAAATCTATCTAATTCAGTTACAAGTACTTAATATATATATCATATATATGTATATATATGATATATATATGTATATATATATAATATTCACACTTACTAAAGTAAGTCACTATTAACAGAAAAACTTGAAAAATCGTAAACCATAAAAATCACATAGAGCTTGACTTTTTGGGGAGGGTTGTCATTGTTGTGCACATAGTTTTGTACATAGGCTTGTGGAACATACATTAAAATGCATGCATATATAAAATTACATTTTTTTCCTAGTAAAACTGCCTGGTTGTTAATATGGAATTAAATGTATCAATAGCTCAGGGTCTGCGAAGTAGCTCCACTACTGAGACTAATTTGAGAACAGTGGAAATTTCCAGTGGTCACGACCAGGCACGTGGAAACATGAGAAGAGTCACAAACATAACTTCATGGCCCCTGTCTAGCATAAGTTCACCCAAGCCAATATTCACCTTCCTCCGTCTTTGCTTAGACCCCCCTATTGAGCGCTGCACCCTATGACTCCCCTTACTCCGAGCTTTCTTTTTCACAGCATGCATCACCTTTTTACATAATGTATAATGCATTGTGAGTTATGCTTATCCTGCCTTCTGCACTAGAACGCATGTCCACATAGGCAGAGATCTTGGTCTGTTTGGTGTGGCAATGTATGCCAAGTATCTGGTGCTCAATGAATTTTTGCTGAAGAAATGAATCAAAAGTTACAGTTCACCGAAGTCTAACTGGATCGCTTTGCTAAGTTGGAGATGACTTTTAAGTTAAAATATTACCACCTACGAGGAATTATTTTCTTTCTCCAGACCCTTATTATACTCAAGTATCTCACACACGCAGTGTGGCGGTCCTCCCCACTGTGGTCCTAAAAAGAGGAAAGAGCATGAACCAGAGAGCAAGAGAGGACAGTGAGAGGGGCTGTCAAGAGCCTTCCGAATCTCGGCCACTCACAAACAGTCCCGGGACAATCGTAAGGATATAGTACTCAAGTTATCTCCCTTCCTTGTTTCTCCAGAGGTCTGACTAAGCATCTAAGATTACTGGTTTTCAAATATGTTTTCAAGTGAGCAGGGTGCAGAATTGTAAAAGATCCACAATGTCGGCCTGGGAAATTCCAAGTCACCCAGCCAAACAGGCAGTGTGCAGGGGCAGCAGGTTACTGTTACTCTCTCCCTCCATGCCGTGGGTGTAAATGTTAGAGAGAGGCCACTGCCCAGGCCAATGACCAATGTCTGATTGCTTTCCAGGGAGGCCCAGCTTGGACGCTGCACCTCTACTCTTATTCACAACTTCCCCCTCAGAGCTCGCAGAGACACACAGGGCTGGCCAGCACATTTACACTCTTTTTCACACGGAAGCAAGGAGCAGGCAAACAAGCGCCCTTGCACTAACCAGTCATTCAGAGCCCATCCATCCACTGTGGCAATGAGTCCCCAACGCAGCCAATGGGGGCTCTGAGCAGTCAGGCAAAGGATACTTAAGGCTCAATTACCCTAAGACTGGTTATTAATCAAGTACTACAGGGATTCCAGAACGTGGAATGAAGAAACAGAATTCAAAGTCAAAGGTTGGGTGGGCCTTTTTTGTTTATTAATATTTATTGTGTGTGTTTAGCTAACCTTCAGAAACTTTGCAGCTAATGCGGCCCCGCACTTTGTCCTGTCAAGGAAATGCATCTTATAGCAGAGAGCTGGCCATCTGCCAACCCAAACAATCCCCGAGACAGCAGCGAGGCTGGGAGCGAGGAGAGCTGCCACGCTGCTAACTTGTCAAACATACATGCCGGGCTTTACTTCACAACAACGGGACACGTGCCTGCTAGAAGCCTGAGGAGCCATCAGAAGACGGATGAGCTATGACTACTTGAAAGAGTGCATTCCCTCAATCAACCACCCACCCACCCACCCAACTGCTTCCAGCCTCTGTTCCTGAAGAGGTGCTTCTGTGGCTGGGGGCTCACACTCAGACGGTCAGACCTACCGGCCATGTGGCAGGTGAAGAGAACACATCAGCATCGAAGGACCAGAGAAGAGAGTCATGAAGGGTCTACAAGGATCACAGCGAAAGCCTTCACATTATACCGTGAGCTTCAAAAAGCAGCAGACCACTGTTGGGCAAAGAACTCAATTTTGAAATGAGTCTGCATATTTCACAACTACTTTCATGATTTGCTTAACTAAACTGATAAAGCACTTTATCAATTTAATGTAGTTCATCTTACCAAAACATGGGGACCATTAATGGCTTCCCCTAGCTGCCCAAGCTAAACTTCACTTTAGCATAAAATTCGGTCTTGTCTTTTAAACCAAAGCCTACTTTCATTTTAGTGTTATAAACTGGCAGGACAGAACAGAACAGTCCCAATCTGTCCCCAAAGTACTTAGCTCTGCGGCAGCCATGAGGAGATGCTAACTGGAGCTGGAAATCGTAAGCAAGATGACAAGAAGGAGTTACCAGACTTTAATGTGCTCAACACAGATCTTTCTTCTCTGCAGAGACCACAAGAAAAGAGGGTGGGCTAGGGGAGAAGAGACGCTGCGTATGAACGGCAGTGTCCAAGTGCCCAAACAGGGATTCCGGAGTTAGCCCTGAACACAAGTGAAAGGCCATGAAAAATTCCAAATAATTTACTTCTGTGGTTTTGGGGTTTACTTTAAGTGAAATTGTGGAAGCAAATAAGGAGAGAAGGAAGCCAATGAGAGTAATAAACTTACGCTTTAGGACATGTGGGAAGAGAACTATTAGGTATCTGGAATTTTATATTATTTAAAGTAACAGAATCCTCACAACACTACAAAATTGGTAAACTTATTTCCATTTCACAAGAAAAAAACGGAGGTTTGTCGAAGGGCGGGTAACTTGCCCAAGGTCACGACCTTGTACAGAGAGCAGCTGGGAGAAGCAGGGAAGTTTTTCCAAGTCTAATGCTTGTTCCCTCACACAACCTAATTATGCAAAGTCCTATTTCAGAAGATGGGGAGGAGGGGATGTCAGAGGTTTTATATCCTTTCCAAACCGACCTAACCCAGAAGTAGAAATCTTAGCAAGTTTATATTAAAAAGCAGATGGTATTACTAAAATCATAAAGGAAAAAGCCCACCACTGCCCGGTTCACAAATGTTTCTGTAAAAGAAACCAATGCCTGCGGAACATCTCAGGCGTCTGCAATGCACGCATCCAAACAGCGCCCCGCTCCACAGCCCGTGCTGAGAAGCTGGCATCCTTCATGATTCCCTATCTGCGGCATGCTGATGATGAAGCCCCACTTCCTGATCCTCCCCAGCTGCTGGCCCGCACTGTAAACCAAGCTGCATCTGGCTTTTCCTGTTTTGTTTCTGTCAGTAAGTCCAAGAATGGAGGGGCTCACTCAGGGATCCATGCGAGAACCAGCGTTGTCAGGATTTTCAAATGAAGAGCCCGCACCTGTCCGTGGGGAGCCTGTGGGGAGACTACCACCCGTCTTGCGGCTTTGTTCAGGGGTGGCCCCCAGTCACGGGCATGCTCAGGACTACCCAATACATCGGAATGGTCATGTACGTGTGTGTTGATCCCCAAGGCGAAGAACACAGATCAAGATGTTGAGTCCAAAACAAATAAAAAGAAGTCAGATGAAAATGGAAACGTACTGGAGAAAGAACTGTCTTCCGATTTTCACAGGTTTTCTTTCACAGAGGAAGAAAAACAGCTTTCCACACTAAAATACTGAGCTGGGGAGAAAAGTGAGGTGGGAATTCTGTCAACCTTCCCAGGCTTTGTCCTGTCCTCTCAAAGCCTTGCTCTTCCCAAACTTGCATTATCTTGCCGCATGCACAGGCCATGGGGCTGGGCCTCAGCCCTCTGAAGTTCAGGAAGCAAACCTGTGCGTGAGCTTCAGTCTAATAAACAAGACTCCTCAGCACCCACCTGAGCCCCACGAAGACAACCCTCGAATGGAAAAATCAAAGACAGACATTTGCTCTGCTCTGCTCTCCTTCTAAGTGGGCTCGCACCTGTCCTGTCTTCCTCCCCGCACTCCTCATACTCCAAGCAACTTCCACCACAGGACCAGACCTGTAGCAACTGTCACTACTCGAGGGGAATCTTCTCAGTCTTCCCCTCCCCTGCCCCCAATAATCTCTGATAAACCAGACAGAAGGTCAAGACTGAGGGCTCGAAAAGGCAACAAGGCCAGAGCACTTTCACAGAAACCAAACATGGAAAAGCGTGGCTCTCCCCCTGCCAGAAATGTTGGTTCAGATGCACAGATTACGCCTTTAAAAAACTGTCATCTAATTAGCAAATTAATTCTCATTGAGCCCATAGGAAATGCATGTATTAAAATCAGTTCATTTACAGCTTATGCTCTAAAATTAAGGTAACCACTAAAGCAGCAGGAATCTGGAATCTGGTAGTTGTCCTTGGCACTAAATGAATCACACCTGCATCTGATAATAAACTTGCCTAAAGAATTTCATCACGAGAAAAAGTTCTCAGAGAAAATGGAAAGTCTCTTGGGTAAGAAAATTAAACACCATTTTCTTCATCTAATTGAAAACACTAAATTTTAGTTTGGTCCAATCCTGGAAAAGAATTTATAAAGTCAAAGAAAGTACAAATTATGGCTGAAGAAACTCTGGTAATTATTCTTATCAACAACAGTCTGGGAGCAAGAAGCAAACCCGAGCCTGGAAGCTAGAATCTACAGGGTGAGGGACATGGGTGGTGGGTCCCATTGGCACATGCCCAGAGGCCCCTCCCCAGAGGGATCCACTCAGAATTGCTACTGGAAGCACATCCCAGCAGCATCCAGCAGAACTTCCCACTATGGACAGGGGATGGGATGGTGGAGGGGGTGGGGGGGGCAGGTGTGCCGAGACCCGGAGCCCCAGAGCCTCAGGCAAGTCCCTGCCAGCAAAGAGCAGTCTTACCTGTGTACATCCTGTATGATCTACTCTGGGGACTGGGTGTGGAGAAGCTTGGGCAGCACTACCCAGCCCCCGTCTCAACCTAATCCACAGGGACCCAGGCCCTTTCGCCTTCTTCATTCATCAATAGTTAGAGATGGACATAAAGTCAATGACTACAAATTCTTTGAGTATATGAATAAATAAGGCATAAGTGGATAGAACTACTCAATCCCTAACTACTAGATGAGGAATATATGTGATCAGAGCTTGGAAGTCATTAAGTCTCTAAAACCAAAAAAATACAGGAAAAGCTAAATCTTCAAAGATGAGCTATCCAGGATATGTAAAGCGCTATTTATCTTAATAGAGTACAGGAAAAGATGTTTCACAACTCACACTCCTTTATTTAGCTCTTTGGGGGTCTCACAACCCCTCCTCATACAAGACACAGCATTACCTGTCACTCCACAGAGGGAAAACCACTCTCCGGGGAGATGTGTTAATTACAGACCTCTCTCCTCCCCACACTATATATAACAGTGAACTCTGGCCGGAGCTCTGCTAGAACAGCTGGGAAACTTATTACTGAAGATCATTCATCAGATTCAGGTTGGGAGAGGGAAAGTGTCACAGAAAACTCTACCAGACATACAGTCTTCTCGTGGTCATCGCTCAGTGGGACGGAACATGGAGCTGGGGTCAGGCAAGAGGGCACTAGTTATTACTGTGTTATATGTTTATACAACATATAAAAAACAGTGTGTCATTGTGAACACCTTCAAACATCTACAAAATCAAGCTCTCCTTTTTGATATGTTACAGAGGAGTCAAGTATGTTTCTCCTTCGAGGCTGTATTATCTAGCGCCTGATTCTTCACCCAGTTTTGGCGTTCATGGCAATTATGTCTATTTAAGGAAATACAGATAAGTTCAAATACCAATTAAGTAAAACACCAAACTCGTGTGCAGAGAAGGGGGAAAAAGTTTCTGTTTAACCAAAAGGGAAATGCTGACTTTTCTACTAGAAATGAAAGCAAAACAGTAAACAGAAAACATTTTTTTGAAACTGCTGGCAACCCCCCATCCGGTGTGGCTCAGTGGTTGAGCGTTGACTTATGAACCAGGAGGTTGTGGTTCAATTCCCAGTCAGGACACATGTCCAGATTGAGGGCTCGATCCCAGTAGGGGGTGTGAAGGAGGTAACCGATCAATGATTCTCTCTCATCATTGATGTTTCCATGTCTCTCTCCCTCTCACTTCCTCTCTGAAATCAATAAAAATATTAAAAAAGAAAGAAAGAAACTGCTGGCACCAAGAAGTAGTAGACACCTTTTAACATAGGATGTTACAAGATCAAATGACACTAGAAAATGGATAAACTGCTCAACTGGACAAGCCCTCCTTCAGTCCTAATGCTTCTGCCTTTGGTGATTTATGAAGCCTGAGGCATCAAGTGGGAGTGCTTCTACCATGTAACTCCCAAAACAGGGCCACAGTCAAACAGATGATTACAGGAGAAGACATCTCCCTGTGGGCTCCGAGTCTGGATTCCGACACAAACAGGATTTCAAAGAGAATGTTGATAGAGAATCAAAAAAGCTGCACCTGAGTTAAGAGTCTACTGCTTTACATAAATTTATGAAGTTTTTCTTTTTAAAAAGACTGGAGATGAAAATAGAAATGAAGTGATAAGTATATGAGAATTCTTCCTTCTAAGGAGGAACAGTGATCAGACTTTTGATAAAATATAGTGACAAATTCCAACAAATAATCTCCTTACTTCAAAGCAGAGTGTGTTCTACAAAATAGAGCCAGGGCACAGATCTTATTCATCAACATTATAACAACCCAAACAAATTATATTTATTCGAGTTTTAAATTGCCAGCATTTTAAGCATCCGCAGTAAATTTGTTTCCTCCATGGAACTTGAAACAGGGCTATTTTTAGTAAGACTGAAAAAGGGTCATCTCAAGTTTTAAAGAAGCAGACAAAATAAAACGTGCACTTCTTTCATCAAATCTAAAACATTTATACTCTGAAATACCAAATTAATTTTTTTAATCCATTAACAAAAAATAGAAACAAGAAAGGGTGATAGGGAATAGGCCATGACAGTAGGCACCAATAAGACTAGAATAAAATAAAACAAGAGGTAAAGCAACATTAACAAATACCTTTTCACCAAATACCTACTATGTGTCACATGTTATGCTAAGCATTGGGAATAGAATGCCCTTACCACCCAAATGGCACCTAGGGGACTCTTACTCCAATTTGGCCACATTAGAATCTAGAAATGGTTGAGAAGAGAGCATCAAAGATAAGAGAAGGTGAGAAAATATCCCACAAGGAAATGTTAAAAACAACGACAATACCAAGAACTAATTGTGGTTCCTTTAGATAAGAGAAGACTGAACAGTAACTTTATAATCCTCAAGGAAACAGAGGAGGTTGACCAGCTGTCCTCTGAGTCCACGAGGACTAGAGTAAAGGATGCGGGTTCTAAGAGTGTGAGGCTAAAAGTAAAGGAAAAACAGGTCTGATGGTAAGGGCTTTCATAAGCAGGAATAAGCTCTTTAAGTAAAATTTTCTGTTAAAAGTAAGCATAACCAGCTTGATCAGCATGGCTCAGTTCTTGAACGTTGACCTATGAACCAGGAGGTCAAGGTTTGATTCCTGGTCAGGGCAAATGCCCAGGTTGTGGGCTAGGTCCCCAGTGTGGGGCATGCAGGAGGCAGCCAATTAATGATTCTCTCTTATCATTGATGTTTCTCTCTCTCTCTCCCCCCGCCCTTCCCCCTAAAATCAAATACACACACACACACACACACACACACACACACACACACACACACATATATTTTAAAGTAAGCATAACCAGTGGACACAGACAATAGTGTGGTGAAGACCTGGGGTGGGACAGCGGCTGGGGGGAGGGGGGTAAAGAGGAGGGATTGGGAGACATCTGTAATACTGTCAACAATTTAAAAAACAACAACAGTAAGCCTGATTTTCATGTCGGAGAGGTAGGCCGCAGTTCTCAGGTAGGCAAGAAGATAACACTGAAAAACTGAGCGAAGCAGGCCTGATGCCAGGCAGCCACTAAAAGCAACAGCCAGCAGCGTTGCCTGCAATGGACAGATGTCAAGAGAACATACCTCCAGGGTGAGAGAGGAGGCTCACTCCGGGATCAGTGACCTCACCCTACTCCCTACACTATGAATGTCCCTGCATGTGTGCAGCAACGGTAGAGACACCTCCTAGTTACACCTGCTGCGATGTGTACTATTTCACTGTTAAGTTTTCCATCCCTGCTGTAAATCCCCCTGGCTCTGGGTGAGCCAAAGGAAACACATTTCACACAGTCTCTCCCTCTGAGGGCAGTTGTAACACCTGGACAAAAGGCATGGAGAGCCTACTTGAGGGCTCTGAGAAGCAAACAGTAGTAGGTAGATTGGGGAATTCGTCCAGAATTCACAGTACCACTGAAGCGGCAGTGAGTTAACCATTTCCCCCACTCTAGTACTCCACACCCGCACACCCCCAAAATCTGTGTTGAGCAAAACATCAAAATTTTAAATAAAGACAAGACCAGATAAACTGATTTTTTTCTTTGGTCTCAGGACTTAATGCAGCTTGGCACAGCACTGCTAAATGTTATTTATCTTAATTACTGAGATTTTTGGCACCTTCTTAAATTTTGTTCTTGGACCTGACCCTCATCCTGGCCCTGCCTCAACCTGTGTCTCACTCTATTACACAACAATTAGCTCAAAATGGACCACAACTAAGTGTAAAACATAAAACTTTTAGAGGAAAACAAAGAAAATCTGTGTGGCCTGGGTCTGTCAAGGAGTTCTTAGATGCAACACTGAAGTACAGTCTATAAAATAAAAAAAATGATAGACTAGACTTTATCAAAATTAAAATCTTCTGCTTTATAAAATACACCATTAAGAAAAAGTAAAAAACAAAACAAAACAAAAAAAAACAAGCAACAGAGTGGGAGAAAATATTTTTAAATCATATATTTGGCAAAAAAATATTGGCATGTAGAATATATAAAAGGCTCTCAAAACTTAACAGTAAGAAAACATACAACCTGACTTTAAAATGGTAAAAAAAAACTGAATAGGTGTTTTGCCAAACACGACATAAAAATAGAAAATGAATACATGAAGATATGCAGCATCATGAGCCATTAGGAAAATGCAAATTACAACCATGATGACATCCTGCACCACACATATTAGAACATATAAAGTTAAAAATGCAAACAATACGAAATGCTGGTAAGGATCAGAGAAAGTGGACAATGCATGCGCTGTAGGTGAGAATGCTAGATATTATTGCTTCTCTGAAGACTGGCCTAGCATATTCCTATAAAAATAAGCATGCACTCACCATATGACCAGCCAGCCTACTCTTAGGTGTTTATGAAAACTTATGATTTTATATATACTAGTGGCCCAGTGCACAAATTTGTGCACACTGAAAGGAACTTAATTAGAAGAAATATTTTAATATCGTTATTTGCCCTTTCTTTATAATAGAAGTGTTAACCAAATTCACAATCTACAATGACAGATTGAAACACACTCCTGTGACTGGCGCCAGCGAGAGCTTTATATGTATTGCACATGTGTGAGTCAAGTTAGCCTTTTATAGATATAGAATAAATTTGCTTAATTAGACCTGCCTTCATATTTAGCTAAACTTTTTCCAGCCCAGTGAAGCACCCCAACTTCTCTTTCAGGTAATTGTCAGCAACACAGCAGTAAATATCAACATGAAGCAGATTGTTATTATAGATCAGGGGTCCTCAAACTACGGCCTGCGGGCCACATGCAAATACAAGTATTGTATTTGTTCCCGTTTTGTTTTTTTACTTCAAAATAAGATATGTGCAGTGTGCATAGGAATTTGTTCATAGTTTTTTTTTTTTAAACTATAGTCCAGCCCTCCAACGGTCTGAGGAACAGTGAACTGGCCCCGTTTAAAAAGTTTGAGGACCTCTGTTATAGATCATGCAGGGGGAACAAAGGGAAAAATATTTAACTGCAGCAGTGTTTGACTATATTCTGTGCAATGAGAAAACCTGAAGTCATTTTCAAGGTCCACCATTTCTTACTACTTTTCAGTCAGGTCAACTTTCTAAGCTTTCTAAATCTCTATTTTCCGGCTAATGAAAAGAAAATAGGACTCCATCGAGTTTCCTATCTACCTACACCAGGACTTCTGTGAGGATCAAATGAGATGAGGCATGGGAAAATGCTTCATAAACATTTGATTAAAGTGTAAAATGTTTGCACCTAGCTATAAAGTAAGTCATGTTCCTGAGCTGAATAAACTCCAAGGAGGCTAGTTGCTAGGGAGAGGAAGCCAAGCGTTGCTACATGATGTCATTACCCAGCACCCACAGCCACCGTTCCGGGATGGACTGGGCTGTGGGCCACATTTTACACCATGGGGTCTCAGCAGCATTGGCTACAATTTGGTGAGCTGTCAATCCGGGGTGGTGGTGGGGCCTGTGTCCCACTTGGGGGAGGCTGAGTGTTGCTTTGTGGGCACCAGGTCTGCAGTGCCATTTATTGTTAAACTAGAGGCCCGGTGCACAAAAATTTGTGCACTCGGGGGGGAAGGGGGTCCCTCAGCCCGGCCTGTGCCCTCTCGCAGTCTGGGACCCCTCGGGAGATAACGCCCTCCCGGGTGGCAGAGGGCAGGCCCAATCCCTAGGTGCAGCCCCTGGTCGGGCTCACAGCAGGGACGATTGGGGAGTTGGGGCGCCGTCCCCTGTCATGCACAGAGCAGGGTCGATCAGGGGGTTGGGGAGCTCCCCCCTGTCACGCACAGAGCAGGGCTGATCAGGGGGTTGAGGAGCTCCCCCCTGTCACTCACAGAGTAGGGCCGATAGGGGAGTTGGGGCACCACCCCCTGTCACACACAGAGCAGGGCGGATCAGGGGGTTGGGGTGCCGCACCCTGTCACATTGATCCCGGTGCCAGGAGGCCTCGCTGCACCGCTGATCCCGGTGCTGGGAGGCATATTACCCTTTTACTATATAGGATAGAAGCCTGGTGCACGGGTGAGGGCCAGCTGGTTTGCCCTGAAGGGTGTCCTGGATCAGGGTGGGGGTCCCCACTGGGGTGCCTGGCCAGCCTGGGTGAGGGGCTGAGGGCCGTTTTCAGGCTGACGGGTGACTGAAGCTCCCAACCTGTCCTTTTTTCCTTTTTTTTTCATTCTGGGCCAGCTTTAGCTCTGAGGCTCGGCTCCAGCTATGAGACTTCCACTGCTGAAAGCAGGTTTCTGGCCTTTGTTTACCCTTCTGTATTTGAAACAATGTTGCGGTCCTGCTGGCTGAAGCCTGGGGTTTTGTTTAGCTTCTATTTTTGTAACATAGTTGCTTAGAGTGCAGCTGAGAGGCCGGGAACGCAGGCGGGGAAGGCTTCCTCTGTCACTAAAGCAAGCAAGCCTCATGTTAGTTTCAAGCTGTCTGGCTGCCGGCCGCCATCTTGGCTGTCAGTTCATTTGCATATCTCGCTGATTAGCCAATGGGAAGGGTAGCGGTCGTACGCCAATTACCATGTTTCTGTTTTATTAGATAGGATGGCCTGTTGCTAGGGAGAGGAAGCCAGGCGTTGCTACGTGATGTCATTACCCGGAGCCCACAGCCACCATTTTCGGGCTGGGCTGGGCTGTGGGCCACATTTTGCTCCGTGGGGTCTCGGCAGCATCGGCTGCAATTTGGTGGGCTGTTGCTCCGGAGTGACGGCAGGGCCTGTGTCCCACTTGGGGGAAGCCCAGTGTTGTTTCGTGGGTGTCAGGTCCATGGTGCTGTTTCTCTGTAAATGGCCAGTGCGTGCCACGGTAGCTTCTGCATTGAGCGTCTGCCCCCTGGTGGTCAGTATGCATCATGGCTACCGGTCGGACAGACACTTAGCATATTAGCCTTTTATATATCTACACTAATAAAAGAGAAACATGGTAATTGGCGTACGACCGCTACCCTTTTCATTGGCTAATCAGCGAGATATGCAAATTAACTGTCAGCCAAGATGGCGGCCGGCAGCCAGGCAGCCTGAAACTAACATGAGGCTTGCTTGCCTCAGTGACGGAGGATCGTTGGAAGAAACCAATGTTCCCCGCCTGCGGCTGCAGGCCTCTGAGCGAGCAGTTTAAGAAACACTGTAACAAATACCGCCGGACTTCAACCAGCAGATTCGCAACATTGTAAGCAAAGGCCAGAAACCTACTTTCAGCCACGGAGGCCTAAGAGCTGGAGCCAAGCCTCAAGGTAAAGCTGGCCCAGAATAAAAAAAAAAAAAAAAAGAAAGAAAAAAAGGAGCAGTTGGGAACTTCAGTCACTCCCAGCCTGAAAACAGCCCTCAGCCCCTCACCCAGACTGGCCAGGCACCCCAGTGGGGACCCCCACCCTGATCCAGGACACCCTTCAGGGCAAACCAGCCAGCCCCACCCATGCACCAGGCCTCTACCCTATATAGTAAAAGGGTAATATGCCTCCTGGCACCGGGATCAGCGTGACAGGGGGCAGCGCCCAAACCCCCTGATCGCCCTGCGGCTCTGTGTGTGACGGGGGGGGGGGGGGGGGCCAACCCCCTGAGCAGCCCTTGCTCTGTGCCTGATAGGGGGGAGCTCCCCCCCCCCCCATGGGCCCTGCTCTGTGTGTGATGGGGTAGAGCCATAACCTCCCCATCGGCCCTGCCCTGAGTGTGAGAGTGGCGGCACCCCAACCCCCTGATCGGCCCTGCTCTGTGCATGACGGGGGTGGCGCCGCAACCTCCCCATTGACCCTGCCTTGAGTGCGACAGGGGGCGGTGCCCCAACCCCCCAATTGGCCCTACCCTGAGCGTGACTGAGGGTGGCATCACAACCTCCCAATCTGCCCTGCTCTGTGCATGACGGGCCGACACCCCAACTCCCCAATCGGCCCTGCTCTGAGCCCGACCAGGGGCTGCACCTAGGGATTGGGCCTGCCCTCTGCCACCCGGGAGCAGGCCTAAGCCGGCAGGTCGTTATCTCCCGAGGGGTCCCAGACTGTGAGAGGGCCCAGGCCAGGCTGAGGGACCCCCCCCCCCCCGAGTGCACAAATTTTTGTGCACCGGGCCTCTAGTATATATATATGTGCTTATAGCAGCTCTATCCATAATCTCCAAAAACTGGAAATAATCCAATTATTGGGACATGTTGCTAAATAATTGGATAATTATTTACCTTATTTACCTTTAAGGTAAACAAACTACCATATAGGAAACTACTCAGCAATACGCTATAGGAAACTACTGATTCACAGAAATGACCTGGATGGGTCTCAAAGGCATTCATTCTGCAGAAAGAAGGCGGTCTGAGGTTACGCCCTGTCTGAAGGCACTTACAAGACGTTCCTGAGAAGGCAACACTACAAGGGACGGAGAACAGATCAGTGAGGGCCGGGGTGGGAGTGGGGCCGGGGGACAGGTGAGAATGTGACTAGAGAGGAGCACAAAGATGTGTGTGGGAGTGAGGGAACTCCTTCTGTCCTGATTGTGTCGATGGGGCTCTGAGACTCTACTTGTATAAAAGGCACAGAACTGTACACTTTACAAAGAGATCAATTGTACTGTGTGATTTTTTTAAATAAAAAGAAGGAACCAGCACTAAACGAGTTCCTGTCATTTTCCCCTAACTAGAACAGTTTAAGACTCCATAAGGAAGGTATTAACAGTTAAAGCACCATGAAATGGACTGTTTCTCTTCTCTCTGCTCTCATGTGCCTGCAGATGGGCACTCGTCAAATCCTGAACACTACTACCCTGGGACATCCATCACATGACACCTTTAGGGGCATTGAGGATGAGAAGTGACTTCATCAAGCTGCCCTGCAGCCAGCCAGCCCTTGGGCACTGCGAAGCTTAGTCAGCAGGGCAATCAGCTGGACTCCACTGACTGCGTAAACTGAGCTCTGGTGTGTGTGCTGCTTACTTCAGGAAACCCCAAGAAAGGGCTCAGGAATCCAAATCATGAAAACAGCAAAAATGCAATATTGTTTTTCATTTAGCCCAATGGCATCGTTTTTTTTTCAGTGCTTAAAGAAAATACCGGTACAGAAAGTAGTACTGACTGATCGCCGTGCTTCTTGACTATAAAACACTGTCCTAGCAGCCATGCTGGAAACTAGCTCTGGACCCAGGAAAGGGCGGTGCTAGAAATAACCATGTAACTTCTATATGGGCAGATTTCCACTTAAAAGCCACCATCACCTACTTACTCCCAGGTTCCCTATCAAATATTCATACACCTTAGATTCCGAGGATACAACCAGTGCTCACAGACCCTGCCTTTCAGTTCTCAGTGAGCAAATGCTCCCTATACCTATGATGTACTGTCTTACCTCTTCACTGGGGGGAAATACATATTCTATTACACATAAGTATGTTCATCAGGATCTATCTAGAATGTGCACTATTTAATCTTCCCAAGAAAGTGGATTACAGTAAAATTTCATCCAGCTGATATCTCTCTATTCAAAATAATACATAATTCAAAGCAACTGCTATTCCCTGGTCAACCAGTTGCCTGATTGCTCTTTAATAAAAATCAGATAATGGAAAGTTAATTCAAAGCCTATTTTTTCCATCCCCGTGTGCTACCCATTAAGAAGGTTTCACTGCATTTTAGAAGGAGGATAAATGCCAAATACAGTCTTTCTTTCAAGTTTATTTTCAGTTGGCATTTGGTCCGCCGATAGTTCAAGTCCCCTCTGAGTACCAGTCCTTGTGTAACCCTGACTGTGCAAGGGCACCCCCGACTCATTTCTAGAAAACTTCTCGAGAGGAGCAGCTCTGCCTGGCCTGGGACTGTATCAGGAAGACAGATCATTAGCCTATTCCCAGTACGAACGGAAGAACAGATGAGCTCCTCACGTCCTCAGAGACAAGCTTTCCCAGGCATAGCTTCATTTGTTTGAAGTCAATTTTCAGGTTAGTTATATCTATATTCAAATGTAAAAACAAAGATACACTCCAAAGCCAATTCTGAGAACTCCTGGAATATCCATTCATTTGAATGGCCTTCTATTCTCCTACATATGCACAAATAACAGAAGACGACTGTAGTCTGAATGGTCAGCATGCTCCTTACACTTATAAATCAGATAAGTAGCTAGTTTCAGGGAGGGTCTATTACTCAATGGCCCTGTTATACCCATTTACTTTTCCTCTTCAATCTCTTTGGATTTAAAATATCAATATTCTCTCCTAATAAGAACACAAAAAATCTTTATTTGAAATAAAAGCGATAATATTTTCACTTTATATGGTATGCCATTTTATATGTTAACACAATTTTCTTGGACATCAAAATTTATTAATTTATATGTCACATCTGGGACTATTCTATGAGTGATGTGATTATATATGATATGTACTTTCTTAATGATCTTTTCTACATTCATCATCAACTTCTCAGACTTAATATGTACTGTTTTTATAACCAGAAAAAATGCAATTAAAATATAAAAAGCTAATCTGATAGTCCTCATTGAAATATATATATGAAGATTAGATCTTATAAGGTGAGAAAAAATAATGTAAACTCAAGTTCTCTTCAGAACTTCACCTAATTAAATAAAGAAGAAAACGTAGTTGATATCTTCATGGAAATTTTTTTCAAATACTAGTAAATCATTTTTTACACAATATGGACCTCACTTTCTCCTCAACATATGTAGTAGGCTATCTCTATAATCAGACATATGAATCTTAAATATAAATTTTCCCTTCTTCTGGTAAATATATAAACTGTAACTTAGTTAACATAATTTTAACAATAATTATCTATTTTTCATCCAATGCCCATAATAATATGGAGCATGAATACAGCTTGTAGTTAGTAAATAAATAAATAAATCTGATGTAAAAACATCTAGTTCTCCCTATCTTTTAGGGAAAGGCCAGAGTAAACATTAACAACAATAGAATTTTATTTCACTTTCCTCCATCTGAAGAAGATGAAAATAACTGATAAAGTTGCGGGAAGACAAATCCAGAATATATACTTTCTCTAACTTTAGAGGTGGCTCCATGAAAAAAATTAGTAAGTTTTCAAACTGATAGAAGATTCCTAATACTTGACATTCTGGGTGGTTGTTTTAAAGAACACAAAGGCATAATCTAGATTTCATTTCTCATAGGAAGGGGATTGGCGCCTGAACAGGGACTGAGTTCGGGGGAACTGCAGTGGTCAGGTGAAAGGAGGCTCCAGTGAGGTGCGTGCAGAAAGAAAAAGTAAAAAACTAAAAGTAAAGCTGAAAGCAAAAGTAAGGTAAGGAGCCGAGGTTTGGAAATAGCTCGGTGTAAAACATGGGAAATTCAGGATCACAAGAAAAAATGTATATGTATCTATGCTTAAAGCTATGCTCAGAGCGCGAGGCTGTTCTGTAAGACAGCAACAGCTTCTTGATTTGTTAAATACTGTAAATAAGACTTGCCCATGGTTTCCTGAGGAAGGAAAGGTAAATGTAGAAACATGGGAGAAGGTAGGGAAGCAACTTAGAGATTGCTATATAGCTGAAGGTCCAGAGAAAATTCCCATTTCTACCTTCAGTTTGTGGTCCCTGATTCGGGACTACCTAGAGCCCACTCCTGAAAAGGGGTGGATGAATGTGGCAGGTGATGTAAGACAAACAGTGGAAGGTAACCAGAGGCTTCCGACTCCACCTAAACCTCCGGCACCTCCACTGCCTGAGGGGGAGAGCCCTCAAAAATGAACGCGAATTGGAGGAGGAGGCAGCGAGGGAACAACGCCGGCGGGACTGGGATGATGGGGGTCTGATGCAAGTATTCGGGAAGTTTACCGTTACTCATAAGCCTCTCCGGTCGCCCCCTAAACAAGCAGAAACAGGAGTGGAGTCTCTGTCTAGACTCCAGCGGCCTCTGCATGAGCCAGGCAGGCTGGGGAAGACACTTCAGGATTCAGTCTATACCCTATATTTGAGTAGCCTGATCCTCAGAATCCAGGTCAGATGCTCCGTGGTCATCAGTCTATACCTTTTAAGACTTTGAAGGAGTTAAAAACTTCCTCTTCTATGTATGGGCCAACTTTCCCTTTTGTGCTGGGGTTGCTAGATACAATATTAGAGGAAGCTATGGCTCCTGGTGATTGGAACACTGTTGCAAAGGCTTGTCTCTCACCTGGAGATTACTTACTATGGAAGTCTAATTGGGCAGAGCTTAGTTCGGAACAGGCTAACAGAAACCAAGCTCATGGGGTACCCATTACAGTTGATATGCTCATGGGCACTGGACGTCATGGGGCTTTGCAGGCTCAGTTAGTATACCCCATGCAAGCGTATCAGCAGATAAATATTTGTGCCACCAAAGCCTGGAGGCAACTGCCACGAAAAGAGAAAAGTCTTTAGACATAACTAAGATCAGCCAGGGCCCTGAGGAGCCATACCAGGATTTTGTGGCCTGCTTGTTCCAGGCTGTGGGCAGGGTGACTGACCCTGAGGCTGGAATGGTACTCGTGAAACAATTAGCTGTCGAAAATGCAAATAGAGTATGTCAAGAGGCTTTACATCCCTACAGGAAGAATGGCACTGTACACGATTTTATCCGTGTTTATAGTGACATTGAACCAGCCTATGTGCAAAGAGTGGTATTGGCTGCCACGTTAAAGGAGGTATTGCAGGGAAAGAAAGGGAGATGCTTTAACTGTGGTAAACTGGGACATGTTGCTAAAGACTGTAATGTTAGAAATGGAAGTCAAAAGGCTACGGGAAGTGAAAACAGGCAGCCTGGACTATGCCCAAAATGCAGGAGAGGAAAGCATTGGGTAAATGAATTGTACTCACAGACTGATATTAATGATAATTCAATACCCCATAGGCAGGGAAACTTCAAGAGGGGCCAGCTCCGGCCCCACCAAACAGTAGGGGTCATATCTTTGTCACCACTTCAGCCTTTACAGGTGGCTCGGTCCCAAAGCCAACCATCGGAGACCTTTACCGTACCACCCTGGGAAGCGCAGGAATGGACCTCTATCCTACCTCCCGATATGTACTAATCCCGGAAATAGGGCCTCAGGCCATTATCACGGGAGTGTATGGTCCCCTTCCCGTAGGCATCATGGGGCTAATTTTAGGGAGGAGCAGTTTAACATTGAAAGGGTTTCAAGTTCTCCCTGGGGTGATAGATCAGGACTATACTGGAGAAATTAAAGTAATGGCACAGACAATTAATACTATAATTCAGGTCTTACCAGAAACAAATATAGCACAAATTCTCCTTCTGCCCTACTACCCAGAAGGGCAGCCTTTACTGGTCGGCCCGTGGTACAGCAGGCTTTGGGTCCAGCGACGCAGTATACTGGGCAAGAATAGTCACGCAGGGTCGGCCTGAGTTAGAACTAAGGGTTAATGGGAAGCCTTTTTAAGGGGTTTATAGGTACTGGAGCTGATGTGTCAGTCAATTGCTTTTAGACTTGGCCACAGGCTTGGCCTTTAAACCCCACAGCTTCTGAATGACAAGGTGTAGGGCATGTTACTTAACCCTTGCAGAGTGCTCAACTCCTTCAATGGGAAGATCCAGATGGAAATACAGGCTATTTTCAACCTTATGTATTGCAACATTTGCCTATGGGGTCGGGAGATGCTAAAGCAGATGGAGGTTTTAATAACAAGTCCCAGTTCCATTGTTACTTCTAATCAAAGATTTCACCCCCAAAAGGGGGGAGGAAAGAATCAGCAAGAGAGGCGCTCATCTATCCCAATGTCCGTTCAAAATGGGAGGCATGGATTAGGTTACCAGAATTTTCAACAGGAGCCTTGATCATCTCTCCGACCCAGCATACAGCAGCTAAAATTACCTGGCTTACAGATACCCCTATCTGGGTTGATCAATGGACCCTATTAGGAGAAAAATTAAAAGCTGCACAAGAATTGGTTCGAGTATTTCATGTACTCAGGGGAGATCCGTCTCCGACATCCCCGCGCTGTTTGACAGAGGAAGCCAAGACAGCCCTCATCATCAAAATGCTGCTGCCCTGTGCGAACAGTTACGTATTTCTCAGGAACAAGCTCGTCAAATTGTTAAACAGTGCACTCAGTGTGTAATTCACTGCCCTGTACAATCGTTTGGGGTTAATCCTAGGGGTCTTAAACCTAATCAAATCTGGTAAATGGATGTCACCCATGTCCCGGAATTTGGTAAGCAGAGATGGGTACATGTTAATATAGATACCTGCTCCCACTTTGTTTTTGCAACTCCCCAAACAGGGAAAAGCACCAAGCACGTAATCAATCATTGCTTAGCCGCCTCTGTGGTACTAGGGCCTCCCTTAGAGCTAAAAACAGACAATGGACCCGCATATGCTAGTTCTGCTTTTTAGCACTTTAGTCAGCAATATCAAATTTGTCATAAAACTGGTATCTCTTATAATCCTCAAGGTCAAGCAATAGTGAAAAGAGCCAATCGTACTTTTAGATACAATTACTAAAACAAAAAGGGGGAGACAGATGTTATGTGTCACCTCAAAACAAACTGTCATGCTCTTTATACCTTAATTTTTTGAATTGCGATGTAGAGGGCCATACAGAGGCACAAGGCATTGGGCCTCCAGTACAATAGCCTCCGCCGGGTTGGCCCGATGGAAGGATGCACAAACTGGACGATGGTTTGGACCAGATCCAATAATGATGTGGGGCAGAGGTTGTGTTTGTATCTTTCCAGAAGGAGCAGCGCAGCCAATTTGGGTGCCAGAGCGTTACGTGCGTCAGCACAATGGACCCAGAGAAGCTTCTTGTCCCTCCATTCAAAAGACTGAGAGTTGCCCCGATGACAGCAAAGAGGAAGAAAAAGAAAACGAAGGCTACACAAGCGGCCGAGGTGCCAACATGGGGTCAGCTGAAGAAGCTAACAACTGAGGCCCAGCAGATGGCAGAAAAGCAAGGAGTGGAAGCTACTCCTTCAGCCATGTTTATGGCTATGCTAGCATTGGTTAGCTGCCAGTCTTCTGTAAAGTCTAGCGCAGCCAAATCTGAGGACTCTGAATAGATATAAACCAGCAGCAAAAGAAACTTTTATTTTGAAGAAATAGTTCGGAAAATGTTAGTTTGGTTTTGCATTGGCATTGCTTTGTTATTGTTTTATTAATAGCCAGAGTTTTGTTCTCTCTTGTTGCTGTATTACATTAATATTACTGTGGTTGTTCTGTTAAATAGCCAGAAGTTATGTTTTAGTAATGCTGAATAATTTATCTAGAGCTTTCGATGATGTAAATAGAAGTGCTTAAAAACAAAAGAAAAGGGGGATATGTGGAGAGCGGCTACAGTGTTTGGACAGGTTCAAGCCTCGGACTAATAAGAGGGCACAGTCCTCTCATTGCCACGTGCTAGTCCCAGCTTGGAGGGCAGAGCCCTCCCAGCACAATTATAGCCAACAGCTATGGTTGTAAGCTTGAACCTATGGTCCAAACACATGGCCCCACGTGCCTGAGTGATGTGGGCTTGATAGAGTTCAGGCGCATGTAATTGAGTAAGATCAAAACTTACAAGAATGCTGTAAACATCTTGACCACGCCCTTACTTTGCTTTGTGGAATCTGGCTATAAAATACACAGCTTGTGGGTGCTGGTGCTGTCTCTCCCAGCAGCTTCCCACCCAGACCCAGATTTCTTCTCTTGTCTGTCTTTTCTCCATCCTTCACCGCCCCCTCTCAGGGTCACTGAACCAGGCTGAGCTGGCGTGGCACATAAGGTGCCCTGGGGCTGAGTATGCCATGGCCGTGCCAGCTCGCCACAGGGGATATTCTGGAAAATAAGTAAAAAGAGGCAACTATCTAATACAGCCGTGGGCAAACTACGGCCCACGGGCCGGATCTGGCCCATTTGAAATGAATAAAACTAAAAAAAAAAAAAGACTGTACCCTTTTATGTAATGATGTTTACTTTGAATTTATATTAGTTCACACAAACACTCCATCCATGCTTTTGTTCCGGCCCTCCGGTCCAGTTTAAGAACCCATTGTGGCCCTCGAGTCAAAAAGTTTGCCCACCCCTGATCTAATACATCCTTGTTCTTTGCTATCTATTCTCTTCAAGATAATCAAATATTCTTTAGGTAGTCACAAATAATTTTTTTTCTTCCTTAAAAGACCTTTACTATTATATTTCTTATGTTGGCACTAGGATTCTCAATCAACTTGGAAATGCTAAAGGCACAGTAGTTGAAAATAGAGCAAATTCCCCTCCTCTGCCCTTCCCTTCAGCTACATCAGTTGTGTTAGACGCTATAGCTGTTTTAAAAATAAAGGTTTAGTTTTTCTTTCTTTTCCTCATTTTGTTCAGTCAATGTTCACAGAAACAAGGGTCCTCACCAAAGTACGTAAGCAAACAAACAAATCAGAAGAGAAGTCAGGATCCAGTGTGAAATTTCTGGCTTTTCTTTTCCACCTTTCTTCTCTTTGCCCAAGGAAATGCTCAGTGGATAGAGCGTCAGCCTGTGGACTGGGGGGTCCTAGGTTCGGTTCCGGTCAAGGGCACGTACCTTGGTTGTGGGCACATCCCCAGTGGGGGGTATGCAGGAGGCAGCTGATTGATGTTTCTCTCTCATTGATGTTTCTAACTCTCTATCCCTCTCCCTTCCTCTCTGTAAAAAATCAATTAAAAAATATATAGATTTTTTAAAAAAGCATTTTCAGATTATTGTCAAAAGCAACTGAGGTAGAGAGGCCACTATCTTAAATAACACCAGGTCAAAACAACTTTATGTCACTATGCCTGGGCTAAAGTGTATAAATGGTAATATGCTCATCAATTGCATGAACTACATCCCTTGAATTATAGCAGCTAAAAAGGAAATTCTATTAGCCACTCTGCAATAAATTATAGCTTGATTAAAAAAAAAGTTACTAAGCTAATAATAGTTTATGGTGTTACTTAAAGCATTCCCTAAAAGAACAGGAATTTTGAAAAGGTTGAAAATTTTCCATGTTTCTTCTAAATAATTTTTTAAATTGATGCATCATCTTCAAATAATATTTTGTTTGTTTTTTAATATATTTTTATTGATTTCAGAGTGGAAGGGAGAAGAAGAGAGAGATAGAAACATCTATGATGAGAGGCAATCATTGATTGGCTGCCTCCTACATGCTGGATTGAGCCCGCAACCCAGGCATGTGCCCTTAACCGGAACTGAACCTGGGAGCCTTCGGTCTACAGGCCGACGCTCTATCCACTGAGCCAAACCGGCAAGGGTCAAATTATATTTTTTCCATTCTTTCACTCCTATACTTTTATCACAGAACATCTATAATAATAAAAGCATAATATGCTAATTAGACCGGATGTCCTTCCAGACAACCTCTGGACAAAGCCGGGGCTGTGAGAGAAGCCCAGGTCCCGGGTGCCAGAGGGAAGCTGGTGCCGGCAGCCGGGGGAAGGAAGGCCTACTCTTGCGCACAAATTTCATGCATTGGGCCTCTAGTAAGGTAATAAAAGCCTTTTACACAATATAAAAAGTCTGTCCCATCTTCCACAAAAACGACAGTGAGGGTGTAAATTCAAGATTCAAGTTATATTCTAGAATTCATCATAGAGGCTAATCACACCACTCAAATCACAAAGAATTAGATATGTGAAGAATATGCACATGTTTCCTTTAACTTAAGGAAACACAACGAAAACATCTAAAAAGAATTACAACAGAATTACAAAATGTGCATCAATAGCACAGTAAAAAAAATAAATGTTAAACATTTGCCATCTCTTACTGAAGAGAGTTGAGAATCTCAACATTGAACAGAGGGAAAAAATTTTCAGGGCATATGACAATACAGATAGCAAAATTATAACCAGGTTTTTTTCTAAGTTTGTTTCAAAAATATATATGGGAAGTATAATTGTTATATTTTTAAAAGCTGTTTATTGTGAAGATTGTAGGACAGTTATTAGTTATTAGGAAACTAACTATGTAGATTCTAATACCACCGACTGAAAACAATGTTTGCCTCCATATATACATGTTGAGCTTAGCATTCTAGAACATAACTATCTGGGAGTTTATTTTGTTTTAGAAGAGGGTGCACAAATAATACAATCAATCACACTTTACTGCAGTAAATGGATACATCTAGGACAGACCTAAGGCCACCACTGCCTGTGCCTAGCCATTAAGCACACCACTAAAGTGTCCACCCCTTATCCACCCCAAAGAATGCATTAGTTTATTTTCTCTCATTCTAAGAAGACTTAAAACTTGAGAAAACAGATCAAAGAGGCCGTTTAAAGTCTCTTTAACATACCATTCTACTATATAAACAGAAAACAATGTTGTCTGATGTTAACAACAATAAAAAGACAAACAAATCCTAAATCAATGATTTAAAAGGCCCCTGGAAGGTGTGTGGTTTGTCCTTGTTTGAAGTTCTCTCTCATCCATCTATGAAGATGGATCTCAAGTCTGCCAGGGGCTTTTCTAATTCAGTAGATGGTCTAGTAGTTGCTTCTGACCCGGCTCCTTTGTTTGCTCCTCTTCACCTGCTCATCCCTTAAATGCTCTGGTTTCCTAGGGCTCACTTTCTCTCTCCTTTGTGACCTTTCCTTAATCTAACTCATCAACAAACAATATTTTTTGAAAATATATTTTTATTGATTTCAGAGAAGAAGGGAGAAGGAGAGAGGGATAGAAATATCAATGCACGCCTCACATTGGGGATCGAGCCTGCAACCCGGGCATGTGCCCTGACCGGAAATCAAATTGTGACCTCCTGGTTCATAGGTCGACAGTCAACCACTGAGCCACACCAGCCAGGCAGCAACCAACATTTTAACTATGAATTATAAATGCTTCTCCCAAAACTGTCTTCTTTCTCTTAAGCACCAAACTCATCCACCCATCCACCCAGACATCCTACAGGTACTTCAGGTTCAACATACCCACAATAGAACTCACTGTCTTTCTTCAAAAACCTGCTTCCTTTCTTTTCTTTTCTTTTTTTAATTTCTCAGAACACTGATCCAGTCTCCCAAGTTATAAACTTCAGCATTCATATATAAATTAACATCGAATATTATAAATCTAACCTTCACACTTCAGAAAAAATTAACTGTTTTAAAACCCTAGAACTGTTCTAAAACCTAGTGCCATTCCTTAGCTTTAAAAAAAAAAAAAAAAAAAAAAGCCAAACACAATGTCACCTTCTTATTATAGTGTCTAAGGTCAGTTTGCTTTTCCATCTCTCGATACTTCTCTCCTGCATCACTCTCCAAGGACACCTGTGCTCCACAACATACATTACTCACCTCCACTCCCAAATATAGTCATCCTTCCAGGGGTGGAGAGGGATTGGTTCCAGGACCCCTGCCCCCCACACCAACATCCGCAGATGCTCAAGTCCCTTTCATAAAATGGCATGGTATTTGCACACCCTCCCCTATACGTTAAACCATCTCTAGATTACTTGTAAAACCCAATACAATGTAAATGCCATGTAAATAGTTGTTATACTGAAATGTTTGGGGATCAACTTTCTGCAATTTTTTAGAATATTTTCAACCCAAGCTTGGTTGAATCCACAGTTCCAAAACCCATGGATACCAAGGGCCGACTTTATATCATTCACTCATTCACTGTATATCAGACACTCTTCTAAACACTGAGGATGTCACAGTGAACAAAACTGACAAAATTTGTGCCCTCCTGGGCTTATACATCCTGGTGGCAGGAGACAGACAAAAGCAAACAAATATACAATGGATGAGGTGGTGGTAAGCGCTATGGAAAAAAAGATCTAGCTAGAAAAGCAACTCGGAGCTGCACAGCAGACAGCATGTTCTGTGCACTACAGAAACCCAGCACGCCTTTAAATGTGTGATCATACTCCTGCACCCCTCAATTTATTACATTACCACTTAACTTACAATTTAAAAACACAATACCATGAATAAGACTGAAATGCACAGTCATTGAGAGGCATAACAGAATAGCTCAATTATAATAATTTTTTTTCTTGAGATTAAAGTTGATAGAATCAAGAGTGTTTTTCTTTAATTCTACTGTTTTAGTTGGCTCTTGGATGCACCCAAAAAAAGTATTATTAGTGCTGGCACACTTCAAATGATGTCATGAGATTAGATCTATAAAACTTAAGTATTCATCTAGAATCGGTCTCATTGTTATTTCTATATTGTCTAACTGTACCATGGTTGCAAATGTAGGCCTACAATTAAGACTCCAAAGTAATGCTAGAATATTAGAGACAGAAGCTTTTTACTGGTGATTTTAAAACAGTTGTTCAATTGTCTGAATCATTTAAGTGCTTAATATGTCTCAAATGTTTACAAAGAGCTAAAACAACTGGAGAAACCTACATAAGAGCACTGTTTAAGATATATGATATTTCTAAAGAATCTGAGAATCTTCACTATTATTATATTACTAGAGGCCCGATGCACAAAATTCGTGCAAGAGTAGGCCTTCCTTCCCTCAGCTGCCAGCACCGGCTTCCCTGTGGCACCCAGGACCGGGTTTCCCTCCAGCAGCCAGCAGGCACCGGGGAACCAGGCAGGCTTCCCTTGCAGCCCGGGCTTTGTCTGGAAGGTCATCCAGAAGGATATCCAGAAGGACACCTGGTCTAATTAGCATATTATGCTTTTATTATTATAGATTATATCATGTTCATTCTCAGGACATGAATGAATGAATGCTGGGATTACAGTGCTCATATTAATCTGTAAAGAAAACTAAAGCGGTTTTTTTGAGTTGTATAAGTTAAATCTGAAATGTCTTAAACTTCCAAATAACTAAACAGAAATTAAGTTCATTGTGATGAAGAAAAAAGTAGCTACTATTGCACTGTAAGGGGCCAGAGCTTATGTTCTATTTAAAAAAACAAAACAAAAAACAGCTAACAGGCAAATTTCACTTCATTCTCAAGGCTGGGAAAGAAAAAATCTACATACCGCATCCGTGATGTCTATTTCATACACCCTCTGGAAAGTCCTGCGCTCAAAGAAAACGAGTTTGCCGCTGCCACATCCCCTTTGAACAGATGTGCCGGTTACTATGAGTTTATCATCTGGACTGAAACAGCAGTCAGTCCTACAGACAAAAAGAGTGTGTAAGTATAAGCTTATGACTCCACAATAGTGCAGCAATATTGTGTCAATTAAATAAAATATAAGCAAGGTCACTGTAACAAGAGGTGACTCTTAAATAGGACTTACAACAAGTCAAGCACTTACATTAATTCACTTAATCTTCACAAGAATCCTATGAGGTAGCTATTATTATCCCCATTTTACTGATGAGGAAACTGAGGCAGGAGGAGATTAAATAAACCTTGTCCAAGTTCACAAAAGTAAGTGGTGCCTTTGGGATTCAAACTTAGGCTGTCTGATTCCAGAATCTTTGCTTTGAACTAGAGTTTGGGAAAAACTCCAAGTAGACATCTACAGTATCTGTATGCAAACAGACATGGGATGACTAATGTCTAAGCAGTGATTACTTTGACCAGTTTTAGAGTATTTTTCACCACCACCACTGCTCCAATACTTTTGAGTTTTGCCCAGTCGAGTACCATAAAATGAGGGGCAGGCTGCACAGCTGGAACCTAATTGGTGACTATGATTCAACTAGATGCCCAGTGCACGACATTCATGCACTGGGGGAGGGGGATCCCTGCCGGGAGCCGGTCCATGCTTGCTGTTTCAAGGGACCTGGCATATATGGCATACTGTTCTTAATATGTTTGCTCACCTTCTTGGCACTATGTGTTTTAACCGAGGTCTCTGAGAAAGGTTGTTTCCCCAGGTAGGGATTTTCCCCTGAAGTTAGGGAGGGAATAAAACCTCTTAACTAAGTGCCAGGTGGGTAATTAATCACTTTAACTACGAACAATCATGCTTAAGCTACATAATCTTTACTCCCTGGAATGGAGATAAGAAACGCCCTAACCTTTGAAATAGAGATTGATAGGATTGGAATCAACTGGTATAAATACAGATGTAAGAAGACAGAACGAGGAGAGACGGAACCTAGGCACAGAACCTACACAGAACCTACAGACAGAAGAACTTCGCTGGAGAGAACATGGCAAAAGATCCTGGACTGAACCTGACTACAGAAATTGGCAAGAGAACCTGACTAGAACCTGGTGACTGAACCTGGACAGAACCTGGCTGGAGAACCTAGCGAGGGAACATGGCCACAGAACCTGGCTGGAGATCCTAGGCAGAACTTCGCTGGAGATCCAGACCAGAACTTGGCTGGAGATCCTGGCTAGAGATCCTGGCTAGGCTGCTGATCAACTGAACTCCGTCTCCGTGTCATTCCTTCTTCGCCGACTCCATCCACACCTCTGGGGACCCCTGGACCTGCTGGGGTTGGACTCCGGCAGATCCCCCTTCAGCCCAGCCTATGCCCTTTAGCAGTCTGGGAGCACTCGGGGGATGTCCGACTGACGGGTTAGGCCCGTGGTCGGCAAACTGCGGCTCACGAGCCACATGCGGCTCTTTGGCCCCTTGAGTGTGGCTCTTCCACAAAATACCATGTGTGGGTGCGTACATATAGTGCGATTGAAACTTCGTGGCCCATGCACAGAAGTCGGTATTTTGTGGAAGAGCCACACTCAAGGGGCCAAAGAGCCACCTGTGGCTCACGAGCCGCAGTTTGCCAAGCCGCAGTTTGCAGACCACTGGGTTAGGCCCATCAGTGGGACATCCTTAGTTCTGCCATGGAGACGGGAGAGGCTCCCACCATGCCCACTGCACTCACCACCCATCAGCCCAGCTTGTGGCTGAGCAGCACACCCGCTGTGGGAGTGCACTGACCACCAGGGGGCAGCTCCTGAGTTGAGAGTCTGCCCCCCGGTGGTCAGGGCACATCATAGTGGCCAGTCATTCCACCATTTGGTCTATTTGCATATTACCCTTTTATTATATACGACTAGAGGCCCGGTGCACGAAATTCGTTCACTGGGGGGTAGAGTTCCCTCAGCCCAGCCTGCCCCTCAGTCCGGGAGCCCTCAGTGGATGTCCTACTGATGGCCACAGTCTGGCAGCAGAGGCTCGGAGCAGGCATCGTGTGTGTGTGTGTGTGTGTGTATCCCCGCTGGGGGTCTGCCCCCAGCCACATTGGAGGCTCAGAGTAGGCACTGTGTGTGCGTGTGTGTGTGTGTGTGTATATGTCTGCTGGTGGCCTGCCCCCAGCCACACCGTGGAGGCTTGGAGCAGGCGCCCCTCTCTGTTGATCTCTCAGGCTCCTGGCCTACACTGCATGTTGTACTCTCCCTTGAGCTGTGGCCAGGGTGGGGCCGTCCTTGCCTGCTGTGGGATTGCCGCGGCAACCCAGGGGCAGGCGCACACAGGGGCTGGCTGCAGCCGCCCTTGCCTGCTGTGGGATCGCCGCGGCGACCCAGGGGCAGGCGCACACGGTGGCTGGCTGCAGGCCACCCTTGCCTGCTGTGGGATCGTCGTGGCTTCTCCGATCACTGATCAAAGGCGGCCCGGTTCTCCGATCCAGGGCCTGGGGGCAGGGCAAGGGCAGCCCTGGGGACCGCCCTTGCCCTGCCTCCCGGCTCTTGCCTGGGTTTCCAATCACTGTCCTTCCCCTTTCACCTCCCATCATTGTGCCTACGTACACAAATTAACTGCCATCTTTGTTGGCGGTTAACTGCCATCTTTCTTGGCCGTTAATTTGCATATCGCCCTGATTAGCCAATGGGAAGCGTAGCGAAGGTACGGTCAATTACCCTTTTTGTCTTTTATTAGATTAGATAGGTCTTGTTATTAGAGGTCTAGCCACTGGTTGGGAATAGTGTAAGTCATGATCCAAACAAGTTATGTAGTTAGCATTACCTGTAGCAGGCGTAACAGCTCCAAAAAACCTCATCAACTATTAATCCATGTTTGTCCATCTGTTTGTCTTAACAGATAAATGCCTTGGGCAACAGACCACGTTAGAGTTAGTGCTGTTGTCACACAGCATCCTGCACCTGATGCTCCCCTTACCTCCATGTCTCTATGCTGGTCATTACTTAATACAGAGGTGAAATTTTATTTCTACCAAAATCGGAAATTTTGTTAAGGCACCAACTGTAGGGCATGGAGGTCAAATTCCACCTCAGCTGCCTAAGAAAAATATCTTAAATGCCTCACTTGTCAACTTAGTAAGATAGAGATAACAGTGTTCAGCTACCCACAGCAAGATGGTCTGAACAAATCCAGGTAAATGATGATAAGAAATTGGGCCTGACTAGTGTGGCTCAGTGGTTGAGCATCAACCTATGAATCTGGAAGTCACGGTTTGATTCCCCGCCAGGGCACATGCTTAGGATGCAGGCTCTGATCCCCAGTGGAGGGTGTGCAGAAAGCAGCTAATCAATGATTCTCTCTCATCATTGATGTTTCTATCTCTCCCTCCCTCTCCCTTCCTCTCTGAAAGCAATAAAAATATATGTAAAAAGGGAAATGGTATACAATAATGCTTACTAACTATAAAAACTTGCTTTGATGATAAAAAGTTTAAATTGTTAGAAGACAACAAAAATGTAGGCCTACCCTGTCATTTATACAATATTAAGAGTACAATTCAATCCCTTAAAGTATTTTTACTACCCAAAGACCTATGCATGGATCCAATATATATACACAAACACTTGAACAAACATCATCACAACCTCAAAGTTTTACAGTCTGAAGAATGTACAAAATGAAAAGGAAAAATAAAATGCATTTTTCAAAACACCATCTCAATCACTCTTCAAATCCCTTTTCTAGAAGATCTAAAAGACATATATAAATTAACACAGAGGTGAATAATTTTTTTTCTATTCTCTTATGCTTATCAAATATTAAGAATACGCTACTTACATTGGAAACATGGTGGGAAGACCCGAGGCTGAAAAAAGTGGCTTATTAAACTGTCGGATGTCCCATAATTTTAATGTATCATCGCCTGATAGAGGAATAAGAAGAAGAAAAAAGGGCAGAGTGAATTGTACAAAAAAGAACTCGTTCCCAGCTTAGAGTTTGTAAACTTAGTGCACAGCCATCGGAAGGGAGAGAAGGGGAGGAAGGGAGGAAGGAGAGGCCCATGGGCATGTTTTCCTTTTTTAACTGTTTGGGGAGCTTGAAAGTGGTAGTTGCGAGAACAGTAGAAGATATATGATAATGCACTGGCCGTCTAGAAATTCCTTTCCAGATGGCTGCAGCATCTGTAGGTAGAAGGAACCCTGGAGAATCCACTCTAAGGAGTGATTTTAGAGCAGATGGTAGTTCCCTGTGGTAGACTTGAGCACAACCTGACTTCTTAAGAGGATATCAGTTTAACAACCATCAGGACTGAAAATAGCTCAACTCACATCAGATTCTTTATCCCTCGAGTGTGTATGTGAAGCTATCCATGAACATTAATGAAGGGAGAGCCATGGGCCTACCTCCTCTCCAGCCCAACTGGACCTGTGGCTATCATTCTTCTTTGCTGGGGAGTACAACTACTCCAAGCTATATAAAGTTATCATGAATATTCTTTTTGAGAGTTGCTTTTTTATATTTCTATAGGGCTACTAACTAATTCCTGACCATAACGAAAGCCAAAACCCATATAAGTAACGTCTTTGCTGTTCTTTTTCCCCAGTGTCCACAGCTGAGACCTGCCTCAACCCCTCGGGTCCAATCCGGAATCAGGATCAGGTGCAAGCGAGGTGAGTGGAGAGTTCAATAAAAATCCCCACTCTCCACAGTGACCGTTCCTCTGAGACCCAACTTAGGCAGGTGTGCTAATCCTCAACAGGCTGGACTGGGACCCGCTTGCATAGGAAGAACTTTGCAAGACTCACCTTTTGCTTCAGTCTTTAAAAAAGGTTACAGATTTTTCCTCATAATTTTCAATCAGTGAGAAAACATCCATTAAACAGTTTAGCTAACCTGGCAGCTAGTAGGAGCACCATACAACACCCTGGGGACTATGGTGAATAGACTTCCATCTGCCATATTGTAAATGCCCAGGAAGGGAAATGATGGAATACAACACACATGCTGTGTCGACAACTGCTCGTTACCCAATAGTTACTACAGGATGGAAGGGGGTGGTAAGAATTATCACCAAAATGACTGACTGAAATGGAATCCATCCTACACTTCTAAGGGAGTGATTATCAACTGGGTGGAAGCTGGTCTATTTGACAAGAAAGTGAATTGTGCAATAAAGAATTTTCAAACTATGCTCCCTTCTAATTTATTCCCTCTTTCCTCCCGACTCTGCCTTGGAGATTTGGGTATACCACTCTAAAAAGGCAAGAGTGAATGTGAGGATTTTTAAGTAGAGCATTTATCATTTAAAAAATCTTCCCAAGGATTTAGAAACCCTCTTGGGGTAAGAACCACTGTTTATAAGTAAAGAGTATATACAGTCTTACTTAAGAGTTATCTTAGGACTCAAGTAGAAGTTTAGAATAGATGGACCAAAATACATATTTTATACAGACCCACCTTTGCCATGTATACCATAAATAGGAAATACAGGCACATGTATTTTTTTTACTTAGTTTAGTTCTGTGAGTGATGTAATGGATAAAGCTTCTTTGGAGAAAAGGGACTCTGAATGGAATTCCTGGGGGTAAAAGGACCTGGCCTGGTTAAACTGGGGAGAGAGCTGTGCAAGTCGCATCTCCTCTTCACTTCCACTGCCCCCTAACCCAGGCTGTAAACTCTCTCAGGGAAGAAGCCCTGTGCATGATGTTCACAGTGTATACTCATCACCCAGCATAATGCTAGCTCAGAGCAGTCGTTCAATATATAGTAGCTGAGTGAGTGAATGACTGCGTGTAGTGCTGCCAGATTAATCTGGCCCACAGAATAAAGACTAACTCCTTGACGTCATATTTTGGGGCATCTGTAGCATGCTCCAACCTACTGACCCTGCTGTTTCTTTTCTCTCCCCACAAATGGGCCTATGTCCCCAGTCATATCCCTATACCTCCCCACAATACTTTGCTCATAAGCTGCCCTCACTATTCTCTTATTTCTGTCTATCAACGCACAGCTTATCCTTGTGAGAAAGATTTAGCAAAAAATTAGAAACAACCTCTATTCAACCATATGAATGTAGTTGAATACAATATGACCACGAAGAATTATGGAACTATTAAAAAATAACATCCAGGTATCCAACCTTTGTGTGTGTGTGTTTTAATTGAATTGAGTAGGCTTCTTTGAAGAAAAGGGAATCTGAATGAAATTCCTGGGAGTAAGAGGACCTGTACTGGTTAAATGGGGTGGGGGGGGGGGACTAATGGTCAGCAATAAAGATCTTGAAATACCAGACCCAGAATTATAAAATGGTATAAAAATATAGAACTCCATGTACAAAATTCCATAAGGCAGAGGCAAAGTCATCCTTGGAGGCTTCACTCATAAGGAATTTGAAGTTAAAATAAAAACTTAGGCACAAAAGTACATACTTTCTAAATTTTACTTGATACCTTTATATAAAATAATATTGCCAGGATGAGCATGCATTTTAATGAAAACAATCAAACTGGCAAAGGTGCATTAGCCAAAACTAGCTTTACTAAGTGCCAGAATATTAGTGCAAATTTGTTGGAGTTAAATATGATCATTTTATACATAGAAACACATCAAAAAGAAAGTTTTTAACCTACCTCCACGAGAGGCAAGGACAGTACCATCATAGGAAAAAGCCACACAAGAAGTGTCTGTACCCGGGTCATGAGCCTGTTTGTAGTGGAATTTAGGATGAACCTGTTAGAGAAGAAAGCAAAGTGTTAACATCTCATCTGAATTCAGATGAGAATATTTTTGTGCCAAGAATATTTCACTTTAGCCCTGACAGGTTTGCTCAGTGGTTAAAGTGTTGGCCCAGGGACTGAAAGATCTCAGGTTCGATTCCTGTTCAAGGGCACATCCTTGGTTACAGGCTTGATCTCTTGCCCCGGTAGGGATGCAAACAGGAGGCAACCAATCTCTCTCACATCAATGTTTCCCTCCTCTCCCCTCCCCTCCGCTCTCCCTAAAAATATCAATGGAAAAAATATCCTCGAGTGAGGATTAAAAATACATATATTTCACTTTATCATCCAGAAAATGATATACATCCATCTGCATGTAAAATATTAATGTCACCTGATTATGGTTTTCTTTATTTTGGGGGGGAAAATGTTTCAAAAAGCTTTTCAAAACATCCAATTGTTTTAATAAGAGGCAAAAAAAAGAGATAAGGTACCTGGCTCATGTGGGTCAGTGGTTGAGTATCAACCCATGAGTATCAACGATTTGATTCCTGGGTCAGGGCATATGCCTGGGTTGTGGGCTCAATCCCCAGAAGGGGGCGTGCAGGAGGCAGCCAATCCATGATTCTCTCTCATCATTGATGTTTCTATCTCTCCCTTTCCCTTCCTCTCTGAAATAAATAACAATATATTTTTTAAAAAGAGAGAGATAAGTCTCAGTAGAAGATATTTCCCAGACTGCCTTAGTAAGCTCAGAGCAACTAAAGAAAACCACAGCCCCTGGCTTTTCGTTTTATACTTACAAAGCATATTACATAGTTACTGGGACCATTTCTTACAGTTATTTGAAAGTAAATATAAATAAAAATCACACCTGAACATACTATTTATTACATCGAAATATCACTGTATGCCTAGTAGACAGACACTGCACGTGGCTGTGAGGCTTGAACCATCTTTAATGTGCCTGCAGGATGATGCTGTTGTCAGTGATTATGTCGATGATGACAGCTAACTAACCCTTTCACAATGGTTATTATATCCTAGCCACTGTATGCCTTTTTATCTTGCCTATTTAATTCTCACAACCACTCTACACCACAGGTCCTACCATTATCATTTCCATTTTACTAAAGCACAGAGACTTGAGTACCTTGTCCAAAGTCACACAACTAGTGAGCGGCACTACATTACGCTCCTCTACTAAAGTATGTTAGTAGTCTTTTTAATTCCAATGTCGCTTCTAACACAGACTTATAAAAGTAACTCTACTATACTAATCTTGCCACTCAGTTATCATTCAGTAACCAGAACAGGATTTTTAGGCATTTAAAAGATATGGGAGGGACAATGACAAAGACAATAGTGTTGGCTGGTTACTGCTAAGTCACATGGATATCCCGCAGAGGGATAATGAGAAACGAGGGTCAGTAACAGTTAAAGACTAAGTGGGAGAAGCCAAGGGCCACTTCAGTTGCTTCCAAAGGACTGCAGTGGAGGAGCAGGCACAGCTGAGCAACAAAAAAGAGAGCTCTGGTAGTGGATTTATAGAGCTCCAGAGACATCTGAACGCTCAGCAAGGCAGGTCTGGTATTCTGAGGTCAGGGCTCTCGCTGGGAAAACTGGAGATCCTGGAACATAAGGAGAGGATATTTGGACAGATGCCCATAACATGCTGGATCTGCAGACCCCCTGCAACACTCATGGCTTACAGAGGTGGCCCGCTCTTGCCTAGTAAGAGCACTTCCCAACGTATGAAGAAGTGGAAAATTGGTCTCTGAATGGTTTGCCTCAAAACAAGAAAAGTTCTATTGGGATGGTATCCACAAATTACCTAAAGATGGGGGAAATGTGTAGCTAGTGATGGACATTACTTTGAATAAAGCACTTTTGATGTTTCTCTTGAAATTACTGTGTTTTCTTTGATTAAAAAATCCACATTATTACCTGGTACACCTACTATAAAAGCGTATACATTGGGACTTGCCCTCTTGCTGCTTTTGGAACCCAGCCACCTTGTGAAACACACAAGCTAGCTTCCTAGATAACTAGTCTTGTGCCCAGTCATCCTTGTAGCACCAGCTGACATTCAGCCAACAGCCAGATATTGGGGGAGGCCATCCTAGACCATCCAGTCCCGACTTAGCTGTTAGTTAACTGCAGATGCGATAGAGACCCCCGTAGAAATCAGCCAAGCCAGTTCAGACCAGAAATACTGCCCACTGATCACAGAATCATAAAAAATAATAAATGTTTGATGTTTTAAGCTACTAAGTTTTAGGGTAGTTTCTTATTACCCTAAAAGTTAACTAATGCAACATATATAAAGAATGTGGGCCTGGCCACGGTGGCTCAGTGATTGAGCATCGACTTATGAACCAGTAGGTCACGGTTCAATTCCCAGTCAGAGAATATGCCCAGGTTTCGGGCTTGATCCCCAGTCGTGCAGGAGGCAGCCGATCAATGATTCTCTCTCATCCTTGATGTTTCCATCTCTCTCTCCCTCTCTCTTTTTCTCTGAAATCAATAAAAAAAAAAAAATTTAAATAAAGAATGTAAATAGTGCCTAACAGACAGTAAACATTGTGTTAGTGTTTGTCCCTATTATAAGTCGGATGATACTACAGGAGCACTAATAAATTTTTAAGAAGGTGGACTCTCTCTCCCCTAACTTGGCATTCTACCAAATAACAATTAACATCAACTAGCCCTGCCACCCTATAATTCAAATGTATTAAATTTTATCATGGCTTGTTCTTCATATAATCACCACACTCTTCTTTGCTGTGGCTGCTCGGCACACACAGCGTCTCCAGGTAGTTGTAGTCTGTTTCCAACCAATTGCAGCCATTTCTTCTATATATTCTTTGACACCGAATAAGACAATGATTCCAGCAGACAATAACGAAGTGAGAGAAGAAAGTGCTTGGAAACATGGAAGGGAGAATTGCGTTTCCGTTGATTTTCTTAATGTACTAAGATGAAAGCTCTTTCATCTCATTTCCCCACTTTCTGATCCTTCCTTTCAAGTAGGTCAGCCTCAGATTCTCTCTTTCCCAGGCACGTCATCTGAGTCTTGAGTGCAGTGTAATATGCTCTGCATCACATACCATGGTGCTTTCAAGAGGAACATACTTAATAAATATAGCAAATGAAACTCTGAACTTCTGAGCATGTTTCAAGGAAACAATATATTTCAGAGTAAGTTGACAGTTTTCCAACTTTTTTAAAAAAGATCATTATTGTTCCAGCCAAGATGTTTTTCCCTTTCCTCTTTTCTTCCTTCTCTCTTTCTCTCACCTCCTTCCTTCTCTCTCTTTTTTTAAAGAAATAATTTAAAGACAAAAGAAATGGTACCTGACAAAAGTTTCTGAAAATTCCATTCATCATCCCCCATAAACATGTGGTAATGAGATTTTTGGAATTCACATCTACAGTGTCAACCACATTTACTGAAGGTCTATTATACACACAACACTGAGATATATAAATAGAGAGGCAACATGGAATTTTCTTCAAATGATGTACAAGTTGGGAAAAGGGGAGAAACATATTAAAAACCTTCATTCGTTCATAAAACATTTACTGCATCAACTTTGAGCTGGGTTTAGAGGGCATCAAAATGACAAAAAAAATTGGCCTCTGCCATAATGGGAAGCTCACAAGTCAGAGACAGAGACAAAGAGGGACAGACAGAGACAAAAAGAGAGACAGAGAAAACTAGGGAGAGTGAGCATTTATTTATGATCAGGGCTGAACTCGCCAGCAGGGTTCTCAACTCTTAGCCCAGGTTCACTCTGTAATGACTGATTTCAGAAAACAGCTATGACTTAGCATTTCTTTTTCAACTGTGTTTGGCAAAGAGACAGCCAAGTCTTCATTCATAACTAGACAGTGTTGCAACCACATGCCTGTTTGGTCATCTCAGACCAGGTGACCGCAGTGTGTGACTACCTGGGGCTCTATCTGATGACGGCTAGACGCTGCAGCAGCGGGAGACAGCTCAGCCACTGGACATGTGAGCCACAGGCAGAACATGACGCCACTGCTCTGGAATCCCTGGCTCCCCATGTGCTTGCCACTTGGAATTCAAGGTGTTTACTTTAGTCTATAAAACAAACCCCTTACGGTGAAGGCACAAGGTACCTTCACATTAATCTTTCTTCTTATAAACCCTAGCTGAGAGCAGTGGATGTACCAGTTAGGCTTCAGAAGTTTAGATGTAAGAAATGTTAAAGCCCTACCAAAGACCCATGGTTTTGGAATTTCAAGAAGGCAGTAAATAAAACTTTGGATTCTGATACTCCTTTCTAATCTCTGGACATCATATAGAATCATTTAAAGACGGGGATATTATCTGATTAAGCCATGTAATACCCGTATTTACTGTTCTGATTTTAAAGAAAGTCTATATTTTTTACTGGGGAAAAGATGAGGTTATACAGAATCTCATATGCTCTCTGTAGGTTTCCAAATGAGGACATCACCTAAATCACCAAGAGGAATGACTTAAGAGACAGCCCCAAGCAGGGCTTCCCAGAGGGTGTTTTGTGTAACATCGTCGTATCCAGGGGTAGGTGGCGGGTGGGGGTCGTTCTGCAGCCAAGGAAGTCTGGGAAACCAGAGTTTATTTGTACACCATGGCCTTGTCTCGAGATTCACAATGCACATTAGTGTATTAAAAGCCAGAGTCTTTTAAATAGTAGCCTCAGAATAAATCAACTTCTTTAACATTTCCAAAGCTTATTTGACTCTGGAACCTTTTCCCCCCAGATAGTACTTACTAACACAGATAGAACTAACATTTTCTGGACCTTAACTGGGGAAACACATATTCAGAACAAGGGTCAGTACACTTTCTCTGGAAATGGCCAAACAGTAAATATTTTAGGCGACTCACTTCTGCCTTTGTGGCATGAAAGCAGCCACGGGCAATATAAAAACCAACAGATGAGGCTGTATTCCAATAAAACTTTATTCACAAAAAGAGTGGAAGGCTGGATTTGGCCCGCAGTTTGCTGACCTAGAGAGAACAAAAATCTGAGGAAGAAACACTCCATCTGTAAAGCCATCGTTACATAAACTATAATGATTTTAACTTGTGTCACTAATGGTGGTGGCGATAATACTGACAGTAACAACAGATACATTTATTGAACGTGCTGCTCCTTAGTGCAATGAAACGTATGTCTTCTTATCTCATTCTTCAAACAAGTCTCCGGAGGTATGTAATTATTATGTCATCCTATATAATAAAAGCATAATATGCAAATCGACCAAATGGAAGAACAGCATAACAACCATCCGGACAACCATCCAGGACCAGTGCTATGACACCCACTGGTGCCAGGCCAGCCAAGGCGGGTGCGATGTGATTGATCGAGGGCCTGGCCATTGCCCCATGATCGCCCTGCAGAGGGAGGCCCAGGCCACCAACCGGCGGGCTGCAGGGGGTGGACGGGGCCTCCCTCTGCAAGGGAAGCCCGCCCAGGTCCCAGGTGCCAGAGGGAAGCCGGTGCCAGCAGCTGGGGCAAGGAAGGCCTACTCTTGCACAAATTTCATGCATCGGGCCTCTAGTTTTACAAATAAAAAAACTGAGGCTTAGCAAGGTAATTTACCCAAAGACATATGACTAGTAAACCATCAGAGCAAAAATTCAAACCCTGATTCCAACTTCAGAAACTACTCTTCATTAAAACATCTCTATTTATTTATATGTATTTTATATGTGTATTATATACATATTTATATATATTTTACATGTGTTTAATGGGCACGCATGCGTGCGCGCGCACACACACACACACTGCCATGTTTCACCAGGCTTGTTTTGGATTTGTATAGATTATCATCTTGATGGCCCTCAATAAATTGTAAGTGCAAGGAGAGAGATGGATGATATGATATGACTTTTCTCCTTCAAACTACCTAACATATTTTTTTACACATTAGGGGTTTCAGGGGAGTGGGGTTGGGGAGGGAGTTCTATTACAAATTCCACCAAAGGCAGAAGCTAGCAGTATTTTATGCATACACGGACAGTAAATTTCACAAACCAGTCATTTTTCACCCCCCTCTAGTCCCAGTCAATGGAATCTGGTACATGATAACAGCCAACATTTATTGAGTGTATACTATGGACTAGATACCCTCCTAAGTGCAAGGTATGTATTAACCCCTTGTTATGAGGTAAGAATTATCATTATCCTCACTTTCCAGGGAGGGTATGGAGATGCAGAAAGGTAAGGTTAATTGCCCCAGATCATGTGGCCAGTGAGTGGCAGAGCCAGGATTTGAACTCAGACAACCTGGCACCAGAGCCTGCACTCTAACCTACTCACAGCTCTTCTGACTCCAGGCTCCCTCTGCTCTGACTCCCATTTGCACCTAAGCTGGGCCTGAATAATGAACCGTCCTTGCTCTTTCCTGCCTAGGCCTGTCCTCTCCCCACCCCCTATGGAGTCTGGAGATGAAAGGTGAAGAAGTGCAGCAAGAGTGAAGTGTGGGATAGTGGGTGAGCTCTGGCAACAGATAAAACCATCATCCTTGACTCAACCCAATTCCAAGCCACTAGTTAAACAGTCCACAAGCACAAGTTGATTAGCCTTCACCAAATTCACCAAGAGCCCCTGAATTAACTTAAAACTTGGTAAACAACACAAGTTACAACTGGCAACCAAGAAATCCCACCATGGTGTGGATCTCCTTGGCTGCTTTGCTTGGTGGCACCTTTTTTCTCCCGTCTTTCCTCTGAAGTCGGGGGTAACAGGGCTTAGGATCTTAGCCTGTCTCTACCACATAAGACACACACATAAGAACACAAGTGCAGCTTTCACTTCAGCTCTTCAATTGAAGAGGAACTTGAGAGCCACCACGCCAACACCGGAAGCACAGCGCCATGGAATGACCTGCCTAGACAGGAGGGAAAGCCCGGCGGGGCCCCCTTTGAAGTCCAGCTGCCTGAGATTCACTGGCAGCCGCCCTTCAAAGAGAGCCGATGCTTCCTTCCCTCAGCCTGGCCGCCAAGCTTCCCGGGCAGCTGGGCAGATTTAGCCACTCTGCCCAGCTGTCTGTGAACTCTGGCAGCCAGTTCAAGTGAGGGATAGAGAGGTGGTGGAGAAGGGAGGGGAGGGTGAGGGAGGGGTGAGGAGGTGGCGAGCCGCATGGCGCCAGGGCAAAGAGGATGCTGGGTTTCCTTGGAGCCAACCTGATCAATGTCAGTCAAAAAGCGAGCTTCCAAGGGGCACATAATCCAACTCCACTACAAAGCAACTTCGGAGACCAGAGAGGTCTCAAATGCACTTTCCTCCCAAAGCTGAGGGAATCTCAAATGTACTCTTGTAAAGATGGCCCAGCTGCCGCTGAAAACAGTCTAAATCTCTACACAGGGAAGTAGGGGACAAAGCTAAGGTCAAAACCAACAAGGCACAGCCCTTCACTAATTCTGATTTCCCAGCCATGTGAGTTTACGCTTCTTGGGGGTTTTGGGGGTTGTTTGCTGAGTGTGTTGTGGCAACCCTTCTGTTCCTCTGGCAGCCAATAGCTGAAGCCACTGTCTGTGTCTGCGCCTGTGCAGCAGATGCTTGGAGAAGATGGGCTCATTGAACATAAACATCGCCCATGTGCTGCTGTGTTTATCCTCTGGAGCCCCGGCTTGGAGTGGAGAGTAGTGAGTGGTATCAGCTGCAGGTGCAAAAGGGATGAGACCAGTTCTGTTGGTGACAACAAACTTTCAAAAGAAGTCTAACTTAGACCAAGATCTTAAACTTGGGAAACTGGGAGACTATGAACACTACTGAGATATGAGAAAATGGAAACAAAGAGTTGAGGGTCATGAACAGAACAGTAAATCATCAGATATGCATCTTAGACAGAGCTGTCTGGTAGCTACAGGGAGACGGGGGACAGGGAGACAAGAAGCCTGGGGGGGAGTGATCATAAGTTTCATGAAATCTTTCCTCTGGTTTTGTGCAATTTGATTAGGAAGAGATGTATGGATGAGCTTATATAATGCACCATGACAATATGAGAAAGGCCTAAAATATTCAGCTAGACTATTACATTAAGTCACTAGCTACAAACACATCCTCTCCTGTTCTTTAGGTCTCCTTAAAACTATATGACACCGCAGTCAACCAGCATTAAGTACAATGACATACAATCCAAAACTTATCTAACTCTAAACATATAATACTGAGCCCACAGAAGCACCACCATTTAATATTTGCTGAAATTAGTCCAACTGTTTATTCACTCATTCTACAAATATTTATGGAGTCCTTGCTATGTGCAAGGCACCATGCTAGGTATTACAAATGAGTAACAGACTAGTAAAATGGCTTCTTACTGTCAAAAAGATCTGTCTAGAAAGGAAGGCAGACATAAAAATATGTATATTTGCAATGCACAGTATCCTATATAATAAAAGGGTAATATGCAAATTGACCCTAATGGCAGAACGACCACTCGACCAGTCATTATGAGGCGCACTGACCAACTCTTGGTCCCTTTCCCCGGCTGGCAGGCTCTGATCGCCTGATAGCAAACGGGGAACTGGGGGGTGGGTGGTGGGGGATGCAGGCGTCACCAGGCCAAGGCCCCCAGTCCGCCGGTCACCCCACACACAGAGGGCGACCCATGGTGGGGGCAGGTCCAGCCAGCAGGCAGAAGGCCTACTTCTCGATTCCTCCCCACAGCCAGCAGGCTCTGATCACCCAATGGCGAACCGGGGATGGGTGGCGGTGGAGGGCGAGGCCGGCTGCAGGCAGCAGGGGAAGATGTCCCTGATCTCAGGCCAGGCCTAGGGACCATACCTGTGCACGAATTCTGTGTGCTGGGCTTCTAGTCCTATCTAATAATAGACAAGTAGGGTAATTGACCGTACCTTCGCTACGCTTCCCATTGGCTAATCAGTGTGATATGCAAATTAACCGCCAACAAAGATGGCAGTTAATTTGCATATGTAGGCTCCAAGCAGTGGAGCGAAGACTGAAGGTGAGCCGCAGCCGCGAAGATGGAAGACGGAAGGCAGCTCCGGCTGGGGCCGCGAAGACAGAGGATGGAAGGTGGCTCTGGCCAGGGCCGCGAAGATGGAGGACGGAAGGTGGCTCCAGCCACAGCGAAGGCCTGGGTCCTGGGTGCAGGAGGAAAACTGGTGCTGGCAGCCAGGAGAAGGGAAGGCCTATTGCATGAATCTCTTCGTGCAACAGGCCTCTAGTAATAAATAATGGTATTATCCACAAACTACCGGTACATAGTAAACACACAAAATAATGGTCAACTCTACCATGGTAGCATAATGGTGATATGTTGGGAGGGGAGGAAAGAGAAATCAGTAAAGCCTGGTGAGGATTCTTGACTATGGTCTTTGAAGGTTAAGTAGAAGATTACTAGGGATACAAAGAAAAGTAACTCCAGGAGAGTCTCAGAATGTAAGACTCAGGAATGTAAGACTCAGAACAGCACTCTGCTTTGGGAACTATAGGTGATACTAAGAACAGACCAGTGGCAGGGAAGACTGAAGAGCTGGAGGTCAAGCTATCAGTGGCCTCACATGCCCTTCCCTGGAGTTTTGAATGTTTGCTCTATGGGCTATGTTGAGCCTCTGAAGGGTTTTAAGGAGAGAGGGGTAATCTGATCACACCTGTATGTCAACAGATCGCTCTGCAGCAGTGAGAAAGACAGCCTGGAAAAGGGAAGACCGTGGACAGGGAGATGAGTTGAGAAACACCTGCAGTGGTCCAGAGGATCGAGTGAAGGCTTGAAGCTGAGTAATGAAAGAGAACGCCTGAGAATAGCTGAAGTTGCATCAGTGACTTGGGTATGGGCACTTTCAATGAGTCTGTGAAGTGGACATAGCAAATATGGTCTATTCTGGAAAGAAACAGAACAAAAGAAGGAAGAGTTGAAGAAGGCTTTTGTTAAATCAAAAAATAAAAAGCAGAAACTTGAGCATATTTTCTAGGGCCAATAGGGATGAAAAGGATAAAAATACAGGAAAGGGAACAACTGATAGAATTAGGCCTCAGAGGAAGCAGGAAGGACACGATGGAGCGCACAGGTGGCGGGATTAGTGAGGAACTAGACAAGAAAGGCCTCCTCCTTGGAGACTGCAGGAAGGAGGCTGAGAGGCCAATGGGCATGAACACAGACACATTTGTACACATGAGGTAAAGAGTCCCACAGAAGTCAGCCCACTGTCCTTATTTTTCCATGTAAAGGAGAGATGAGGGATTATAAGGTGAACCTGGATAAGTTTGAAAATACCCGATGATATGAAATGACACAGATAACTGGACAGGAAAAAGGAAGCAATTACCAAAGACAAGAAGGGTGAGAAGAAAATGTATGTCATAAATCTGGAATGGTACCAACCTGTAAAATTGTAGGTTTTATCAAGTTGGACTTAGAGCTAGAGCAAGGAAGCAAGAGAGCCATACTACGAGGATATCAGAGCAGAAAACAAAAATTCAGCTCAAAATCTTGGAAATTGTACAGAAATCAGATGATTTATTTATTTATTTATTTATTTATTTATTTATTTATTTATTTATTTATTTTGCCTTTTCTCCAAGGGCTATACCGCAGAGTTAACTATGCTTTTGCCCCAAAAGTCGAAGTTGAGGTCAGTGAAATGCAACTTTAACTTGATAGCTCAATTACAAAATAAGGCTTCTGTCCTTTTCAAATGTACACTTTATTAGAGAAAATGGTTTCACAACAACTATAAGTGATAGTATCAACATTTTGCTTATTCTGAGCATAGCATTAACTAACTTCAAAAAAGCAGGTATTCCTGTTTCACTCACTTAAGAAATCTATCTAAAGCAAACTTTATTGGCTGACTTCTAGGTCCATGACATTATGCTATGCTCGTAGGTACAGTGCAAAAACACTATCCCTGCCTTCAAGAGGATTACACGCTAATGCATATTTATAAGAGTTTTCTCCTCGGAAACCAGTGATAAGTAGCCAGTCAACTCCTTAACACTTTGCCCCTGTGAAAATCAAGCGCATTTTGTTGATTGATGTTCTGAAAGCCCTCAGGGAAGTTCTGTTGAAGGAAGGGTTGCAGTTTCAAGGCAGTATTTTTAAAAAGAGTGGGGGGATGAACAGTGACTAATGGTCTTTGAGTCACCAATGGAGAGAGTTATAAAGGACAGTTTCTTTTCCTCCTCAAAACAGGGAGCAGAGCACATGAGGGACGGTATGGGAGGGAACAAAACACATGCATAGTGTTGCCCTTAAATCTGTCTGCTTTCCTCTCCATACCGACTGCTCCAGAGCTCATGAAGGCACACAGCTTCGGTTATCTACTATGCAAATGATCCCCAAATTTTTATTTCACTCAGCTACTCTAACTTTCTCTCTAGCAAAGTCTTGTATGTCTAATGATACTAGCCATTTCCACTTAGATATACTATCATCTCTTCCAATCAATATTCTTAAAATTAAACTCATATAGTTTTACTCCCAATCCTAACTTACTTTACACTTTTTTCAGTCACTAAGCATCATCTTTGATCCTTACCAAGTATCCCTCTCACACCCAATCCTCCTTTTAGTAACTAGTATAATGGCCTACACTCCCCGAGCTGCCAGTACATGCTGATCTCTCCTATATAAGAAAAGGCTAATATGCAAATTGTCCCCTCAGGAGTTCGACCCCCCTGATGTGTCACAATGGTCAAACATCACATCGCTATGATGTGTGGTGACTAACAGGGGCGACACAGAATGAAGGAAGACCCCGGTCGGCAGCTGGCAGCCAGGGGGACGAAGGCCCGGGCCGGCAGCTGGCAGCCGGGGGAAGGAAGGCTCCGATCGGCCCTGATCGCCGGCCAGGCATAGGGACCCTACCCATGCACCAGGCCTCTAGTCCAATATAATAAAGAGTTAATATGTTAATTAGACTGAATAGCAGAATGACCGTCCAGATGACCTTCCGATGAAGCTGGGGCTGCAAGAGCCAGCCAAGGCAACGAGGGCCTGTGAGGGCCGGCCAAGGCTGCGAGGGGCTGTGAGGTCCGGCCGAGGCAGCTGGGGCTGCAAAGGCTGGCCAGGGCTGCGAGGGCCGGCTAAGGCAGCCAGGGCTGCAAGGGCCGAGCCCCTTGAATGAATTTCGTGCATCGGGCCTCTAATAAATATATATATATATATATATAATCTCCTATCTAATAATAGAGAAACATGGTAATTAACCGTAACTTCGCTACTCTTCCCATTGGCTAATCAGCGAGATATGCAAATTAAATGCCAACCAAGATGGCGGCCGGCAGCCAGGCAGCTGAAGCGAATAGGAGGCTTGCTTGCTCCAGTGATGGAGGAAGCCAAGGTTCCCCGCCTGCTGCTGCCGGTCTCTGAGCTGCAGTCTAAGAAACGAAACAATGTTGCAATTATAGAAGCTAAACAATCCCCAGAAACCTGCTTTCAGCCAGCCGGCCTTGGAGCTGGAGCTGAAACAGTGTTTCAATTATAGAATCCAAACAAACCCAGAGACCTGCTTTCAGTAGGGGAGGTCTCAGAGCTAGAGCCAAGCCTCAGAGCTAAAGCCGGCTCTCAGCTCCAGTGACAGCCATAGAAGGTAAATAAATCCCAGAATAAAAGAAAAAAGAGAAAAAGGAGAGGTTGGGAGTTTCAGTCACCCACCAGCCTGAAAACAGCCCTCAGCCCCTCACCCAGACTGGCCAGGCAACCCAGTGGGGACCCCCACCCTGAAGGGGGTGCAACCAGATGCAAACAGCCATCATCCCCTCATCCAGGCTGGCCAGGCACCCAAGCGGGACCCCCACCCTGATCCGGGACACCCTTCAGGGCAAACCAGCCGGCCCCCACCCGTGCACCAGGCCTCTATCCTATATAGTAAAAGGGGAATATGCAAACTGACCCTAACAGCAGAAGGACTGGGAATGACTGGCCACTATGACACACACTGACCACCAGGGGGCAGACGCTCAATGCAGGAGCTGCCCTCTGGTGGTCAGGGAGCTCTCACATGGGAGAAGCTCTGCTCAGCCACAAGCCTGGCTGATGGCTGCCAGTACAGTGGTGGTGGTGGGAGCCTCTCCTGCATCCTCAGCAGCGCTAAGGATGTCCGACTGCAGTTTAGGCCTGCTCCCCGCTGGCAAGTGGACATCCCCCAAGGGCTGCCAGGCTGCCAGAGGGATGTCCGATTGCCATCTTAGGCCCAATCCCCCGGGGAGTGGGCCTAAGCCAGCAGGTGGTCATCCCCTGAGGGGTCCCAGACTGTGAGAGGGCACAGGCCGGGCTGAGGGACGCCCTCCCACCCCCGTGAGTGCATAAATTTTTGTGCACTGGGCCTCTAGTATATATATAAAAGCCTAAGTGACCGTTCGACCATTAGCTATGATGCACACTGACCACTAGGGGGTAGACTCTCAAAGCACATGCATGGAAACATGGAACAGACTGATGAATCTCAGAGGGAAGAGGGGGAAAAGGGAGGGCGGGAAGAGATTAACCAAAGATCTTATATGCATACTAAAGGCCCAGTGCACAGATTCATGCACCAGTGGGGTCCCTCAGCCTGGCCTGTGGGCCGAAACCGGCAGTCCGACATCCCCCAAGGGGTCCCAGATTGTGAGAGGGCGCAGGCCAGGCCTAGGGACCCCACCGGTGTACAAATCCGTGAACCAGGCCGCTAGTAATAACATAAAAAGTAATATAAGCCTAAATGCATGCAAACTTCACAGTGTACACAGCACTTTAATTGTGTACTATCACTTTCCATGCTCATAACAACTCAGTGAGATAATTAGGAAAGATATTTTTACTCCATCCATTGTCTGCATGCAAAAACCGCATACAGGGTCAAAAAGGTTAATAACCTGCTCAAGATCTCAAGTCCCACTCCCCATGATGCTCCTCTGCTTCATCCCAGTTATCATTTTTATAACAGCTTTAGGTAAGAAGAGATCTCATTTCTTTCATCTCAACCAAGTTAATCTTTCTAAAACTTTCTATTGGTTGTGTTACTTCCATATGCATAAAGTTTTGGGAATTGACATTGCAAAATAAGAAGGTAAGTAAGTAAATAGGTAAGAAAGTATGTGAATGAATGAATAAATGCATGAGTGAATGTCTAAAATCAGGCGCAATGATAGTCATCCTGCTTGGCCTGACCCAAACCTAGCTTCCTGGCCCATCTTCCTACTACTCCCAGTAAAAACCCTTTGCTCTAGATACACCTGAGTGATACTGTCATTAGACTTCCATTCTTCACTCTACCTCTGCCCAGACTGATCCTTACTCCTGTCATTACCCTGCATATCTCAGACCAGGGACCTTTTTACATGAAGTTTTCTAGTGTACACACAAGCACCCTTTTTAAAATGCCTTTTGAAAATTTTGATTTGATTTTTATAAAGTTGGGTATAGGAATATGCTTCAGGGAGCTCATCATTAAAAATTCACATTGTAACACTTGTGCACTGCTGGCGGGAATGCAGACTGGTGCAGCCACTATGGAAGACAGTATGGAGTTTCCTCAGAAAGTTAAAAATGGAACTCCCATTTGACCCAGTGATCCCACTTCTAGCAATATATCCCAAGAAACCAGAAACACCAATCAGAAAGGATATATGCATCCCTATGTTCATAGCAGCACAATTTACCATAGTGAAGATCTGGAAACAGCCTCAGTGCCCATCAGCAGATGAATGGATTAGAAAACTGTGGTACATCTACACAATGGAATACTATGCTGCTGTAAAAAAGAAGGAATTCTTACCATTTACAACAGCATGGATGGAACTGGAGAGCATTATGCTAAGTGAAATAAGCCAGTCAATGAAAGAAAAATACCACATGATCTCACTTATTTATCGATAATAAAGACCATTATAAACTGATGAACAAAAATAGATACAGAGGCAGAGCAGCATCAAACAGACTATCAAACTACAGCGGGAAGGCGGGGGGGGGGGGCGGGGGGTGGTGGTAAGAGATCAACCGAAGGACTTGTATGCATGCATATAAGCATAATCAATGGACACAAGACACCAGGGGGTAGGGTAGGGGAGGCTGGGGGAATGTCAAGGGGAGGAAAAAAAGGAGACATATGTAATACTCTTTGTAATACTTTAAGCAATAAAAATATATATATTTTTTAAAATTCACATTGTTTCGTCTTACGTCATTTCTAAATGATTTCTAAAATCACTTCAAAAATCATTCAGAGTACGCTAACAATGTTAATAATTTTAAAAAAGCAAGTTAATGTCTTACAAGTAAAATTTAACAGGGTCACAAGTAGCAAAATTCAATAGGATCGGTGCAATTTAGAAGAGATAAAAATACAGAATGGCAGAGAAAATTCTTGCTCCAAATTACCATTTTTTTATGTGCTGTAACATTTTTTAATCGAATTTATATGGATAAAATTATATATAATTCTACATAGTATTTGTCTTTCTTTGCCTGACTTATTTCACTTAACATAATGCCCTCGAAGTTCAACCACATTCTTATAAATGGCAAGATTTCATTATTTTTATGGCTAAATAATATTCTATTGTGTGTATGTGTGTGTGTGTGTGTGTGTATACCACAACTTATCAAAAAATATAATATGTAAATAAAATTTCATATTTAAAAAGTCCAGTTACTCTTCCTTTCATAAAGAAGGCACGCTTATTTTTAGCTATAATTCAAAGGCTGTGAAAAACAAACTACAAAGAAGTAGCAAATGCTCAACTTCATACTGTTGTTTCATTAAAGCCAAAGAAATATCTCAAACCACTACTTTTGTACATAAACTCCAGATGACAAAAAATCGGTAGAGTTCTAAAGATGTTTGTTGACATTTTATTTTATAGTGACCTCTGACAATCTAGCTACCAACAGATTATCACTCAAAGAAGAGCTCTTTTTCTCTGGAACATTTAATTCTTTTTTGGGGGGGGGGGGATTTTATTCTTTAAAAAGAAATTAACAAGTTCAAGTCAATATTGAGATTAATCACAGTAAGTTTCTAAATTATAGCCTCATAAATTACAGTCTAATAGCTTCATAAATGTATATAAAAACAAAAGAAAATTCAACATGCCTGAAGACATGGCCTTTTAAAAAGGAGCCCACAGGTTCTTTATACATTGCAGTCATTATCACCACCTTAGTCAAGCAAGTAAAGCAAGAAAATACACTGCAGGAAAGTACTTATTAGTACATCCTCTAAAAAAAAACACTTTTCATTTGCTCATCCTACATATTTATTGATGAGCTGTTTTTAGTATGGGGGCTTCTTTGTGGAAAGAAAAGTGGAAAACAAATTGTTTCCATGAAAAAACAACTATTTTATATTTTTGAAACTTCTCTACACAAACTTCAGTCTGTCAATAATATTTATTGAGTGTCTCCTTGTCTGAAGCACTCAAAGCGAAACTATGAATTATTTTCATGAGAAAAGTATTGACGTTTAGCGTTTTAAGTCGCACAGTTGACACACAGACATTTGGCTACAGCTGATGTACAACAATGTGAACGTGGGAAAGCGGCCAAATGAGTTCAGGAGTGTCACAGGCACGGCACTGAATGAAAGACACTCAACTTACTCCACTGACTGGCAACGGTTTTAAAAGAGATTTCAGCTGTTCCTCAATTCATGTAACATGAGGCATCGTTTAGTAAGGTCGGAAATATCACAGGTTACCAAAAAAACAGAGCTGTTGCCTTTCTTGTATAAATTATGAGCTACCTAGAAGAACAAGCACCAACTCTGTTTCCAGGTCTCATGAGAATGTGCACGAAGTTCAGGCAGCCTTTGCAGGATGTGTCTGGTTACAGCCTGGGTAGTGTCACAATGGTCACACATCACATCGATTGCAGCTGGGAAGACCCCACCAAGTTTCCACCTTTTCTGAAGCGACCACAGACACAAAGCTCTAGCCTTCCCCTAAGAAAGGCTGGAAAGGAAATTTGCTCTTATTTTGTCTTTTCATTTGAGTGAAGTTTAAAAGATTTTAGAAAATCTAAAAATTATTTCCATAATGCCCAAGGAAGTCATGAAAAAGTGAAGTTTGACAATGTTTTTGAAAGTATAATATTCATGTTCTCAAGAACGCCTTACCTCTCATCTAATCCTATATTTGATAGAAGTAAGAACTGTCATTAGAAGTTCAAAATAGCCAGGAGGTCATGGTTCGATTCCCGATCAGGGCACATGCCCAGGCTGCGGGCTCGATCCCCAGTGTGGGGCGTGCAGGAGGCAGCTGATCAATGATTCTCTCTCCTCACTGATGTTTCTATTTCTCTACTCCTCTCCCTTTTTCTCTAAAATCAATAAAAATATATGTATTTTTTAAAAAGTTCAAAATACTTCTGGATTTATGAATTAATTAGCAAATGAGTTTTCATTCTTTTTAGGAAAACAAATCACTTACTGCTCACCAAAAAACAAACAAAACCGAAAAAAACACCAAAAAAATGTATTGTGTAATTCTAGTCAGTTTTGAATTGTTTTCATACTTTGATCTGGATCATAATCTTATAAAATAATGGATCTGGCAATAGTATTTATGCAATAAAAATGAGGTGAAGTGAGGGTGCTGGCTTATTTTCTCGATTTATGAACAACTGATGGAATTAGGAGCTGGCAGTAAGAAACTGAAGACATAAAAACAGCTGCAGGATGAGTTTGTGTTGCTCCCTCTCTTTACCTATGCCACCCTTAGGTGAGTGAGCCATGCCTCTCCGTTTCAGTCCTCAGTGAGTCAGCATACAAGGCATGCTCACTGTGTGCCCCTAGGCACTGGGCCTCCAACAGGGTTCTCTTTCCTAATTCAAATTCTATTTCCCACTTCCTGGTTGTTATGAGCACCTGGTACCTGTCTTATCTGGACAGCTTTATGCTGGAAATACTGTCTTTGAGAACATCTTAAATGGGACCCCTTCAATATTTGGATATAGGATTGTAACCTATATGCTCATTTTCAAATGTCTCCTTGGTGCTCCTATTTTAAATCTTGGCAACAGAAATCAAGATTAAAATGTCAAATATAAATAACAACAGGACAAAGAATATAGTTATTTTCTAAATTTAAAGAATTTAGTTAACTATTACTTTCCATACTAAGACGATGAAGAAATGGAGGAAGAAAAACAAAAGAAAGGACTTGACTAAGCATTTCAAAGGAAAAAGTAAAGCTAATATAGAGAGAAACAGAAAATAGACCAGGTAATACTGTGGGGAGGTGGTAATAGTAGGCTAAGCAACTAAAATGTGAAATAAATCATCACCAGTTAGTTGATCTTGAAATAAATACTTGTGAACTTAACTGTAGGGAGTTTATACTAATAAAGGAAGACCTAGTCTCAGAAAGCAGGTACCACACTTTTAGCAATCACACTTTCAAAACTCCTACAGGTATACTTAAATCAAATATTCTATTGGAAGTCACTAGATCTAGAATACTTAATGTAACCTTTAATGACACCTCCCCACCATCACCAATCTTCTCCAGCCATAGAATAAACAGGCCTCTCTAAAATAGTTTACACTACCATATAGAACAACAAAAATCAATTTACACAATTAAGTGTTTCAGTGTTCAGTACCTATAGCAGAGAAGTGAACATGGGGTTTATATCTACTGGAACTAGGCAGTATATGGCAGGAAAATCTGGAAGAGAAATTCTAAGTATAAGAAAGTGTGCTATGAATCAGAGAAATAAAAGAGGAAAGGCTAAAGGTCATGTTCTTCAGTGGTTTGTGGTGGTGGTAGAACTGAAAAATAGTTCAAAAGACCCACAGCAATTTTGCCATAATGAATGGAGTATTGGACAACAACTGGAATGTCAATGATGCTAACGCCGAGAAACGAGCTATGTTGGGGTACAACCCACAAACACTCTCCTATTCCACTGTCCTCTGGTTAATAAAAGACAGCCCTAACAGGAATTTTAAAGATGCTACACACTATACCTCATTTCATTCAAGTAAGCATGAAATTCTGGACTTTTAAGCTGCCTCCTATTTCTAGCTTAAATCACCGACTAAAGAAAAGTTCCAATTCTTCAAAGGGACGGAACAAAACAGTACAAACTTGTTTATTTACTGATCTCCTTTAAGTGACTAGTGATTTTTCATTTCACACAGTATTTCCAAATTTGGAAGGACAATTTAAAATTCACTGAAGTCGAGAATAAGTGCAGCTTTGAGATCAAAAGGTAAGCTAATACAGAGAGCAAGTATCTGTTCAGAGTGTAAACCCAGAGTGTGACCTACTTTTAAGACTTTATAGCCTAGAGGAGAAAGTCTTTAGATCTAAATGTCAGCATGTTCTTTTAAAATTATTATTGTGATTATTTTTAACTCCATCATTCTCTCAAAGAAAAAACCGCACAATAGTCTATTGATCAATGACTAGTGACTACTACATCAGAAAGGCTGAGACACAGCTATAGAGGAATTATCATGGAAATACAAAATGCAGCAACACTGACAGCTACCATCCGGAATGTTCACTCCATAAAATGGCATTAACGCAGGTTTTTCAATGTTAGATAAATGACATAAGATGTTTTTAGAAGTTTTCCCTAATCAATGAAGACAAATACGTGAAATACACTTGTTTTTCAATGTCATGGTATTAGAATTATGAGAACTCTATAAGCATTCTATTACAAAAAATTTAAATATATATTTCAGAGATATAAAAGAATCAATAGCACATGCAAATATCCATGGGGATCAAAGAAGACCATGATACAGTGATTGAAAGCAGTGCCTTTGCAGCCAGATGGACCTGAGTTTCTTGGTTTTAATATTTCTAGTTGTACATAAGAGACAAGTTATTTTACTTCTGTAAGCCTTAGTTTTCTCATCTATAAAATGAGACTATAATGCCAATTCCAGAATTCAATGAAATAATAGATGTAAAGTGCTCAAACACACTTGTAGTACCCAGAAAATGATCAACAAACAATACCATAGCTATTATGTTGTTTTGATATGACACAAGCAGTTGGAAAGTTGATGAATATTAAGAAATAGTTGCAATATTGTGAAATCTCAAACTATGCTAACCAGAAGTCAAGAGTATATTTCAAATCAAGGGAGCAAACCACTTCATCATCATGATAACCATCAAAGGGTGTTGTCGAACCCAAGCCAAAAGAGACACACTGCCCTCAAGGAGCTTATAACCCAAAACAGATGACACTGGCATCAGCTCAGATGTAAAAGGCCAGAGCCATGGACAGAAAATTATACAATGAGCTCAGACCTAAAAGAGTTAAGAGCCAAGAAAGTGAAGGTACTAAGACAAATTTGCGCATAAATAAGGCTCATAGACCAGAGTTCCTGAACCCACAGATGGGGCAGAAAAAGTATTTAGAGAGTAATTTTTAACTTCTTTCTGTCTCGCTAGCAGCCCCAGTGAGCTCTCTGGCTTTCCTTTAAATAGACTTCTAAATAACGACAATAAAAGTCTGAGGAAGTCTTGACGAGTCTTCACAGATGGATAATGTCCATATCCACTGGGGGTGGGGAGGGAAATCACAGTCATATTATAATGATTAAAATCGCTTCACTGAGTCTTAATCACACGGCCAGAAAGTGTAAAAGTTGTTGGGAAATTTTTTTCAGGTTTTTCCATCATATTAATATGGTAATTATTTAAGGAAAACTTACTCCAATGAGCAACTAGGGGAAGAATTTCAAAGGCTGGACACAATGACGCTGCTGTTCATCATTTAAATGAATGCCCTCTCTGGGGTTGTTTTCATCTCTTCTGAATGTTCTAACTTACTCATCCCTTGGGCAGCCGTGAATAGCTTTTGTTCCTCTGGCTAATACAACCATTTAATTAAGTTACATATTTTTCTTTTAAGTGCTATGTATATTAAATTATTCTAGAAATACTTAAAAGATAATTCATTGAAGCAAATATTTTAGTCTTGCTCTTAGAAACAAGTGTCAGTTATCACTTTCCCTTATAAGCAAATTAGCTAAAACTTCAGAGGCTGCATAGATTCCAATAACTGCCAAGAAGAGGGCTGATTCAGCACTATACCAATTCACAAAGTGTGATCTCAGATCTCAGCATCAGTGTGACCTTTCTTCTGTGAGACACATACTGGAGAGCTGACCGAGAAGAAAGGCACTACGGACGCTGAGAGTTAGGACCTGACATGTTGAAGTCAACCAGAAAAACAAACATAAATAAACTTCCGAACTGATGAGGCTAAACAATGGCTAACACTGAGAGAGCTTACTACCTCCCAAGCACTGTTCAAAGCATACACACACACACACACCACATATATATACACACATACATATGTAAATACACACACTCGTTTAGTCCTAACAAGCCTGGGGGGGAGGGGGGTGTGTGCTGTAATTATCCCCATTTTATAACTGGAAAAACTATCATCAGATAATAAATGGCAGAGACTGGATTTGAATTCAGGCATCTCTCCATAGTGTACACTGGTAACCATTACACCATATTGACTTTCAAACTCAACTTACTAGCTCACCATAATATATATAAAAGCACATTAGACCTCAAAGTGCTAAAAAATGTACATGCCTCACTCTTGCAACATAAACTCATTTTAGTGTCCTAACAGACAGGATAAGAAAGGTGAAGAAAGTTTCAAGTTCCTGATAGCTCTCCATTAAATAACAGGAAAAGGTTATTAAATCCCTTAAAATCATGCTAAAGGACTCTGTCTCCTCACATTTTCACTAACATCTAAGCACTAGTAGATCTGTACATTATAGTCAGGATTCTCCATCGTAGCGGAGAAGGACTACAAATGGCAGCTCTGAAGCAGCAGGGTACAGACCTCGTCCAGCACTCTCCCTCGACATGGCGGTGTTGTATCCTGTCAACTTCCATCAAAATTAGTGCAGAGGGACATGGAGAAAATACAATCTCTATGGAGGATCACTGTGCCATCTCTCTCAATATATGCATCCAGAAGGGATTCTGATCCAAAGCTGAGTAAGGCACAGAGGGAGTTGGTAAGAATCATCGTTAAACACGGACCAGAGGTCCTAAGCAAAGTGGTAATACAGGTAAACAAGGCAAGGGGTCACGGCATGGAAATTCAATCAGCAAAAACAAGGAAATTGGGCTAGGACAGTGGTCGGCAAACGGTGGTTCACGAGCCACATGCGGCTCTTTGGCCCCTTGAGTGTGGCTCTTCCACAAAATACCACGTGCAGGCGCACACGTACAGTGCGAAGTTGACTTAAAACTTTAAGTAAAGTTTATTAAGTTAATTTTAGGGAATGTTGTGGAGTGAAAGAAGATGCAGTGTCGAGGATTGAGAAAGGTATGTTGAGATGGTTTGGACATATAGAGAGGATGAGCGAAAAGAGATAGACGAAACAAGTATACAAGATGAGTGTGGATGGGAGAGTTGGAAGGGGTCGACCTCAGCGAATGTACCTCAATCAGATTGAGGACGTTTTTAGCAAAGGCCAGCTTAGGAGTACCCTAATTAAGTTAATAACAATGTACCTACCTATATAGTTTAAGTTTTAAAAATTTTGCTCTCAAAAGAAATTTCAATCGTTGTACTGTTGATATTTGGCTCTGTTGACTAATGAGTTTGCCGACCACTGGGCTAGGAGATCATTCGAGGAAAGAATCCGATCTCAGTGAAGTTCTGGAAATAGAAATCTAGCCCCAAGCCAAAAAGTGAGGGCATTTTTCAGTCAAAATATGGGGAAAGAGAGTCATGGGTATGGATACAAGCCCCAGTAATTAATAAATTCATTCACTTATTCAACTGAGCTGGCTATGGAATTGAAGATTCTGTGACTCAGCACATCCAAAACTGACTTCCCTAAAGCCTCCCCTGTCCCCCCACTTCCTCAGGGAGATCTCCCCGCCTTGGAGGGTGGCTTAGGCCTCCAGTCATTCAGACTAGTCAGTCACTCACCCTTCACTCCTCAGATACAAACATCTACCAAGTCATATGTGCCTTGTAACCTAATACTCTTATTTCACTTCTCTGGATTGGTCTTCCATTCTCACTCCATATACTCGATTAAGCTCCTCATCACCTCTCATTTAGGACTGGACTCACCTGAAATCTAACTGATTCTCGGCCCACCCCACCCCCGCCCCACCTGCCTAATTCCCTTTGATTTATCTCCCAGATGGAAAACAAAGTAGTTCTCCAAAACTTAAGTCTGATCATGCATCTCTCTTGCTTACATCCGTTTACTGAAAGGGAAAAAAGTAGGCCTCCCTCTCGACATCACCCCACCCCGAAGCCACCGGGAGAAGCATGGCAAATCACTGTGTGGGGTAAGGATAAAGACTCGTTTGAAAAGCACACTCAATCTATCCACTGTTTCTGTAACAGAGTACAGAACATAAAGCTTAACAAAGCCTTCTTAACTAACTGAAAAACAGACAATGCATTGGTTTTTTAAATATTGAAAACTACTCTCTTATAAGATAAAATAGAAACACTTGGTCCAAGTCTATCTTTGTAAATGGAGAAAAGCCATGTAAATGAGCAATCACTATCAACCTCAAATATTCAAACACACACAGCTACCATATCAGTTTCAGGCATATACACTTTCTAAGGTCACTTTCTAAGAATGTGGATTTAGGGATATGGGGGGTGGGGGGGGAGGCTTATCATATCTAACAAAAGTAACTCAATTTATCAATATAAAAATAAGAAGTTATCTGTGTCCATTGTTTATGCTTATATGCATACAAGAGGACAATGAGGGAAAAAGGGGACATATGTAATACTTTCAACAATAAAGAATTTAAAAAACAAATAAATAAGAAGTTATCATGTGTTTTGCTAGGGTTTCAAACTAATATTTCAATGAAATGTTTAAAACATCTTTCCCTCTTTGAGATACACATTTTATGTGTGGGAAAACATTCAAGCCCCAGGCAAGTATCTTTAGCATCTCCATATGTTTTAACTCATAGCGTTTGGAAAGTTTGCTCTGCTACTAAATGGTTTATAGGCAACTCTTTCTAGGTTTAAAAATAAAACAGCAAGATGTCATCTGGCTACTAGATCTGGTCAATGACAAGGAATTTCATTTAAGTTATGGACATTTAAACTTAGCAAAATGTTTTAATTTTATGCCATTTCTTGATTCTCTCAGTAATAAAACATGTAAGGCATAAGTATAATGCAAAATGAATTATTTCTTCAATTTATGTGGACTCTACACACTATTTTCATGAAGAAAACCAGAAATACAATTTGGAAGTAATTCTAATGCAGCCAATTTAGGTGACAGCACTTGGGAGTACAGCTGAGGGAATGACTCGGAAGTCAGTGGAGTCTGAACTGATTTCGTGTCTTCCTCAACTTCTATTGCAGTTTGATCCTTGTTAACGTGATAGAAGGGCCCAGAAACTCCCTTTGCACTATGTCCCATACCCCTTTCTTCTCTCCTAGCTCCACTCCCCACACACCCAACTCTGCAGGCCCTGTCTGGACAGACAGCCGGAAGCTGGGTCTTTTCAGTGTGAACCAGGTCCTCTATTGGACATGTTTGCCCTGGAGCACATGTGATTCCTGGCTTTTCAAACCTTTAGAGGAGAATGAGCATCGCTCCACCCCCGTCTCTTCCTTGCTGATGGTCCTTCATCTGGAAAGGAAGAATGGGAGTCCACTCCCTGAGAGGCCCAAAAGATGTCGTTAAGGAACAGACGCTGGAGCCAGACTCCCCGGAGTCAAATCCCAGGTCTACCCACTCCTTACGTGTGTCCTTAGGTAAATAACTCAATCTCAGTTAACGTATCCTTCAGATGGAGATAGGAATATTAGCCTTAGAGCTGTATCACAAGCAAATACATTGGAAGCATTTAGAAAAATTCCTGGTACATAATAGGCAAGCAATGTTAGCTCCTATTCTAATTATTATTATTATTATTATTCTCACTACTATCACTGCCACCATACCATTACTAATGCGGAGGTAGGTAGCAATGAGAGGAGGTGAAATGTCTGGTCACATTCTACAGGCCACAACAGAACAATGCCACTGGGTTTATGTGGGCAAATGGTCTGGATGCAGTTCTTTAATATATTGAAAAGGACGATGAATGTAAAGGACTGAGTAAAAGAATGAATGCACTTTCACAAAGGTTATCTTATTTCATCCTTACAAGCAGCTGGAGATGAAGCTCATTATTCAGAGGAGGAAAATAAAATCTGGGAGGCAAAGTACTCTTATCATACCAGAGCCACCTCTGGGGAATACAAAGAACAGCACAGAAAGATGAGCCACACTGGGCTAATACAGAATATTCACAATAATAATTCATATTAAGTCTTAGTTACAGGGAAAAATATTCAAGCTCCAAATAATTTAAGCCAGTGAACTTTTAGAACACCACCCACTTATCTACTGACTATTATCTGTTTTATTTTCTCTGTTAGCTGTGCATAAATTAATTTTCACAACAAGCTTTGTATTTTTTTAGAGTAGTATCTATCCTTTCCTTAAAACTCTCCAAGCATCTAGTTCACTATTTGGTAAATACCCGATTTAATACTATCAGGATAATAATGAAGATTGCACTCACCATACTTAGTAGAACACGCTGAATTCCAGGGGCTCAGTAATAGAAAACTATGGGGGTAATGTACAGTCCCTTTAACGAGAAGAGGAATGAGAGGTGGGGAAGGTGAATTCAGCTATTGCAGACAAATTTTAGGTGGCTAAAGGGAACAGCATTAAGTAGCAGTAAACTCATAGCAAAAGATTTATGTTTTTAAAATTCTCCTTCAATTCTTCTGATTATATCAAGCAGAAAGTCTTAATTTGGCACTAATTTGTCTTTAATACCTTCATAACACCTGCCAATATCTCTTTAACAGAGAAAGATTTCAGGCACGGAGCCTTGGCAGACAGCTAGCCAGTATATATAATTGTTTTACTTTTAACAGAACTTGAAAAACTGCTATGCTCTATTTACAGCAACTTTGGCTTCTTATTTATAGTAGTGTTATAATGTTTCCTTAGGGAAGGGGGGTCTGGGGGGGATTACTTGATAGGCACTGCATGTTCTTATGAGGTGATAAAACGTTTTGAAACCAGAGAGAGCTGGTAGTTGCATAACATTGTGAATACATTTAAAACCACTGGATTGTATGTTTTAAAGTGGTTGGTTGCATGTTATGTGCATTTACATCAATTTTCAATGGCATTTATAATTTTTAAATAAATAATTTTTTTTAATTAAGTAAACAGCAAGGCGGTCTATAGATAGGAATTAGGAGAGTAGTATGCAAACAAATGAAGTTTGGGAAACAGGCTTAACTAGAGAAACTGGACTGGATTAGTATGGCTGAGACTGCAGGGGGTGAACGGTAGCACTTGCATAGGTAGAGCCCAGCAAACTAATTTTGGTAGCTTTTCAAGAGACTAACAACCTAGTACCTTCTAGGCTGAGGTGACTTCTGGTGGCATACCAGGTATCTTCAAGGGCTCAGGCAAAAATCCCAAGGCAGGCAAAGCATCTTCTGAGTCCATCCGCCTCCTGTTCTCAATCTGCAGCTCCTTTCCTCTCCCTCACCATTCAGGTGCCCACTGTTCATAGGGACCTCTGGTCACTTGATGCCCAAACCATTTATTTTTCATCGTCACTCAAAACTCCTCTGTTTTAAGTATAGGCTTTAACTATGTTTTGAAAGAATTGATATTAGCCTCGCCGAAACCGGTTTGGCTCGGTGGATAGAGCGTCAGCCTGCGGACTGGAAGGTCCCAGGTTCGATCCCGGCCAGGGGCATGTGCCTGGGTTGCGGGCACTTCCCCAGTGGGGGATGTGGAGGAGGCAGCTGATCGATGTTTCTCTCTCATCGATGTTTCTAACTCTCTCTCTCTCTCTCTTCCTCTCTGTAAAAAATCAATAAAATATATTTAAAAAAAAAAAAAAAAAAGAATTGATATTAGCCTTTCCTACTTCACAAGGTTGTTGTGAAGATCCAATGATATTTGAGACATGCTTTAAAAGTACTGTATAAGCTCTGGATTCTAACTCATTAGTGGGTAATAAAATTAATTTAATAGATTATGATCAGTACCTTCTTAGAAACAAAAATGAATGAAAAAATAGATAAGAATGCATTGTATATTGCAAGATTAGAAGCTGTTACAGTAAATGTCTATTTCAGTTTTGGATGTGTATGCTGGGGTGTACAGATATGTGTGCAGTCGGCCACAATGTAAACTGTAATAGACTATGGGTAAAAAAAGAAAAATACAATTTTCTAAGACAAATCAGCCCTTTCTCTGTCATATTTTCAGGTTGAGAGAGCATAAGAATCTGTCTTTTAGAATAAAACAGGGTTATCCCATGATGTACACAAGTACGGGCCCATCACCACCTGTCCCATGTGCATCAGTGTTTTCTACCCATGAGGGTCACACTTTTCCTGCGAAAAGTACAGTAGTTCCCTTATCTGCAGTTTTGCTTGCCAAGGTTTCAATTATCTACAATTAACTGTGATACAAATTATTAAATAGAAAATCTCAGAAATAAACAATTCATAAGTTTTAACTCTTGCACCTATGAGTGGTGTGATGAATTCTCATGCTGTCCACTCCCTCGTACCTGGACATAAACCACCCTTCTGTCTGGCATAGCCACACTGCATACACCACCCACCCATGAGTCACTCAGCCATAGCGCCAGAAGGTCAATGATAACCTAACGCTACGTCACAATGCCTACGTCCTCACCTCACTTCATCTCTTCACACAGGCACTGTTATCATCTCAGATCATCATAAGAAGAAAGCTGAGTATAGTACAATAAGATATTTGAGAGAGTGATCACATTCACATAGCTTTTATTACAGCATAGTGTCATCATTGTTCTATTTTATTATTAGTTATTGTTGTTAATCTCTTACCGTGCCTAATTAATCAATTAAACCTTATCATAGGTATGCACATATAGGAAAAAACATTGTATATGTTTATATATAGGGTTCAGTACTATCTGGTTTCAGGCTTGGACTGGGGTCTTGAAAACGTGTCTCCTGCAGATAAGGGGGGGCTACTGTAAAATTCTTTATCAGATAGCTTTAAGTGAGAGTAATTCTTTATATAATTAACTATAAGCAAATTTGGGCAAAGACTTCAAAAATACTTCTGAATTAAGATCTGATCCTTGCATTACTTTGTAGAATAGAGTTGAAAGCCCCAAAAACTCTGTTAAGTCACAAAATGGGTAAATATTTAAAATAGTCTGAATTACTGAGGTTTAACAGAATCTTGCAATGTTTTCCATTTCGGTCTCACATACAAAAATGAAAGTTTCTGAGACGTTGTAAGAGATGTGGACAATCATTAGAGCTTGAGTAATCAGCAGGAGAAGGAAGGAGAAAGAAAAGGCCAGGTGGATTCCCGAAGCATCCAGGGCCTGGGAGCCCAGTCACTGCTGGTTGCGTCACATCCGTGTGCAGTGAATCAGAGTCGGCTAAGAGAATGCACGCAGACCAGAGAACTGTTTCACATTTTTGGCTCAGACTTTACTTTCTGTATATAAAAGTCCTACTAGTGACTCGAGGAGTGAACATTTAACATTTACTATGTTGTTTATAATGGTTAGGACAGTAATGTTTGGCCTCGTCAGCTTACAGAATAAATCTCGGCTGTCCTGAGCTGAGGAGCGCGGCTCAGGAAGTTTCTCCCAGAGAGAGGCATCCCTTATATAGGCTTCTAGAGTAGACTCTGCAGGCGCCCAGAGCCTGGCCCTTTTAGAAGACGCAGCAGTCCTTCTACACACTGCACGGGACTTGACTTGTGCTAAGAAAATCCCAACAGTCTTTTAAAAAAATAACTGGGGAGCATTCATACCATATTGTCAATGAATACAAGATAACAATAAAAGTAAAATTAGCTGTTCAAAATTTGCTAAAATAACACAATATTGAAGCAGGCTTTCATGCAATCTAAATTCTCTACTCTCACACAGCCTACTTACCATAAGAAAAACCAGGCATCATGAAAGGTAATAATCAAATGGGTTAGATGGGATCATTTTCTAAATTAAATTATCTATATTATACCAGTGTACAAGACTTTTAAAAGACATAATTTTAAATACTGTGGAAAAATTACCTTTATTAAATATTACCCATTTGTCAATTGTTGCTTTAAAAACCCTAACGAGGCCAAACATCACCTCCACCACAGGCACTCTTGCCCAGAAAATGATCTGGACGTCCGTAACCACCAGCCCCCAACCATCACCTTGCTTCTGCCTTTGTCCCCATGCAGAACAGCCAATGAGATTCTTTTTTTTTTTTTTTAATATATTTTTATTGATTTCAGAGAGGGAGAGAGAGAGATAGAAACACCAATAATGAGAATCATGGATCGGCTGACTCCTGCACACCCCACACTCAGGATCAAGGCCACAACCCAGGCTTGTGCCCTGACTGGGAATGGAACCGTGACCTCCTGGTTCATAGGTCAATGCTCAACCACTGAACCATGCTGGCCGGGCCAGTGTGAATCTTTTTAAAATATAACTTGGATGACGATTTCATTCTTCTTGTAAAACCCAATGGCCCTATTACCCTCAGAAGAGTCTTCAAACTCTTTTCCATAGACTCCGAGGTACTATTTGATCTGATATCCTCTGCCCAACCTTTTCCCATTCACGCTTTCCTACGAAGGAAGGCTTCTTAATCTGACCTGTGAATGTGGGGAGAATGCTTGTCTCAGATCTTCCCTTTTCTTTCTTTTTTCCCATTTTTTAAAATATGTTTTTATTGATTTTTTAGAGAAAAGGAAGAGAGTAGAGAAAGAAAAGCATGGATGAGAGAGAGAAACATAATTCAACTGCCTCCTGCATACCCCCTACTGGGGATCGAACCCACAACCTGAGCATGTGCCCTGATAGGAATCAACCCAGTGACCTCTCTGTGCATGGACAACACTCAATCAACTGAGCTACACGGCCAGGGCTTCTCTTTTCTTTCTTGTGTGCAAACTGCCCTTAGGGAGTAACTCTCTGCTTCTCCATGCCATGAGTCTTCCTGGGGCAAGCCTGCTCAGGTTCAGTGTTGATGAGACTGGGGTGAGGGTGAGGGGACAAGTCTGTCCAATTCCAGGAGTTAGTCAGCAGGCACATCTGGCTTTCATCTTCCTCGACCATCAGTAACAAAGGGGGACTCTGGCCTTCATCTGTCCTGCTTTAGTGATTAGTCTTATTTCCTCATTAGATTCCAGGTAGGGAAGAGGAGTGCTAATTATTAGCACGGAAACACACACGCTTGTAGGACACACACCTTATGTGAGTACAGAAAGGAATCTAGAAATGCTCACCTCTGGATGGTGTAATTATAAGAGGCTCATTTTCTTCAGATGCTTTTCTATTTTGGGTAAAAATTTTTACACATAACTATGGATTACTTTTATAATCAGAAAAAAAGCCAAAATTAACTTTCTTTGGAGGCCATTAAGAGGGCAAAGCTTGGGATCTGGTTTTCAGGGGAAATTATGAGCTATGCTTTGGATACATGTATAATGAAATTGAAAACAGAGTTACAAAATGACTCTCTATAATCATGACTGCACACAATGCAGGTAGAAATGTCTGGCCTTTAAAAAATAGTTCATAATTACTTTCACTTTAATTTTTTGGCTAAATTCAAGTCACCAAATAGTGACAAAAATTACATCATTCTCTATTTAATCTACATAGGCCCTCTGGTCAATTTATTCAACATAATGGAAATATAACATTATATTAATTGCTTACTTATAATGTTTATTCATTTGACTCCATAACAGAAGCTTTTATTCATATATTTTAAAAGAGAGATTTTTGGTTCATGACTGATTTCCATTTTTTCCCTAAATATCAACATACACCCATGAGTATACATATATGTTTTCTATTCCTAACATATTTAGGGGAAATTCTTCTATTTTACTTACAGGTTAACATTTTTTAACCCTGGCCATTAGCTCAGTTTAGATGTTTAGAGCATCGTCCTGATACTCCAGGTTTTAGGTTCAATCCCTGGTCAGGGCACATTCAAGAATCAACCAATGAATGCATAAATAAGTGGAACAACAAACTGATGTTTCTGTCTCTCTTTCTCTTTCCCTCTGTCTCTCTCTTCTCTTCTCTTTCCTTCTTCTTCTCTCTCTCTTCCTCCCTCCTTCCTTTTCTCTAAAATCAATCAAAATTTTAAAAAGTGATAAAATGTTTTAAGAGTACTTATAAAACTTTAAGTTTTAAGAAACACTTATAAAACCACAATGAGATAACCCTGACACCCTGTTAGGATGGCTATCATATAAAAGATAAATAAGCCTTGGTGAAGATGTACAGCAACTTCTAGCGACTGGTCATCATTCCACAAAAACTGTAAAACACCTGGGAGCTAAGAAGAACGAGGAAGAAGACGACCAATAGTTACTAAGAACCTGTTTGGTGCAACAAGTCTTATTCTAGGTTCTTTAAATACATTGCCTAATATAAACCTCAAAATAACCTGAAAAGGTGGGGATCGTGCCCTCATTTCATGAATAAAGAAAATGCAGTGCATAGAGCTTAAGAAACTCAGAACTGATCGACAGAAAGTTCCATGTCTCGGGTCTCACTGACACAATGTGCTAGAGAACTAGACAGCAGACTTTCAGCTGTCATAGACAGTCTTCTAGACTCCCAGTATTAAAGCCAACGCAAAGACAAAAATCTCTATTTGAATTTTCAACATTGCTGTTTCTATCTTTTATAGAGATACACCATTTTTTCCCAAAGGATGATACTAGAATCATTTTCTAAATCACTTGCTTTTTTAAAATTGTTTTTTTAAATGTCAATTTCGCCCTGGTCAGGTGGTTCTGTTGATTGGAGCACTGTCCAGTACACTAAAAGGTTGTGGGTTTGATTCCCAGTCAGGGCATATACCTGGGTTGTAGGTTTGACCTCTGGTCGGGTCACATATGGGAAGCAATTGATCAATGTTTCTCTCTCACCTCTCTCTCTCTCTCTCTCTCTCTCTCTCTCTCCTTTCCTCCCCCCCCCCCTTTCTTTCTCTCTAAAAATCAATGAACATATCCTCAGGTGAGAATTTTTTTTAAAGTCATACTTCCCCTATAATATGCTTCTCTCCCCCCTATATGCAGTCTTTGACTGCTTAACTTGAGCAGCTGGGTAAAGGCTGTGAATTATTAAGTGATCAGTGTTTGGAGAAAGAAGGGAAAGATCACATTTTTGACTCATTCTCAGTTAGGTGGTAGGTGCTCAAAAATACCTGGTGAAATTTTCCTGACCTACATAGATAGCTGGATATATAAATATATACAGATATAGAGATACTAGTAGCCCTGCGAATGAATCTGTACGCCAGTAGGTCGCTGCCACCCTCCTGTAGCTCTCTGCCCACTGCCCTGCCCTCCTGTAGCTCCACCCGTCCCCCGCTCCTCTCCCCTCCTCATAGCTTGCTGCCCTGCCCCCTCCTGTAGCTCTCCGCAGCCCCCTTGTACCTCGCTGGCCCACCCTCCTGCTGATCCGTGATCTGGTCATGATGCGCTTGGTTGTTACGCCTCAGGGCATAACAGCTAATTGGCATATTCCTCTCTTATTATATAGGATGGAGAAAAGTACAGAGGGATACATACCAAGTAATTTACAAGCATTTGGGGTAGAGATAGGATGATGATATCACAAAGGGAAGGCAATTAATAATGAAATAATAGTAACAGATTTTTTGAAAAGTATACATTTCACATGTATAAAATTAAGATTCAATTCAAATAAAAACTTTTGAAAAAAGCAAATTAGAGTTATACATATTTACTTACAAGGTTGTCCATGCTATATTCAATTAAATTAAGCGCATTGCAATCCTCTCTCTATGTAAAAACAAATAAAACCTCTTACTCCCTATTAATAAAGGGTAAGGTAAACAAGGCCATAAATCAAGCAAATGTTAACATGGGTTAAAAAGTCAATTTTGCCCTGGTTGGGTGGATCAGTTGGTTACCTGACGGTGACTGGAGACACTTAAAGATTCAGGGTGCAGTGGGTGTAAGTTACTACTGGGGACTTCTTTCCTGCAATCTCTCTCCATCATATGCTCTTACTCACCAGCGGAAACCTGCCCAGGAGCTTATCTCCTGATGTGATACCCAGCTCTGGCCCCAGCTTCCCCTGCCCCACACTTACATGCAAATGTAAAAATATAAATAAATATCATGAACGGGATGTGGTATAATAAGCTATACATTCATGTACTATTAAATTCTAGCAAAATAGAATCAAGGACTATGATTAGCAGAATGGCTAGAAAAGATGGAAGAGGGGGGAGGAGAACTAGCATTCAAACTGCTTTATTTTCTACAAAACTGGAAACAGAGGATACTCATTACCTCAAGAGATATGCAAGGCCAATCTTTAAAAAAATATAAAGGTTCTAAGAGAAAGACACACACATTAATATATATGAACCATGTTAAACAGACACTATTAAAGCTACCCAAGAAAACTTCTCGGTTTAGAATTTCTATGTTTAAATCAACAGCTCCCAGAGACAATGAAAGCCAGTTACTTAAAAATTTACTGCTTGGCTAAAACTCAGTTTACAATTCAAAGGATTTTTTAAATCTCTGTGCTGTTATGAAGCTTTACAGGGTTTATAGTGAAGATGAAAACAGAAATAAAGAGATCTGACAAACAGAAAATGCCAAAGCTATTTCTGGCATTATAAACATGGGTTCTTTTTTCACTGCCATTACTTTTTACCTTATTCCTAGAAAACTAACTTTAACTCTTGTGCTGAAAAGACGGCTACTTTCCTGGGACCCCTTTCAAAATGTAAATGTTTTATTTGAAAGACATTATTTTCATAATTTTTAAAAAGAACTAGAATGTAAATCCCACGATGGCAGGAATTATTTTTTTAATTTTTTAACTGATTGGTTTTGAGAGAGAGAGAAAAACACTGATTTGGACAACACTTTAACCAACTGCGCTACACAGCAAGGGCCAGGAATTTTGGCTAATCTGCAATATTTCTAGTGCCTAGAATAGTGCCTGCCATATAGTAGGTACTTAATAAAAATTTACTGAATTAATAAGTAGACCAGAACCCATGGACACAGACAAGAAGGTGGTAAAGACCTGGTGCGGGGGGCGGGCTAGAAGGAGTCAGTGGTGGATAGAGGGGGTATATGTAATACTTTCAACAATAAAGTTTTAAAATAAAAAATAAAATAAAACTAATCACTGTTGAAAAAAAAAAAAGAACCAAATTGTTACTATAACATTAGTCTAGATTTTCATTTTAACATTAGTAATGTAGAATCATTCTACTTATCAAAAGTTCTGATTTTACCACATATACAAACACCCCTCCTTTTTTAAATGTATTTTTATTGATTTCAGAGAAGAAGGGAGAGGGAGAGGGAAAGAGAAATAAAAACATCAATGAGAGAGAATCATGGATAAGCTGCTTCCTGCCCACCTCCTACTGGGGATAGAGCCCACAACTCAGGCCTGTGCCCTGACCAAGAATTGAACCGTGACCTCCTGGTTCATAGGTCGACCGTCAACCACTGAGCCACACCAGCCAGGCATACAAAGCCCTTTTTAAAGCTTATTGGTAATTCACAAAATTAGTCGAAGTCTTTTATATTCATTATTTCTATGATTATAGAATTCTATGGTCCTCTCCAATTCAAATTGTATTTATTCTAATAATGACCTAAACTGTAAAGGAAAAATCTAAAACCTATTCAAATGGAATATTAAGACAAAATATTTTTTAAATTACTACAGAAATAACTGCAAAACAATGGCTGTATCATCTTGGACATTTCACAATTTTCTTAAATCTTTTAAAGGGTATTTTCTAGCTCTCTGCTTAGCCTTGCTTTATATTACCATCAAATCCTTCATTTTCAAAATCATGTACATTTAAATGCTGTATAATAAACTGCACTGTGCTTCTTAATTTTTATACCAAACAACCTAATTTATTTTAAAAACAAAATTTAATACACATTAGAAAATACTAAGCTGGTATATTTGCTGAAATGCTGTTTACTGCAAAAGTTCCAATGTTTTATCAACTAACACTGAAGTTTAAATTAGGGCTAAACTCAGGAAATTGATCTTCATAACATTTTAACATTTATCTTATATATAAGGTGGTTTTCTTCTAAGAAAAACGGACTTAAATGTCCTTGACTCACCGTCAGATTCCGGTCCCAGATCTGTATGCTTCCGTTCTGGCAGGCAGCTGCTATGAGGTTTCCATCTCTACTGTATGTGCATGTGGTGGGAATCACTTTTTTACCCTGCATCGTCCGTGGTTTAAACACACTTTTTTGTTTCTTTGGATTTTCAACTTCCCATGTCCTCACAGTCCTAAAAAAAAATAAGGAGACTGTCATGTACCAAAAAGAAGGGAGTTCAAAACACAAAATGCCCATATAGACTGCTTCAACTTTTAAGCATATAAATGTAATAAATATTTTTAAATGAAATGTGCTCTGTGAAACATTCTCCAGTTATAAATGAGGTTACTCTCTGCAATAAGGTGAACCATGTTGTCAAATCAAAGAGCAAATGGCAAATTCTACTTCACATCTATTAGATTCGTTCTGACCCTCTAAGGCAGTGGCCTCCACACAGTCCTGACTGATACACTCTGATCAGTAAAACTACACCACCTACATACACACATTACTTTCTGAATTACTTAAATGTATTAATGCACCATTTTGTAACATACACTAGAAAGCACACTGAAAAAAACAGGTCATTAACAAAGAATGATGGCCTGCTCTACGTCCCAGGCAAAGACCTCATGCCTCTTGGGGAGGAGTAAAAACAAAGCTGTCAGCCCCTGAGTTTTCACTAAGTAACAAGCAACAGCAGTCTAGAGCTAGGGTGGGAACAGAATACAACAGATTTTAAAATATAGTATATCAAAATTCATGGTATTCAGTTACTACAGGACACAGAGAGAAATACAGCATTAACTGTACATATTAGAAAAAAATACCTCAAATCAATGACCTACCATTCAACCTTAAGAAACTAAAAATAGAGAAAATTAAATCCAAAGCAAGCAGAAGGAAGGATATAATAAAAATGAGAGTACAAAGGAATAAAATAGAAAACAGAAAAACAGTGGAGAAGCCAAAAGCTGGCTCTCTGAGAAGTTCAATAAAATTAACAAATCGCTAGCAAAATTGATGGGAAAAAAACAAACAGCAATGTAGACAATATCAAATATTGAATGAAAGAGAGGATATCATTATAGAGCTTAACAACATTAAAAGGATAAGAAAAGAATTTTATGAACAAATTTACATACATACACCCTACCCCAAGCCTTCCCCACACTATTGTCTGTGTCCAGGGGTTATGCATACATGTATATAAGTTCTTTGGTTAATCTCTTCCTGTCCCCTCCCCACTTCCCACTGAGATTTGTCAGTCTGTTCCATGCATATATATATGCCTCTGGACCTATTTTGCTCATCAGTTTATTTTATTCATTAGATTCCACATAGGAGTGAGATCATGTGATAGCTGTCGTTCTCCACCAGCTTGTTTTGCTTATTAGCATAATAATCTCCAGGTCCCTCCATGCTGACACAAAGGGTAGGAGCTCCTTCTTTTTTACAGCCACAAAGTATTCCACTTTGTAAATGTACCCGCTCATCTACTGATGGGCACTTGGGCTGTTTTATATGTGGTACTTTTTCTGCATGTAAATATCCACTGTTTTGTAACATTTGTATCTGAATATTCAAACCTTACCCTTGCTGAACATATTCTGTCTTGCTTACTTGTCTCCTATCTCAGGTCACTATGCCTCCCACAGTTAATATGCGCAAAACATTGAGAAATAACTTGTGTGCCTTTTCTTTCTACAGTCAGCTCTGCAACCGGGAGGATAAATTATTATGGTTTCTCCTTTTTTATAACTGAACATCTCTAAAAGTCAGCTGATACTTTAGAATTATGATATGAAAGACCACACACAAATATCATTGTCATTATCATGCTTGTTTAATGTTCTTCATCTCTAAAACTGGAATAACACTGCCACAATGAGGAGTTATGAGGATTAAATGAGATTAGGGATGTAAACGTGTCCAGGACAGCACTTGGAACACAGTAGGCACTCAATAAATACTAGCTCCTTTCTCTCTTCCTCTCAGACCATAAATAAGATATTAAAGCTAATAAACCCAACACTAAGTATGTACCATTTATTTCAATTGTATAGTAGCAGGTTGAGCTGGTTATCAAATAACAGAAGAAAAGAAAGCAGCTAATGTGGCATATAAATGTACGAAATATAAATTTAGGCAGAATCTGATGGTGACTAATTACACTATATTTTATGGCTCTGATTCTCTGAGTCTTTGTCTTCAAAAATGGATGCTAAAGTACAAGGCCAGTAGGTATCTGTCAAAACATTTTATGTTAAAGAACACATATTTTGAAACTTGAAGGGAGATCTGGTCTTGTAAAATTAAAACTGTTTTATAAAAATGATTTGAAAATAGAAGAAGTATCTGCCTGGGCCTTTCTGGAAACACAATGAAAACACCCAGAAGACAAGAAAAAACACAGGTGGGTCGTTATATTGCCCCAGGCACAAATGCTTTCTGTCTTAAAATTCTGAATTCTTTCCAAATACAAGTTCTAAACTTTCTGGCATCTGCTGCATAAATGCATCACAGCATTTGGCAGAAGTCAAGGGAAGCATTAATTTTGCATGGAAATCACTTAAGAGATCTTGGTTTAATTTCTCCTCGAAAGGCTACACAAGCAGCGTGAGCGGTGGAGCAGTCTGAAACTGGCTGGCTCTCTTGGCAGAACAAATCCAACAAGACAAACTTCTTTTCAAAAATGCCCAAATACTAAGATCTTAAGGTTCCACAAAAATGGGGGAAATAATCTAGCTTCAATATAAACCCACAATAATCTTTATAAACATACATAATTCTCATGCACCCACTGAGTAATTGCAATAAGAATACAGTCGCACTTAAAAGAAACAGATTTGGTACTAATGCTATAAACTTACAATTACGAAAATTAGGCCCTCTGAAATCTAGCATCAGAGTAGGGAATGAATGCTACAATAAATACCACTTGTGCTCTTACATTATGGCCAACTGATTTTCAACAGATACCATAACAATTCAATGGAAAAAGAATGCGTGTGTGTGTGTGTGCGCGCGTGTGTGTGTTTCAAAAAATGTGGCCGATACAACTAGATATCTATATGCAAAAAAGGTGAATGTGGTCTTTACTTCACATCATACAAATATTAACTTAAAATGGACCATAGATATAGAGGTAAAACTCTTAAAACATGACCTTGGATTAGGGAATGCTTTCTTAGATGCAGCATCAGAAGCACAAATGATTAAAAAAAAAAAGATAAGTTGGATATTGTCAAAATTAAAAATTTATCTGCTTCAAAAGATACAATGAAGAAAGTTTAAAGACAAGACATAGACTTGGAGGAAATATTTATAAATAATATAATGATAATGGAATGGTTATCTAGAATATCTAAAGAACTTGCATAATTTAATAAAAAGCTAAGTGATGCAATTTTTTAAATGGGCAAAAGATTTAAATACAAGTTTCACTAAAGAATGTACACAAATGCCCATTAAGCTCATGAAAAGATATTTGACATTACCTATTATTACGAAAATAAATGCAAATCAAAATTACAATGTAATAACACTTTATACCCACTGGATAGCTACTAGTATAATAAAAAGATAGACAACAGTAAGTGTTGGTGAGGAAGAGCCTGGAACCCTCATACATTATTGGTAGGAATGTAAAATGGTAGAACCGCTTTGGAGAACAGTTTGGCAGTTTTATAATGCAGATTCACTACATGACTTAGCAATTCCACTCCTAGGTATCCACCCAAGAGAACTGAAAACATCTCCCCATGCAACGACTTTAACATGAAGTTCCAAGATGCATTGTACATAATAGCCCCAATGTACATTAAGTGATGGATGGATAAACAAAATACCAAGCTGCCATACAATGGAAAACTGGCAATAAAAAAAAGTAATACACACACATGTAACTGAGGCTGCCATAACAAATAACTACAAACTGGGTGGCCTCAAACAACAGAAATTTATTCTTTCACACTTCCAGGCTCTATGGGACAACCCTCCTGCCTCTTCCAGCTTCTGGTGCCTGTCAGCAGGGCTTGGCTTCCTTGGCTTCTCATCACGTCACTGCAAGCTCTGCCTCGATCTTTACGTGGCCTTCGCTGTGTGTCTTCTCCTGTTCCATCTCCTGTAAGAATACTGGCACTGTGTTTAGGGCCCACCTGGATAAGATCTCTCTGCCAAGATCCTTCCCAAGCAGGGAACCGTTCACAGGTTCCAGGAATTTGATATGGAAATATCTTTTGGGGAGCTGCCATTCAACCCACTACCCACTGTCACATGGATGAACCTCAAACTACATTCTGCTAAGTTAAAGAAGCTAGACACAAAAGGCCACATATTATATGATCCCATTTATCTGAAATGTCCATATGAGGCAAATATATAGACAGAAAGCAGATTAGTGGTTGCCTACGACGGGGGTAAGCATGGGGAACGACTGAAGATGGTTTCCTTTTGGGGTGATAGAAATGTTGTAAATTAGATGGTTGCACAACTCTGTAAATATACTAAACATCCTTTAACTGCCCCCAGTCTCTTCTAGTTTCAGCTGGAATCTCTATAGCCGAAAGTCTCATTAAATTCCTAGAATGACCATCAGTAATTAAACATTTCTGAGGGCCACTTTAGGAAACCTCAGATGAAGAAGTCCATTAAATGGAAGTAGAAAAAATTCCCAATTTAAAATATATACCAATATTCTTATTAGACAAAAATTACTCCGTGCTCTTACAAACCAAATAACATAAAGCTCTTTACAAAACACTTTTTAAAACTTTTATTTCATTAAGTCACACAAGACACGAGATCAGGGCCTGGTGTATAGATTAAGAAGTGAAGAGTCCTGAATGACACAGAGTGCTAGTCCAAGTGACCTCCTGGACCACTGCAGGTGAAGACTCAACAGGTTCCTACCAACATTCAATTAAAACTCTAGCCCAGGACAATGGACACTAAGGAGAAAATGAACAAATGGGACTACATCAAATAAAAAGCTTCTGCACAGCAAAAGAAACCATCAACAAAACAACAAAAAAGCCCACTGCTTGGGAGAACATATTTGCCAATGTTATCTCCGATAGGGTTTAATCTCCAACATTTACAGGGAACTCATACACCTTAACAAAAGAAAGACAAACAGCTGAACCGGTTTGGCTCAGCGGATAGAGCGTCAGCTTGCGGACTGAAAGGTCCCAGGTTCGATTCCGGTCAAGGGCATGTACCTGGGTTGCGGGCACATCCCCAGTGGGAGATGTGTAGGAGGCAGCTGATCAATGTTTCTTTCTCATCGATGTTTCTTACTCTCTATCTGTCTCCCTTCCTCTCTGTAAAAAAATCAATAAAATATATTAAAAAAAAAAAGAAAAAAGAAAGACAAACAACCCAATCAAAAAATGGGCAAAGGACCTAAATAGACACTTTTCAAAAGAGGACATTCAGAAAGCCAAGAGACATGTGAAAACATGCTCAAAGTCACTAATCGTCCGAGAGATGCAATTCAAAACGACAATGAGGTACCATCTCACACCTGTCAGAATGGCTATCACCAACAAATCAAACAACAGTATAGCCTTTTCTCAAAAATTTAAAAATGGAACTCCCATTTGACCCAGTGATCCCACTTCTAGGAATGTATCCCAAGAAACCAGAAACACCAATCAGAAAGGGTATATGCACCCCTATGTTCATAGCAGCACAATTTACAATAGCTAAGATTTGGAAACAGCCTAAATGCCCATCAGCAGATGAGTGGATTAGAAAACTGTGGTGCATCTACACAATGGAATACTACGCTGCTATAAAAAAAAGGAATTCTTACCATTTGCAGCAGCATGGATGGAACTGGAGAGCATTATGCTAAGCAAAATAAGCCAGTCAGAGAAAGATAAATATCACATGATCTCACTCAGATACGTAATATAATAAACAACATAAACTGATGAATTAAAATAGATCCAGAGACACAGAAGCATCGAACAGACCATCCAACCTCAGGGAGAAGGCAGTGGGTGCAAGGGTAATTTTTTCCAGGTTGGGGGGGGGGGATGTGAGAGATCAACCAAAGGACTTGTATGCATGCATATAAGCATAATCCATGGACACGGTCAGTAGGGAGGGTGTGGGCATGTGCTGGGGGAGTGGTAATGAGCGGGGAGAGGTCAATGGGGGAAAAGGATTCATATGTAATACTTTAAACAATAAAGAATTTAAAAAAAAAAAAATTTAAATTAAAAAAAAAAAAAACACCTCTAGCCAAGCTGGTATGGCTCAGTGGTTGGGCATCAACCTACAAACCAGGAGGTCACAGTTCAATTCCTGGTAAGGGTAAATGCCCGGGTTGCAGGCTGGATCCCCAGTAGGGGGTGTGCAGGAGGCAACGAATCAATGATTCTCTTTCATTATTGACATGTCTATCTCTCTCCCTCTCCCTTCCTCTCTGAAATCAATAAAAATATATATATATTTTTAAAACCCTCTATACCAGATGTCAGATGTTGTACTCCTTAAAAGTTGTGTATTATAAATATATAATATATGTATTTATATCTCAATAAGTGACCTTAAGTACAGGAAGGGGAAAAGAGAGAAGGAGGGAGGGAGGGAAGGGAAAACTCAGATGTATAACCAAATATGTTGAGGCAGTAGGTTCCTTTTTTTCCCTTTAACCCCTTTTATTTTAACCTACATGAAGCTCATGGGAAATGCACCAGAGTGTTTTAAGAGAACGCCCACAGAGATGCTGAGAATGGTTCTGCTCAGACTCATGGCAAAAATTCTTCACAAGTATTTCAAAAGAATGAATAGAGACCTCCATACACCTTACCTTCTACAATGCCAATTCAAACCATCCACAGATACCCATTTTGACTCCTTTTATTCTCTCAATACCTAGCATTGTTTTGCACACATAATAGGCTTTTAATAAAATTAAAATCCTATAGCCCATGTATATAATTAAATATATATAATTAAATACATACATTTTTATCATACATATCATTATCTATCTATCTCTCAGTACTGCTCTACTCTTGAGTTCTCCTAAAATATTCTTCAAAATAATTTGCTCTAGCCCTGGATGGTGTGGCTCAGTTGGTTGGAGCATTGTCCCATACACTAAAAGGTGGCAGGCTCGATTACAAATCAGGGCACATACCAAGGTTGCAGTTCCAATCCCTGGTTAGGGCATCTGTGGGAAGCAATCGATCAATATTTCGCTCATGTATCTCTCACATCTTTCTCTCACTCTCTCTCTCTATCTCTATCTCTAATTCTCTCTTTGTGTGTGTGTGTGTGTGTGTGTGTGTGTGTGTGTGTGTGTGTGTGTCTCCCCTTCCTCTCTCTAAAAAATATCAATTAAAAAAAAGCATTTGCTCCAAAACACTTTTCAAAATCATGAGCACTGTTCCTGGCTCTGAGGAAACAAAGATTGAGTAGGACAGGGCCTCTGCCTCCCCAGAAATCACAGCTTGGTTGGTGAAAATAACATACAAGCAATAAGCCACAGGGCCACAATTCAACACATACTTGGTATATATTAAATACTTTTTGTAGGCGAGCTATCTTGGTAGATACTTGGGGATACAAAGGAGCCTGTTCTCCAACACATAATCTAATGGAGGAGAAAAACTGGGGGGAAATGTCATCAGGTCATGAGGCAGCACCCAGAGAAAAGGAAGAGGTAGCTCATCTGGAAAGATATGGAAATGATTCCAGAGATGTGTTTATTTGGGGGAGAGTTGAGATTCTGCACATGAATCCTAGAAATTGTATAGAAGATGTGGTGTGCCCCAAAGTCAGCCTGGACTGGTGCTCCAGTAAAAGAGCTTGGCCCGTGGCTGCAGAGTATGGAACCAAGAAGAGAGAAAGACAGTGTCACTGACACAGGTCCTGGACAAAGGAGAATGATGCTGTTATTAACATAAAGGGAGAATCTGAGAAAATAGAAAATGAAATTGAAATCGGAAAGATCAAGTACTTCTAATAGGGCCTATTCCTGACCAACTGAAAGTGAACAGGAAGAGGTCATTGATGGAAATCAGCTCTAGTGGAGAGGGCACTGAGAACAGGCCGGAGGATTCTATAATTCTCCAGCTGCCTTTCTATGTATACTTGATGGGGAGCAGGAAATTCACCATGAATCCACCTGGGGCATAAAGCAAGTAACTCACGGAATTACTCTTACAACACATATCAAGATAAGAAATCATATGTGAACTTGGCCTTAAAACGAGGAGAAAAGTGTAATGTGTCTATAATTACAGATGACTGTTTTAATTTATGTTAGGAAGTAATTACTACCTCCTGACAAGAGCAAGACAGAGCGCAGTGGGTAGAGGTGGAAAAGGAGGAGATACGGGGGAAAGGGAGAGAGATTAGGGAAGCCAGCACAGGAAAAGGTGGGTATGACGAATCTTATAGAAATCTGCCTCCACCCACCCTTTACCCGGGTGCTGCCAGGGCTCAGTAGTATTTCTGGACCAACTTCTCCTGGGATATTAGCAGGTGCAGGCAGGCTTTCCAACAAGCCACTGAAGGATGGAGCCATTATTCTCCAAGATTGCAGCTTTATTCTTTTTTTTAATGTCTCTGAAATGCAATGTATATATGAAACTTTCACTCAACCAGCAAGTCTTACAGCAGCGGGCTCCACATCTGCAAAACAGATTCTAAAAGATAAAATGTATGTGCCAAGAGTGATTCAGTGCGAATTTGAAAATGAGATAAATATTCTTCTCTTGAAAGAGAATGGTTTTTCCTGACCTAAAAGTTAAACAATGTTAATCAAGTCATAGAGTTGAGCAGTGAAGTCAACATTACTTGAGAAGTTTATACTAAAAATAGTGAACCTTTTCCATATCTCTAACTAAGTCATCCACAGCCGAGCTCTTGTACTTGCAGGATTATTTCCAGAAATCATGACTGTCAAGATGTGTTTGCTAATGAATTCTGAATACTGAACTAATAATCTGAATTAAAGCTAAGATATGAACTAATAATCATAATAGCTGATATGTATGTGCTCATAATGAAAATAGCACTATTCTAAGCACTCTATCACTTAATCCTTACAACTCTATGAAGAAAATCCTATTATCTCTACTTTACAGAGGAAAACTAAAGCGCAAAAGGGTGAAGTAACAAATGTCAATATTCACATAAGTGGAATAATCAATTGCCATGCCTACTACCTACTCAAGCTTCAGTCACCACATGAACCCATGAACACAGGTAAGGACACAATAATTTTGGATGCCATACATATTGATGGTTTGAGTAATACTTTTACCTGAGAAAGAATACTGCAAAATTTCCGTATTTATTAAGCTAATGCAAAATAAGGCTGAGTAGTATTTGTATTTTGCATCTTTTAGAGAAAAGCAGTGACTTTGAAAATCTCGGTTATAAAATATATTATGTTACAGACATGAAGTCCTCACTATTCAATAAAATAAGTAACAATTTTTCTCTTCCAATGAAGATATCAATAAGAAAACACTTTGACAAGGACACAAGGATGAGGAATCCCATTTATTAAACACCTGTCTTCTGTTCCCCATCCTTCACTGCCCTGTACTTCCAGACCTATCATACGTGTTCACAAGCAGGCAGTTCCCCCTGGATAAGCCTGTTCGACACTCTTTAAAAATACAGTGAGGGGATAGATTTTCTGTGTGGAGGGGAGGAGAAAGAACATATAGACAGATCAGCAGCAGCTGATGCACCAAGATCAAACAGGGAAATAAATAAGGTGAATCCAGGAAACATTTTAAAACTCACCACACATAGTTTAAAAGATTGCACAGGGGCTATGAACTACTAGGATCAGCAGGGCAGGGGGAACGAAGTAGCATTTTGCCACCAGGAGCAGGGTGGCTGAGAAAAGGCACTGCTGGGGACCACGCCAGAGAAGTGTCACACACCAGGGCAGCCCATGCTGAAAACAGAGGCTGAAACTCAGCAACTCCCCAAATGCTCTCTGGCCCTACAGCCTTTACATGAGATCTGGAATTTAGAATATAGTGAAATTTGAGAAGATAGAACTGGCTTATGACTGGCCTATGACTTAAGAGGGGATAAGCCATCTAATATTGAACAGCCAGTTAATGCAAAAGAATTTCTTCCCATTTAGCACACCTAACACTTATCAGAGCTCATGGCCACTCGACTCTACATCTTAGATTGTTTTTGTGGGGAGGTCTTGCGCTGTCTATGAGAATTCATATGTGAACCTTTTGAAGAAAATGTCTGTAACTTCCCCTACATCATCAAAGAGATTCAAGAAGGTTAAGAACATGGCTGTAGGTCATCCAAATCTTACCCCTGGCCCAAGGAGGATCTTCAGAGAGCTGGCTATAGAATTAGACTGCATTGCATGGTCCCTTCTGAGAATGATTTTTCTTGAATTACATGTTTTGGTTCTGCCCTTGACTTACATTGAAGGGTGCAACAAAAAAATAGTAACAGGAGTAGAGTCCAGAAAAATAAATAAGGGTGAGGACAATGAAGTCAGATTTGCCTGTTTAAACCCTCTCTCCCCTCTTTCCATGACTGTGGACAAGTCAGCCTCTCAGAGCCTGTTTCCTCCTCTGAAATAATTACTTCACAGTTATTTTAAGGAATTGATTATGAAAATATACATAAAGCACTTAGCATAGTGTCTTGTGTACAGTAAATACCCAATTACGGTAAATTTACTGCTGTGTTTATTGAAAGGATGCTGTCTACGTCAACCAGTGCAATCTGTATGAGGCCTCTGGAAAACTTTTATCTTTTATGCTCTTTGGAAAAGAAAACCTCTATGTTTTCATCTTGAGGACTCTGGGACTCTCAACTGAGCATGTCTCCATCTTTGCTCTGCTTATTTGCAAGTTTCGAACTAAATCTACAACCTAACTTTACCCACTGTGTAACAAAACCAGCTCCTAATAATTTTTTGTGAACTAACCTTATCCCTTCACCCTTACTTTCTCATGGTCTTGGATGCTTTTTTTCTTTTTTATAATGTGTGTTACTATTATTATTTTGAGCTTCTTTGAACTATTTGTTCGAATGATATAAGATGCATAAAACTAAATAGATGAATTAACAAACCAACAGAAAAAATAAATAGTGCTATTTTTGAATGTTGGTAATTGGAGTGTGTGTATTTTTTTTTAAGTTATTTTCCTAATTCATGGGTATATTAGCTACAGAGCCAGGAGAAAATTTAATTCTTTCTACTTCCCAAAGTAGGATCTGCCCTAGACCAATTTAGACTCTCAAAGAAAAACTGAGTCAAGTCATCAGCCAAAGAGCAAAAAAAATCACCAGTGTGATGATGAGAATTTAATGTGAAGAGCGATTAAGTCATGGGGAGTGTGGCAACAGGCTAGTCCTCTGAGGTGAGTGCTTCTATATTCTGAAAGTTAGAACTTCTAGAATTCAGTGAGGGGCATTTCAGAAAGAAAATATAAATTCATAGTCACGAGAGTAATTGTATCAGTTCCTAGGAAAAACAAAGCAAAAGTTTCCAGTCTTTAACTGTGCTGGACCCACAGCTCTGGCCGGTGATACCCAGGCTGACTTAAAGGTCCCCTTACTTCCTGACCCAGATGAATGGAAATGAGCCACAGCCGGGGTGTGCTAAGCAGATGGGACACCACAGGGGCTGAGCGGTTGGCCAAAGACAAAGGGGGTGAACCAGAATGTAAGCAAAGAAGCTTTCCCTGGCTGCTTGGCAATAAGGCCTCTAAATAAACTACATTAATCTGTCTCACATGTGGTGAGTGGGAAATTAAAAGCAGGGCAGCGAGAAAATTAAATGAACTCATTAAAGAGATAATAAACTTACAAAGCAGTTTCACTAGGACATATGTTGCTATCAGGATTATTTGAGTTTCTAGAGATATTGTCATATCCATACCTTTACAAAGTTATATACTATCTTGGGCATACAACAGGTAAGATAAGAATTCTTGAGAAGCAAATACTTTTCCAAGAAGAAAAGCATCGCCTCTAAAGAATCAGTGAGATAAAATAAAATCCAATAATTTTAAGTATATTATCTGAAAATTCAAGGACAAGCAAATTAAAATGGATTGTTATGGAAATACAAAAGAGAAGAAACTATGAAGACAAAGCAGAGTTGATCTTCTAAAGAAGAATGAACTATAAGATGCTGGGGAACTTGTTTGTGAGGCTGCTGTCTACCACAACAGTTCCACTGCAGTGCCCAGGCCCTTGAAAGCTCCATGTTGGATTATTCACAGCAATGAAACATAAACGCTAATACACTAAGATTCAAATATTCCTTTCAGACTACAATCAAATCTCTGGGTGTTCCTTTTCTTTGCTCTTCCAGTCATGAATATATTTTAAAATTTCCTTCCTTTCTTCTCTCCCTTCCTCCCTTCTCCTTCCATTCAATCAACATGGATTGTGGCTCTAGTGACAGGCGGAACACTAGGTGCTGGAAACACAGCAGTGAACACAACGGACAAATATCCGTGCCCTGAGATTCATTCATTAGTTCTCTCGGGTAAATGAAACTGCAGGTAAATGAAACCATAGAAAGTGACTGTGGATAAGGGGGAACTACTGTATTTTGTTGTTTACTGGTCAGTTTTCCTAGACCGTTCGCTCACAAAAGCCCATGCTTGGCACAGTGCTTTTCTATAGTATAAATGTTCAAAATCTATTTGTGTTATCACTAAACAAATGAAGAGGAAATTCTTAACATTCTTCATCAAAACACTGAGCACACAGATTGAAAAACGGATGTATGATGACAGGGGACTTCTCCGGGTTGCCCTTCTAATAATGTCAACAGAACAGATAATATGTGAAATACTAGAGTAAAAGGACAACAAAAACAATGAAAAAATTATTTGAAAGATGGTAATTCTATTCAACAGACACTTGGGAGTAGCCAACAGCAATGGAAATCAGCTGCCTTGTCCCTGATTCACGAATTTTGCAGAAATATCATTCAAGATAACTTGCTGAGACAGCAACAACTGACCAGAAAGTAAATTGATGTCTGAAGCTTTTCCCCCTAAAGAAACATGTTCTAAGACCAACATGCACACAAGTTAGACACTGTTGCATAACAAACTACTCCAACCCAAGGGCTTAAAACAATGAGCATTCCTCATTCTTAACTCTACAGGTCAACTGGCAATTCCATTTTGTGGCATTTTGTGCTTTCTCATGATTTTGCGGTAGTCTGATAGGTCAGCCAAGACTGGCTGGCTTATCGGGAATGGCCTCCCTCGTATACATTGTGGTTGGCTGGCTCTTGGACGCAGTGACAGGTGTGATGGGGACTCAGCCAGCAGGTCAGCCCAGGCTAATTCTCATGGCAGCTAAACAGGATTCCAAGCGCAGAAACCCGTAAGACCTCTTGTGGCTTAGCCTCATTTTTGATCCACCATCACCTCTGCCATATCTATTAGCCAAAGCAAGTTACAAGGTCAGCCCAGATTCGAGAAGTAAGTAAATAAACTCTACCTCTGCAGAGTCACATTGCAAGAAGCACAGATACAGAGAGAGAAAAATCAAGATCCTTTTTACAGTCAGTCACCCACACACTATTTGGCCCTACACATGCACCTACCTGTGAGTACCATTCAGTACATAATATTCATAATGACGATTCTGATTCAGCAAGGAGTTAAATAACAATATGTTATAGGCAGAGACGCGTATTGTAAAAGCTTTCCATGATAGGAACGCAGGTTAGAAGATTTCTACTACACCACTAACTTATTGTGGTACCATTCCCACTGATTTCAGAGATCAGTGTTTCACTCCAGAACATTCTGTTTGTTCACTGTGAGTGCTGTCAACAGACTTGAAAAGTAATGGGACAGTCCACTGTATCACTGGTGAAGAATTCAATTAAAATAAACAAGAGCTAAGCCCAAGTCACATCTTTTAAATATACATAAAAACCTGTATTTATAGAATTCAGGAAAAGGACCAGGCCATGGATTCACTTCCTAAACACCTGCCACAAACAGATCAAATTCTCAAAAAACACTGATGTAATCCCTCACTGTATCCTTGTACCATAGGAGCCAGGTGAGTGGATGAGAAGGGCTAAATGAGACATTCTTATGGCAAATACACACAAGCCTGGCACCTACTAGAAAAAAATTAGATTAAAATGGAAAAATACTTTCATACCTGCAAACTGATATTAGTATTTTTTCAGCAACCACAGAAACTATGCTGGGCTTGAATAGGTCAATAGAAACCAGACCAAATTACAGATAAGCTTAAAAGCATGCAGGTCTTCAAATCCAAGTGATATTATGGGTGCACTTGATCCTGAGACTATGTGGCCTAGTTTCGCTGGATGACCCTCTAATTTCTGAAAAGTGCTACAGGATCCTCCTGACAACGACCTCTCCTAAGTCCAGTACGGGAACTCTTAGCATTTCCGATGTGGATTTGAGAGACAAAGATAGAACACTGAGACCTGCCAAGGCTGAAAAGGATATCACTTTCAAAGGTTAAAAAAAAATCCCCCCCCCCCTTTTTTTCTGATGACTACCCAATTACACAAGCCAGGCATGATAACTGGGAGCCATGAAAAGTCTTCTATAGGCATGGACAAAACGGCCTGTTCAAACTCAGTGGAAAACAAAAACATGAAACACTCAGCAATACAATGCATCTTTGGGGGACTAACATGGAAGCTAATCTAGCATGAAAAATACCTCAGAACCTAATTATATTATTAGAGCTTCTTATCAGGGCCTACTCTGTGATAGCTAAACAGTGTAGCTTTCATTTATTTATTTCACAAAGGAGCATCAAGTAATACAAGTTATTCTTAAAATTCTGTAGGCAGAACACAACTCCGTAAAGTGAAACCCATTCTTCCTCTGAGTACTATTATAAAATCTAACATGTGTATCTATAGATAAGCATGCTCCCGAGACCATGAATTCAGGCTGTATTTTTGTGTACCATAATAAAAGTTGTAGTGTGGTATCCACATGTATGATGATACCCATTCTCCACCTGCCCAACTGATGTAGACACCAAGCATCTCTTGTTAATATCCAGAAATGGCAATGTTTTAGTCCTCTGTTTACTTATGACTCAAAAATAATGTTTTGGTTTTATATCCAGAGGAGAAACCTAAGGCATGACTTCAAGAATGGAGTGCCCATTCGGCCTGGGGGTTTTGTTTTTTGTATTGTTGTGGTTTTTTAGTATGTTTTTATTGATTTCCGAGAGGAAGGGAGAGGGGAGAGAAAGATACTGGGTATCAAGCCCACAACCTGGGCATGTGCCCTTGACCGAATCAAATCCAGGACCCTTCAGTCCGCAGGCCGACGTTCTAGCCACTGAGCCAAGCAGGTCGGCCGGCCTGTGGGTTTTTGTAGTATCTTAGTTGTTGAAGGTATCTGCCACTGCTTATTACTACAGAGGCAGTGAAAAGCAGCTGTTCTAGGAATAGTCACTGGGAACTACTATCATTTGCTTTTGGAGACCCCAGGTTCTGTCATCACTTCCAAGAAGAGTCAGAGAAGCCTTAGAGTGATGTTCCTACATAAGGTCTTTTCCCCAGAAGTCTTATACAATCAGTTTCACAACCACTCTCACTCCTTACACATATTGGAATTTTATATGATAACAGTTTTAGGATAATTCTGACAGTTCTCATCCCAGGTGAACTACAAAGCAGATCTCTATCCTAACAGAACCGTCAGTTCACTTGCCAACTTCAAAAAACATTCCCTTTGTCTCTCACTCTCAACCCAATTTAAACCAGGCAAAACTGGACTAACCTTGTGTAATAAGCAAATATTTGTGAATATTAATCCACTGGTCATTCAACAGTCAGGTGCCCAAAGTCACACAGCTTACAAGGACCTTAAGAGTTTCCATTAGTGAACAAATCAACATGATAAAAGAATATCAATTGTTTGTGTGCAGAAATAGCATATTTCTAAGACTGAGAAAAAGTGCAAAGTTTATTTTAAGTTACTTTAAACATTACTTCTATTATAACTGCTAACTAAATACTTAGTTGTCCTGTGAAGAAACAATATTCTAAGCAAAGATAAATACAATCAAGTTCATTGTATTTATCTCAAGGTGGGGTTAAAGGAAAGAAACATTTATCTCAAATTTTCAAAACCAAAAAAAGAGATAGACTCAGATATACTACTACCATGCCTAATTAAAACATGAAGTGATGAGAAACTATTATTTACAACTCGAGAAAAATAAAACCTTAATAACGCACTGCTCTAAACATTTAATGATATAGAACTTAATTACATAATTTCATTAATATAAAGGATCAGTGGCATTAAACTATTATTTATTTCTATTTCAATGCATCATATTAAAATTCAGAAAGTTCAGGGGGCAGGTGCAGGGTTGAGGGGGAGAGGTGGGAAGGGGAAAATGGGGAGTGACTGCTAATGGGTACAGGGTTTCATTTGGAGGCAATAAAAATGTCCTAAAAATTAGCTATATGCACAATTCTGTGAATATACTAAAAGCCAATGAATTACGTATACATTAAAAGGGTAAATTTTACTTTTTTCTTGCTCCCAGCCAGCTTGGCAGCTGCTCTTGGTTGGGGACCACCCAAAGCAGAAAGATGGTGGCCGCAAAAAAGATGACAAGGTCACTAGAGTCGACCAACTCTAGGCTCCAACTTGTTCTGACAAGTGGACAGTACAAGCTGGGGTGCAAGCAGACTCTGAAAATAATCAGACAAGGCAAACCAAAACCACTCATCATCGCCAACAACCACCCCGCCTCGAGGAGACCTGAGCAGAGCACTAGGCCATGTCGGCCAAGACTGGCGCCTATCACTACAGTGGCAATCAGACCGCACTGGGCACAGCGAGTGGAAAATACTACAGTGTGTGCATGGCTACCACCGACCCAGGTGATCCTGGCTCATTAGAGGCACGCCAGAACAGACTGAGAAGTAGATCATACAAAATTGTTCTTTAATACAACTGGCCAGAGCTTGTTTTTAAAAAAAGGGAGAGGGATGAATTTCATAGTATGTGAATTATAGCTCAATAAAGTTGTTGTAAAAAGAGGTAATGCTAGTCCTAGTCAGTTTGGCTCAGTGGATAGAGTGTCAGCCTGTGGACTGAAGGGTCCCAGGTTCGATTGCGGTCAAGGGCACATGCCTGGGATTGCTGGCTCGATCCCCATTAGGGGGCATGCAGGAGGCAGCAAATCAATGATTCTCTCTCATCATTGATGTTTCTATCTCTTTCTCTCCCTTCATCTCTAAAATCAATAAAAGTATATTTTTAAAAAGGGTAATACTAAACATTTTATTTCCTATGTACATTTCTAAATGGAAAATAATTATTCATCCCAGGGTAATGTGCTGAGCACATTCACATCTCCTATCTGTAGAGGCTCTGCCTACCACCTTCTAGGGAATTACCTCCCTGAAAGGTTACTCTAGTGCCCTAAATATCTACAGGCTTCTAACAGTTCTTCTAGCAACTTATAACAAGCTGTATCCATAGGCTTCTGACAACTCTAAAACACAGGAATTACACTAAATATTGAAGAGTTTGCTATACTGACAGAACCATGTTTTTTTAAAAAGATTTAAATTCCAGTGAGCTACATAATATAGACACCTGTTTTCCTGAGAATTAACAGCTGTAAATACAGACAACATAAGTAATTTCACACATCAAGCTGATGTGTAATAAAATAAATCTACTCAAGGTTCTTCTTTCAACAAGATAAGACTCGAACGATAAATGACCACAGCTCATCTTGTTAAGATCAAAAGGGGATGACTTCTGCAGCAAAATATGCCCACCAGCCAAGCTATTTCACCAGCTTGGTTACTAACGACACAAGCAGCCTTGCAGCAAGCAGCAAAGCAAGGAAAGATGGGATTTTAAAAGGCCTGATTTGTCAAGTTTGTAAAATGCTTTGTAACTTTTATCTAGACTTCAGAGTTTTATGTATCCAGATGAGTATATCTGAATTGTGCTGACAAGCAAGTCGATAAACTTTTCCTTAACTTGTAAGCTGTCTGCACACACTTCAAATCCACCAAAACTATAGCAGTGGGCAACAAGAAAGAGCAAGATCTGTAAGATCAGCTTCTGTGCCACTATATAAAATGTCATATGAAGTGGTTCATTCTTATGGTGTATTTAAATTTTAACTACATGAGTTACTGCAAATGTCTGTGCATAAAAACATGAGCTCCATTTAACTGCCTTTGAAATAAAACAAACATTATTAGAAAAATGTCAACATCAATAGAAAGACATCTTTTCTAAAACCATGATTTAGAAATACTCCAAAAAAAGGTAAAAGTTATTAGTGAAAACTGTAACTAATAGTATAAACAGACAACCGCGTGCTTTTTTATATCATATATTTTATCGTGCCATACCAATAGGGGCATCACAATTTTTTTGCAAGACAGAAAAAGGAAAGAGCTAAGCTTCCTCTGGTACTATCTAACATGCCCACATAATGGTCAATGAGGAAACTGAGCCTCACAGATATTAAGTATCTTGTAGGTTTTAAACCTAAGTCTTCCAATTTTTCTAGAATGTCATCTAATCTAATTAATAGACAAACATGGCAATTGACCATACCTCTGCTATGCTTCCCATTGGATAATCAGCAGGATATGCAAATTAACCCAACCAAGATGGCGGCTGGCAGCCACGCAGCTGAAGCAAGCTTCCTCCCTGCTGCGGCCGGGCTCTGAGCTCCACTCTAAGCAACAAAGATGCAATTAGAGAAGCTAAACAAACCCCAGATACCTGCTTTCAGCAGGCCGTGGCCTTGGAGCTGGAGCGGCAACAAAGTTTCAATTATAGAAGGTAAATAAATCCCAGAATAAAAAAAGAAAAAAAAGAGAGGCTGGGAGCTTCAGTCACCAGCTTGGCCAGCCTGAAAACAGCCCTCAGCCCCTCATCCAGACTGGCCAGGCACCCCAGTGGGGACCCCCACCCGAAAGGGGGTGCAGGCAGCCTAAAAATAGACATCAGCCCCTCATCCAGGCTGGCCAGGCACCCCAGTGGGGACCCCCACCCTGAAGGGGGTGTGACCAGCTGCAAACAGCCATCAGCCCCTCACCCAGGCTGGCCAGGCACCCAAGTGGGCCCCCCACCCTGATCCAGGACACCCTTCAGGGCAAACCAGCCGGCCCCCACCCGTGCACCAGGCCTCTATCCTATATAGTAACAGGGGTAATATGCAAACTGACCCTAACAGCAGAAAGACTGGGAATGACTGGTCACTATGACACACACTGACCACCAGGGGGAAGATGCTCAATGCAGGAGCTGCCCTCTGGTGGTCAGTGAGCTCCCACATGGAGGAGCTCTGCTCAGCCACAAGCCAGGCTGCCGGCTGCCAGTACAGCGGTGGTGGTGGGAGCCTCTCCCACCTCCTCAGTAGTGCTAAGGATGCCCGACTGCAGCTTAGGTCTGCTCCCCGCTGGCAAGTGGACATCCCCCAAGGGCTGCCGGGCTGTCTGATTGCCAGCTTAGGCCCAATCCCCCAGGGAGCAGGCCTAAGCCAGCAGGTGGTCATCCCCCGAGGGGTCCCAGACTGCGAGAGGTGACAGGCCGGGCTGAGGAACCCGCCCTCCCCCCCCCCCCCCCAGAGTGCACAAATTTTTGTGAACAGGGCCTCTAGTTTTAAATAACAAAGAAAAATTTCCACTTGACTACAGAAAATTTGAAAATGCATTTGGTGTCATCTACTCATATACGGTTCCTAAGACCACAGTGTATCTTGGGTGCCCATGCAAGTGCTTGCCCTGTCCTTCAAATGATCCTCTTTTCCTTCCACGGTTTCCTTCAGCCTCAATTCTCCAAATCCGTGAGTTTTTTCCTTTCCCACACTAGCACATTTACTTTATATATGTAAACAGCAAATCCACTTAGAACTTCGGGTGCTATCTGTATGTTAAATCGACCGAGAGTACTTTTCTAGTTTACTACCAAAAAAATATGTCATAAGATAGACTATAACAAAAAGAATTCTACCCACCAGAAGATTAAGCTTTGCCAATACAATGAGACCTGCTTTATAAAAATAACCCTCAAAATGATATGGCCTGTTGCCAAGACCCTCCTACAGCAGATCCTGTCCTTGTTGGGAACAAAACAAGCTTTAGCACCATGCCAACATAACAGCTGCCAAAAATGAATACTTCTTGAACCAGCTATCCATTGCCCCGCCAAGGTAGTCAACCTTATCTGTCGTGACCATGTATCTCATACAAATATTTTATACAATTTTAATTAAACAGTTGTTTTATACAGTGTATGCCATCTCTGTGATATTGACTAGTTAGAAAGCCTTTCTTCTTTTTTTTTTTTAGAACTTTTATTATGGAAAATTTCAAACATAACCAAAAATAGAACAATAGAATAAACCCTCATGCACCCATTGCTCAGATTCAGTAATTATTAACTCAGGGCCAATACCATTTAGGAAGCCTTTATTTCCAAAAGAATTCAAAAATATGAATTTTGAGGTTGACCAAAATAATCTTATCTTAGTTTTCTAGATCAGTTAATTCCATGTTTCTAGAACTTTGAGAGAGGCCACAGGGGATACAAGAAGTGCAAAATGTCTTGGCCTTCGTGGCGCGTAAGTAATATTTAAAGAGATAATATTAACAGAGTTGAAAATAATTAGAAATTATTTGAAAATATCTATTTCAAAATAAATTCCAGAAAGAAATCTAAATTAGATGTTCACACAATGCAAACCTAAATAACTCATTTATTATTTTATAGTCAACCCTTATGTATGGATTAGTCATGAAAAATAGGTTTATTTAATAAGATATTTAGAATTACTTGGGACTGGAATAAAATTCTTACTGAAAGATGCCTAACATCTGATACTATACAGCCACCAAAGGCTCACCACCAACTCTCCCCGAACTGAAACTTCTCTTATCACTGAGACCACAGCACCCCCTACTTTTTGGCAATGTACATCCCCAGAACAAGGCAATGAGTTCCAGTTCCTACACAAAAAGGAGATGAGGAAAAGAAGAAAAAAGGAAGGGTCTTACAACTGTTCAGCCTTTCTTGTGAGACAATTAAATGGGTTAGTACGTTGTTTAGAAGAATGCATCTGGCACATAGCAAGCATTCAATAACATCAGCCATTACCCTCATACAGAAAACAGTGTTTTACAAAAGTCCTAGTCTCCATAAACTATCTAGGAAGAACAACTAGCCCATATTTGGTAAACTCAGGGTCAGTGCCCTGCCAATGCTCTTCAAGTACCATAGACATTCATTACAACAGCAACTTGGGTGGTCATTAACCTCAGTGATTTTGTTAAGCTTCTTTTTAAAAATGAACTTCATAAAGGTCATGCACTATGTTTGCTGTGTTGAAAGATCAGCTAACTTCTTTTCATGCTGGCTGATCATACATGTCATTCTATAATTCAAGTACCGCCCCCCCATATAAGAGTCAATGAAAGTAAGCTGACTTTCTTTCAGAAGTTACTCGAGTTGTGTCTAAAGACAAAATCTCAATGATTCACTTCTAACCCATAATTCCATTTCAAAAAAAAAAGTAAAAATATTAAATCCAGTGAAAGCCCTCAATGATATGAACTCCTGAACACTAATTTGGATATGCAGCAACTGGAAGTTGGCTCCCATCCTCTACAACAGGCTGACCCCAGTCATTGCATCTACCTTACAGTAACAGGCTATGTTTGCCAGCTCCCGCATTCCCACAATGCCATATTTGTGGCTCCTTGCAGTGGTATGGTATCAGAAAATGACACCCACATCCAACATAATGGAATTTACTTTGACTTTCATATTTAGTCACTATCACCTGGAAATGGGCTACACTGTTCCTGCTCTCCAAGAATTCCCAGCCCACTCTTCCTGTAGTCCTCCAATTGCTATTATAATTTCCCTCAGTCCCAGGGCATCTGCCTGGGAAAAGCAAAATTACCAGGAATTAAAGAGAGATATTATATCTGACCTAAATTGTAAGGTGAAATAAAGAATCGTTAAAAAGAGTACTCTATTGGAAAACATGGAGTAAATAAAGCATTGGGTATTTCACCCAACACTGGTAAATTTGCTTAACATCAAGGACCTCTGAAAGAAAATGTAGCTGTGAATCAAGACCATATAGTGTATGTTTATTATGATTCAAATATATAAACTAAAGATTTCAGTTACCAGTGCAAGAACAACCAAGTAATTGAAAAAAAATTTTTTTTCAGAATCAATAACTAACTAGTTTTTGCAATAACATTTTCATGTCCAAAACAGGTTACTAAGGACATCCCACTGGGATGCTCCAACCAGTCCTCTGACCTGTCATCTATATAATAAAAGCCTAAGTGATCAAAAGGACCAGAACAACTGGTCGCTATGATGTGCACTGACCATCAGGGGGCAGACTCTCAATGCAGGAGCTGCCTCCTGGTGGTCAGTGCATTTACACTGGGGGAGCGCCGCTCAGCCGGGCTCACAGCTGGCAAGCGCAGCAGCAGTGGTGGGAGCCTCTCCTGCCTCTGTGGCAGTGCTAAGGAGCAGCGAGATGAGATGACTGGTAAGGAACAGCGAGCAGGCAGGCGGTAAGGAGCGAGGGGTCCCAGACTGCGAGAGGGCACAGGCTGGGCTGAGGGACCCTCCCCCCTGCCCCAGTGCACTGGGCCTCTAATATAGTATAGATACAAACAGGATGGCAGTAACCACCACAGGACTGGCCACATCATATAATCAAAGAATAAGCAACAAAAATAAATTCTTTGGGAAGTGAGACTCTTTTTTTTTTATATATAATGTATTTTATTGATTTTTTACAGAGAGGAAGGGAGAGGGATAGAGAATTAGAAACACCGATGAGAGAGAAACATCGATCAGCTGTCTCCTGCACACCCCCCACTGGGGATGTGCATGCAACCAAGGTACATGCCCTTGACTGGAATTGAACCTGGGACCCTTCAGTCTGCAGGCCGATGCTCTATCCACTGAATCAAACCGGTTAGGGCAAATGAGACTCTTTTTATATTTCTAAATATTTTTCTGCATCTAAATGTGGGTAGGCACTGCTGATAAATATACTTAAAAAAAAAAAGAAGGAAGAAAATCTAAAATGTGAATGAAATAAGCTGCATGCATAAAAATATTTAACACATTATTTAAAATAGATAAAAATAGGTAACAAAAAGGCTTTGTAAATTATGGTACTTAAAACTGAATATTATTGTGCCACAACAAAAAACTATGGTAATAAAAAGTACATCACAGCATGAAAACAGTTTTGGTATAAGGTTATACAGCTTTTGGTATAAGGTTGAGAAAAAAAGTAAGATTTTGTGTCATCTATAACTATAGCTATATTCAAGAGCATTTAAAAATACTTAAAGGTATTTCCTCTCCTCTATGACAGCAATGGAAGACAATGGGTGAGGGTCTGCTCCTCTTACCTGCCTCGGATTTCTGTGATGCTGTTATACAACTTTGTAATTATAAAACATGTATTTAAAAAAAAAAAGAAGGAAATAAAAGGGCACTAGAAAAATGGCATGAACTTATAACTTCACAACTTTGAGAGATTCCTTTATCAGCTTAAGCATTTGATAATTTGATCTCATATAGTGCTCATACTTTCAGAATGTTGTACGATAAAATGGGGATAAGATACAATTAGTTCAATGCTCATAGTTAACTATTAATAATAATTATTAATATACATGTTTAAGGATTCTGTGAAAAATGATGACCTCCTATCGCTACATTATACTAATTATTTTTTCACCCAGGTTGGGCTTTTCCTGTCAAGTCCTATAAATTTTCCCAATGCACCCACTGCCTGCAATTCCAGCAGCTGCCATTGAGTGGTGCCTGCTAAGGGGAGCTATGGCCCAGATAAAAAGAAGAGGTAAAGCACACAATACAATTCTTCTTTTTTCCATATTTTTATTTTATTTATTTTTATTGAATTTGTTGGGGTGACATTAGTTAATAAAATTATACAGGTTTCAGGTATACAATTCTACAATACATCATCTGTATATTACATTGTGTGTTTACCACCCCAAGTCAAGTCTCCTTCCATCACCCCCTTTCACTTCTTCCACCCCTCTTCCCTCTGGCAACCACCACACTGTTGTCTGTGTCCATGAGTCTTTCATTTTTTCTTTGCTTAATCCTTTCACCTTTCTCACCCAGCTCCCAACGCCCTCTCCTCTGAATGTGTCAGTCTGTACAATTCTAGAAACAAAATACTATCATCATAAAATGCAGATATCTATTCACTATAAGATAGGGCTGGCTATCTAAGAAATATAACACATATTTAACCTTTGTTTACTTTTCCAATTAGGTACTTATAAGCATCTGTAACAGATATCCTAGAAGGTAACAGCCTAGAGTTTGTTCTGTTCACTCCTTCTGCTTATTCTTGCCTCTCTCTGACTTCCGGGCTCCAGAGCTTGGTATAGTATCTTATTGGTGCCTAGAACGATCCCCCTTTAACGATTTCTGGAAGACTTCTGATTGTTCAACCCCAAACCCAAACCCAAACAGTATTTCCTTTGTGAAGTCTCCCCTGAACACCCAAGCGACACCTTCCTCCAGACCCGCCACAGACCTAGAGGCAGGTGGACCTAGGTATAGCACTTTCACCCTCCACAGCACTGCAGACCAGGACATACACACATATTTTATGGGCTGGCAATGCTGGCCTATGACCAGGAGTAAATCAGCCTGTAAAGCTAGCCAGTGCTTCACAGGCCAAGGTCTGGCAGAGTCAGACTCACAACTTTCCACAATAACTCTTAAGCAGACATGTGACTTAGTAGCTGTCATGGGTGGCGCTGGCCAAATAAGAACAATCTGAGTGGTATATGGAAAAGGAGCAGTGCACGGAACCAGTCGCAAAGCTGGCATTCTTGTAGCGCATAACAAGTTGGCAACAAATTACTTAACCTAATAAATCAAAGCTATGGAAGGCTGTTGTTAAAGCAGCATGTCCACAGTCCCTCTGAGAGAAAGACAAAGCTTTCAACAACACCAACAATGACAACAGTAACAGCAGATAACTCATGGAGTGCTACTGTGAGACAGACACCAAACCAAGCACTTCAGGGATATAAATTCATCCAATGCTCACAGAACCCCAAGGAGAAAGAAAATAACCTGCCAAGGGTCACATGGGGAGAAAACAGCAGAGCCTGGATTCAGCCTTGATATCTGGCTCGAGTCCATGCTGAGAACTAGTGCATTTTACTGCCTTATAACTGAAATACAGCATGGAATGTTCTCAAGGCCTGGAGAAGAGACACAATGGTGAACTTGTGACCACATCCTATCCTCAAAAAAAAGGGAACGACTTTCACATAGTAGGAAATACATTAAGACCCAACACATGCACACAACCGCTCACCCTTCCTCCCACCCTGGTACCCCACCCTCTTACAACTGAAGCAGAAATTTCAGAAAACAGTACTACCTATGACACAGTCTGACAATTTCTACTCTATTTTACTTTTTTAAATATAATTTTTATTAAGATATTACATATGTGTCCTTATCCCCACATTACCCCTACGCCCCCCCCCCGCCCCCGCTCATGCCCTCACACACACACACACACACACACACCCCGTTGTCCGTGTCCATTGGTTAGGCCTATATGCTTGCATATAAGTCCTTTGGTTGATCTTTCCCCCTTACCCCCACCCTCCCCTACCTTCCCTCCAAGGCCCGACAGTCCAATCAATGCCTCTCCGTCTCTGGATCAGTCCTTGTTCATCAGTTTATGTTGTTCATTATATTCCACAAATGAGTGAGATCCTGTGGTATTTATCCACTCTCCAGTTCCATCCATGCTGTGGCAAATGGTAAGAGTTCCTTTTTCTTCTTCCTCTTTTTAAAGAATACCTTTCAGCATTTCATATAATGCTGGTTTGGTGGTGATGAACTCCTTTAGCTTTTTCTTATTTGTGAAGCTCTTTATCATACCTTCTATTCTGAATGATAGCTTTGCTGGATAAAGTAATCTTGGTTGTAGGTTCTTGGCATTCATCACTTTGAATATTTCTTGCCACTCTCTTCTGGCCTGCATGGTTTCTATTGAGAAATTAGCTGACAGTCGTATGGGTACTTCCTTGTAGGTAACTGACTGTCTTCCTCTTGCTGCTTTTAAGATTCTCTCTTTGTCTTTTGCTCTTGGCATTTTAATTATGATGTGTCTTGGTGTGGTCCTCTTTGGGTTCCTTTTGTTTGGGGTTCTCTGCGCTTCCTGGACTTGGAAGTCTATTTCTTTCACCAGGTAGGGGAAGTTTTCTGTCATTATTTCTTCAAATAGGTTTTCAATATCTTGCCCTCTCTCTTCTTCTGGCACCCCTATAATTCTGATGTTGGTACGCCTGAAGCTGTCCCAGAGGCTCCTTACACTATCTTCATATTTTTGGAATCTTTTTTCTTTTTTCTTTTTCGGTTGGGTATTTTTTGTTTCTTTGTATTTCAAATCTTTGACTTGATTCTTGGGATCCCCTTGTCTGCTGTTGGATCTCTGTATATTATTCTTTATTTCAGTCAGTGTATGCTTAATTTCTAGTTGGTCTTTTTTCATATCCTCCAGGGTCTCACTAAATTTATCGGCGGTTTCCATAAAATTCTTGAAAAACCTTATAAGCGTGGTTTTGAACTCTATATCCAGTCGTTTGCTTTCTTCCATTTCTGTCATTTGTGACTTGTTTCTTTGTCTCCGCATTTTTATGCTTCCATGTTGGTAGAGTGGTTTTGTGTGGTAGGTGTCCTGTAGGGCCCAGTGGCTCAGCCTCCCCAGTTACCTGAGGTGGACACTCTTGGTGCACCCCCTTGTGGCCTTTGTGCACAGTCTTGTTGTAGTTATGCCTTGATTGTTGTAGGATCACTGGGAGGAATTGACCTCCAGGCAAATTGGCAGTGAGAATCAGCTGTGTCTGCAGTGGGAGAACTTCTGTGCTGAAGACACCCTTCTGGAGCAAGACTTGCTTCGGCGGGGCTTTGGTGCTCACTGAGTCTGCCCCCTGAGTGTGTCCCTTATGGATCTGAGGAGTTGTAATCTGGATGGTCCCCCTCTGACAACTGGGTACACTGGCTCTTGGATCTAAGGAGGTGCTAATTTAGCCTCGGCCTGAGGTTACCCGGCAGGAGCTACGAAGAGAACTGCAGATTCCCCTTCCTTTTTTGGAGTTTGGAGGTGCCCTGATGAGGCCCAGCTGTGAAGCAATGCAAGCTGGTGTGGGGTCTTGGGCCTTCTCTTCGAAGTTCTGGGTCTGTCTGGCCCAGCTGCAATTTTTTAGGTAATTTTCAGGTTGCAAAGGGCCGGGGCATTCATATGCAAAAGCCTCTGCTGCAGCCTGGGTGGGGCGGGGTCTCAGGGAATCAAAGGGCGGAGCAAGCAGCTATGGCGGATCCTCAGCCCTGCCCTAAGGGGCCGCGCGTTTCAATGTCCCGATAATTGCTGCAAGCACCACTGAGGGAAAGCCGCCCTCAAGTTCAGAGTTCTGCCTGCTGCCAGACAGTCCAGTTTCTCCCCGTATGAATCCTGGGTCCCCAGAGACTTCCCAGAACCAGAGTTCAGAGCAGTCGGGAGCTTGTGACTCCCTCCCGATTCAAAAAGACAGCCGCGTCCTCAGGTACCAGCCCCTTTCCATGCGCGCGCTCGAGCCTCCATACCTTTGCACTTTACTTCCGCAGCTCCTCTGGCTCTCAGTGTGCTTTTCTTTCCTTCTAGTTGTAGAATTTCCACTCAGCCAGCCTTCCTGTAGTTCTGGATGATGTCCGTTTTGTCTTTTCGTTGAATTTTTGAAGTTGTTGTGGGAGGCAGCAATTTCCCGGTATTTACCTATGCCGCCATCTTAGTTTTTTTCCCTACTCTATTTTATTTTGTAAGAAATGCTGATCATGACCCAAAAAAGGTTTCCCAAAACCACTGCACTAGCCCCAGGATCAGCTTTACTATGCCACCACCTATTCTGAAGGAAGATGTAGTAAACAGGATACAGATGGTTCTGGGCTTAAGAAAGCTAAAGCTTCCCGGGCCAGTGTGATCAGTGATTGAGCACTGACCTATGAACCAGGAGGTCACAGTTTGATTCCCGGTCAGGGCACATGCCTGGGTTGCAGGCTCAATCCCCAGTAGGGGGCATGCAGGAGGCAGCCGATCAATAATTTGCTCTCATCATTGATGTTTCTATCTCTCCCTCTCCTTTCCTCTCTGAAATCAATAAAAATATATTTTAAAATAAAAACAAAAAAGAAAGCTAAAGCTAGGGAAGTAATGTGATAAAATGGAGCCAGACCTCAGTTCTAATCCCCACACAACCCCTAAAAAGATGCGTGACTAGGAAGTCACTACCTTCTTGGAGCCACTACTGTGAAAGTTAAGTGAGACAGAGTTTACAAAGCTCTTGGCCCATCCTATCTAATAAAAGAGAAACATGGTAATTAGTGTATGACCGCTACCCTTCCCATTGGCTAATCAGGGCGATATGCAAATCAACTGCCAGCCAAGATGGCGGCCGGCAGCCAGGCACCTTGAAGCGAACATGAGGCTTCAGTGACGGAGGACTCCAACGTTCCCCGCCTGCCGCTGCTGGCCTCTGAGCTGCAACTCTAAGCAACTATGTTACAAATATAGAAGCTAAACAAAACCCCAGAAACCTGCTTTAGTCGCTGGGCTTCAGCCAGCAGGATCGCAACATTGTTTCAAATACAGAAGGTAAACAAAGGTGAGAAACCTGCTTTCAGCAGCGGAGGCCTAAGAGCTGGAGCCTCAGAGCTAAAGCTGGCCCAGAATAAAAAAAAAAAGAAAAAAAGGAGCGGTTGGGAGCTTCAGTCACCCGCTAGCCTGAAAACAGCCCTCAGCCCCTCACTCAGATTGGCCAGGCACCCCAGTGGGGACCCCCACCCTGAAGGGTGTGTGACCAGCTGCAAACAGCCATCATCCCCTCACCCAGGCTGGCCAGGCACCCCAGTGGGGACCCCCACCCTGATCCAGGACACCCTTCAGGGCAAACCAGCCGGCCCCCACCCGTGCAATAGGCCTCTATCCTATATAGTAAAAGGGTAATATGCCTCCCACCACCGGGATCAGCAGAGCCGCGAGGCCTCCCAGCACCAGGATCAGTGTGACAGGGAGCAGCGCCCAAACCCCCTGATCGCCCTGCGGCTCTGTGTGTGACAGGGGGCGGGGCCACAACCTCCCTATCCGCCCTGCTCTGTTCGTGACAGGGGAAGGCGCCCCAACCCCCTGATCAGCCCTGCTCTGTGCCTGATAGGGGGGGAGCTCCCCAACCCCCTGATTGCCCTGTGGCTGTGTGTGACAGGGTGCGGCGCCCCAACCCCCCCACACACGGGCCCTGCTCTGCGTGTGATGGGGTAGAGCCATAACCTCCCCATTGGCCCTGCCCTGAGTGTGACAGGGTGCGGCGCCCCAACCCCCTGATCCGCCCTGCTCTGTGTGTGACAGGGGCAGTGCCCCAACTCCCCTATCAGCCCTACTCTGTGAGTGACAGGGGGGAGCTCCCCAACCCCCTGATGGGCCCTGCTCTGTGCGTGACAGGGGGGAGCTCCCCAACCCCCTGATCGACCTTGCTCTGTGCGTGACAGGGTACGGAGCCCCAACCCCCCTGATGGGCCCTGCTCTGTGAGTGACAGGGGGCAGCGCCCCAACCCCCTGATTGGCCCTGCTCTGTGCATGACAGGGGGTGGCGCCGCAACCTGCCCATCGACCCTGCCTTGAGTGTGACGGGGGCGGTGCCCCAACTCCCAAATCAGCCCTACCCTGAGTGTGACTGAAGGTGGCATCGCAACCTCCTGATCGGCCCTGCTCTGTGCATGACAGGGGCGGCGCCCCAACTCCCCAATCAGCCCTGCTCTGAGCCCGACCAGGGGCTATACCTAGGGATTGGGCCTGCCCTCTGCCACCCGGGAGCAGGCCTAAGCCAGCAGGTCGTTATCTCCCAAGGGGTCCTAGACTGCGAGAGGGCACAGGACGGGCTGAGGGATCCCCGCCTTCCCCCCGAGTGCACAAATTTTTGTGCACCAGGCCTCTAGTCCTATATAATAAAAGGGTAATATGCAAATTGTCCCCTCTACCAGGAGTTTGATGGGAGTTCAACCAGAGGGCAGGGCCGGCCCGCCAACCGCCCAGGGCCCCTCTCCCCAGCCAGCCCCACCCCCAATTGCCCCCCCACACACACCAATTGGGGGCAGGGCCGACTGGCCAACCTCCTGTGTCCCCTCCCCCAGCTGGACCGGCCCAATCGCCCTCCCCAATCAGGGAGGGCCAGCCGGATCCCACCCATGCACAAATTCATGCACCAGGCCTCTAGTAACATACATAAAGAAGGAGTTATTTTCTTCCGTGGAGGGAAACATTTACAACACTTCCCCCCACACCAACCCTTGGAGTTGACTCTGTTGGTTTAAAGTAGTTTTCATAAAAGCAGAGTTTGGGGTTAATTCAAAATGGGAAAGGATCTAGAAATTGATATTCTGACTTACTGAAGACTAAAGCAACATCCTATCTGAAACAAACTGTCTCTTTCCCAGGTGAGTCTGAGCTAACTCCCAGACTGAAAAGTACCGATGGGAAAACTCTGCTTTTGCATTTGGGATCCGTGCCTTTTAGCAAACAGGACTTCGTGTTCCCCTGAAGAAAGCACCCAGAATGAGCCCCGCTCTCCACCGCAATCCCCTTGCTGTAAAACATGGGGTGATGGGTGTCCAGGGATCCCACAAAATGGGAAGCATCCTGGAGAGTGAGGAGCATTTCTGTGCAATCAGCTCAAAGCACTAAGGCTAAGGCAGGGCCTGTCCCACAACAATAGACACAGAGTGAATGCCTGCTGAGCCTAACTGAAGAAACCTCCAGATGCAAATCGATGTCCTGTTTCGCTTCTGTCTGGCTCCTTTTCTGCCTCTTCTTCCTGCATCCCCACAGGTGACAGTCCTCCCAGTAAACATTTCACCCTGCCCATTGCTTTAACTTCCTTCCAAATCAGGGTCTACTTACTGTTGGCTTACTTCTCTGTAGTTTTAGAGTTGTTCCACATAGATAAATGGTTATTTTTTGAAAAGCCAGAATTTAAAGTAGTCTAAGACTTTTATTTTACAGATAAGAACATTGGTGTAAAAAAGGGGCAAGAATGCTAACAGGTAGAAGCACTAACAAGTAGTAGATGGCAGGTGATAAGCTGATTTGTGGTCCAAGCTTTTCACTACAGTAAGAGCAAACTTGGCCTTGTACATTTTAAATGCATTTGGTTGAAGGAAAAAAAATAACCAGAATAAATGGAAGTAAATTTGTACCAAGCACCAGTTGTGTGCTAAGCCCTGTGCTTATCACATTTAAATCTTACAAATAAACCTACAAAGTTGTACAAATAATTATCTTGTAATTTCTCTGGGTAGCATGAAAAAATAGAGAGCTCTGAAGATACTCCAGCAGTTTCTCTGTCAGTGCCTATAGACTAGCCTTGCTAGATTATACTAACTGGAGAAGCCCAATATGAGCTGCTGAAAATGCTGTTACATATTTTAAAGAACTCTAGTAAATAGAAAACTTTTAATTGCATACCAACAAATAGATTGAAAGTATTGTGTTATGACAAAGGAGTCCTTTAAAGGCTGGTAATAGATGACAATTTGACAAGATATATCAATAGCCATAAAAATGTCCATGCACCTCAGGATCTTTTGTCTACGTGCATCATGTGCATGGATATTTGCCAAAATCAGCATTAGAACACATTTTAAAATATTTATTACCTCATTATATTAATATACTCATTATATGTTAGCACATTTTTATGAAAAAAATTATGTCTCATGAAACAATATTTTCTAAAGCAAACAAAGTAGTAATAAATGTGGCACTGGTCTACATTTTTGCAAATCACTTTAAAGTGTGGCTTAGGCCCAGCCAGTGCGGCTCAGTGGTTGAGCGTCGACCTATGAACCAGGAGGTCAGTTCAATTCCTGGTCAGGGCATATTCCCAGGTTGCGGATTTGAACCCCAGTGTGTGTGTGGGGGAGGGGAGGCCGGAGGGGGCCGTGCAGGAGGCAGACAATCAGTGATTCTCTCTCATCACTGATGTTTCCATCTCACCCTTTCCCTTCCTCTTGGATATTAATAAGAATATACTTTTTAAAAACTGAAAATAAAATAATTATAATCATCAGCCTATTTGGTTCATATAAGTAAAACTGCCTCAGTAAGATACAGAATGCTAACTACAACATAGTCACATGATATAAATAAAACAAAGGCTGCCCTGCCTCTTCAGTTATTCTGTGTGAAGATGTGGCACCAAATTTTTGTTGGCAAGAATGTTATCAATGAGCCTTATTTCCTCCATGAAGACACAGCTATCTATATATATAAAACCCTAATATGCAAATAGACCGAGCAGTGGAACAAGCAAACAACCGAACAACCGGTCGCTATGACGTGCGCTACCACCAGGGGGCATGCGCAGAGCTTGGCAGGCATTGGCAGCAGGCAGCAGAATGCAGAACATGGCGGGCGTCAACCACGGTGGGATGGTGGAGCAGGTGAGCAGGGGTGGCAGACCAAGGCAGGGCGCCAGTCGCTGTCATTGGGGCAAGCTTCTGGTGGTTACGGAAAATTCTTTGCTCCCGTGCACCACGGTCCCTCCTGGCACTCACACCTGCTGCCAGCGCCCAGCACCAGCCCTGATTGCTCGGCACCATCAGCGGGTGCGAGTGGCGGCTGCCAGGCCCAATCACCCCTGACGGCTTCTTCACCTCCCCCTGCTCCTGAAGGGTGATCGGGGAAACAGCCGCCGCTTGCACCCGCAGCTGGCGCCAGTGCCAATCACTCCGCGCTGTCAACGGGTGAAAGCAGGGCGCCGCATGGGAGTGGAGCCAACGGCAGTGGTGGCAGGAGTGGGGCTGCCAGCAGAGAGAGTACTGGGACCTTGGCGGGAGGGGCTGGGCAAGGGCAAGGAAGATGGGCCAAAACCCGCCCCTGGGCTCAACGCAGCCTCGCGACCCACAGTTCCTTTCAAGGTGCATGAATTTGTGCACTGGGTCCCCAGTTGACTGATATTACAAGACTTAAGCAACTATATGATGTGTGGCTAAACAAGTCTATGCTAGCTGTATTTGCTGATAGCTTAGCACAGCTTTCCAAAAATGCCATTTGTTTTATTGTAATTAACAGAACCTAGTCCATTAAGAAATCATGCATCAAAGCAGAGCCTGTAATTACTAACTCACGAGATGTCTCTATTTTATACTCTACTTGATTCTACTACTATAATGACACCAGAAAAGTGTTATCAAGAGAAGGTAACTTTTCACTCACAGAACATTTTCAAAAGCAACAACGAAGCTAACATTTTCATGAAGAGAAATTTAAAAAGTATTATCACATGAAAGGATAGTTTATAAGACAGAAATAGTTCTACAAAGTCATGTAAACTTACAAGATTTACAAAGAGGCGATGGAAAGGGGCAACCCATTATTCACACTTCCCTCAAAGTGCCTGTTAACCAGCCACCCTGACTTCCCCAACTCTGTCAATACGAAACTGAAAAGATAAGGAGACAATTCTTCCAAAGTTGGGAATGGACTCAACAGGCTTATACAGCAGAATTGAAAAAGAAAGGATTCAGAAACAGAACACATATGAATTTTCCATGTAGGCACAGAAAGGTAGAAAAGAAATGGAAAGGATAATTTTAAAAAGAAAAATCACTTATTGTAACCATCTTTCAGAAAAACAGAGTCAAACCAAAGAAACATTTTGATTTTAATTATAAGTTTTAAGAATTACAAGATCCACAATACTGCAACTAAGTTCAATTCATCAGCTTTTACCAAACAATATTCTCCTCCACATACGACTACGCCATACATGACCCGCAGGGCCAGCACACCATAGAGGACACACACACAGACTCGCTTAGTGACGCATGCGGTGGACTGGCTGTGCTGATGCCACCTTGTCTGACCTAGAAATCCCCAGAAGAAATTCTAACTGCCCCCATCACATCCTCATTGGGGATGCCAGGACACTAGTATACCCTTCAACGTTTGGAGACATCCACATTCTTCTTCAAAAATACATAAATAAATATTTTTTAAAATGAATTGCTGTGACACTTAAGAGATATACTGATGATATGAACAATGTCTTTATAGGGTTTTCAAGATAAACAAAGAAAATACTAAATAGCATCCTCTACTGTTTGTAGTCCACACATAGGAATTATTGTTCAGCACTGATGTTTATATAGGCAAAATAAATTACTGATTAACAACTGCAAAAAGTGTATAAATAAAGTAAAACATAAAAAATTTGGACTTTATCAAATTTTCCACCAATGTTTTTGAAGGTGTAAACATCTTGCCTTTGTTATATATGTCAATATACAGAGAGTCTCCAAAAAATGTATACACATTTTAACAGCTGATATCTCAATTTTGAAAATGAAATGTATTTTAATAAACACTGCCTTTGAAATTATTCAAAGTATGTGTATATATATTTTTGCACCCTATATTACATACAAACAAAATTTTGCAGTAAAATTATATAAAATTCACACCAAGGTTAGTGTGACATTAAGTTTTCTTACAATTCCTAGATATATGAGGTAAAGTTTTATACTTATAGCTACTCATATGCAAACACATGATAAAAAAATGTATCTAAGTAAGATGAAAGTATCAAGAAAATTACAAATCAAACAAAGGCTATTCAAGCATAACAGGAATTTGAAAATTAACATGTACAAAAAATTAAAATACGCCATACTTATTTGGCAGCATGGACAGTAAAAAAACTCTGCCCAGAACCAGAAGGTAAGAAAAAGTCCTCTAGCAGCCAAAGATGGTAAAAATTAATGTGCTAAAAAAAAATGCATACATTCTACTATGCTTATTCCTTTTTCTTTTGCACTAATTCTCAAAGCTTGGACTGCCCTCCCCAGCCCAGGTCCACAGTTGATTAGAAGCACAAAACTGAGGAGAGAAACTGAGGTACTTATATAAATTATCACCCCAACAACAACAGCAAGAAGTAACAATTAACAAAAAAAGAAAACCAAAATATAAAAGCAGCAGTCAAGAATTCAAAAAGATGTAAATATACTTATAAATGCCACGACATTCTGAGGCATATCATGCCACAAAGTAACAATTTATAAATTATAATACTGAATTATATTCAAAACACTTATGAATCACATAGGAAATTAATGTTGTACTTATTTACTTTTGTTAATCCTCACCTGAGGATATTTTTTCCACTGATTTTTAGAGAGTGGAAAGGAGGGGGAGAGACAGACAGAGAAACATGGATGTGAGAGAGACACATTGACTGGCTGCCTCCTGCACGCACCCCGACCAGGGTCCAGTCAGGATCGAGCCTGCAACTGAGGCACATGCCCTTGACCGGAATCGAACCCAGGACCCTTCAATCCATGGGCCGATGCTCTATCCACCAAACCAAAACGGCTAGGGCTAAATGTTGTATTTTAAAGTTTCTCCCCAAAATACTTAAAATAGGGAAAAAAAACTCGGAGTTATACAAAAGTTTACTTTTCAGGGATCCATTTTACAGGAACCATTGTTTCTTGGGGAATTTTATAACTATATGTGCAGATGTTGTTGATTATAAAATCAAGTGAAATCTGAATAGCAGTCTTCACCAAAAGCCCATGGTGAGACCCAACACGCCCCACACGTGCTCTCAAACAGGAGATGCTCATCAAACTGTGACTGAAATGCTCAGAAAAACAAAGACTGAAAACTATATGCAGCCTTAATCCAGTTTAAATGAATCCAAGACTACTGCTATGCATGAACACTAGCTATGCACAAGGCTTTACACAATTAATCCCTATCACAATCTTGTGAATCAAGCGTTATCCCATTTCATAGGAATCTGAGTCTTAGTGGTAAATGACAAGCTCAAAGTCATGCCTAGTGGTGGAGCAACCAAGTTCCTCTGGGTCTGTAAACTGCGCACAAAATATATTCTGTCATGACAAATTTGCCAACAATTTAATTGCGTAATTCATCTTTATAAGATGCAACCAAATACAAATATTTATAATCTACTGAATTCCACTATCCAAAGCATTTACTAGTGACAACCTTCATTTCCCAAAGGGTATTCCTGGGAATACCCCACAGAGTGTAACAGGTCTAACTGGCTGTGTGCAATAATGAAAGAGAATCGCCAGAACCGGTTTGGCTCAGTGGATAGAGCGTCGGCCTGCGGACTCAAGGGTCCCGGGTTCGATTCCGGTCAAGGGCATGTACCTTGGTTGAGGGCACACCCCCAGTGGGGGGCGTGCAGGAGGCAGCTGATCAATGTTTCTCTCTCATTGATGTTTCTGGCTCTCTATCCCTCTCCCTTCCTCTCTGTAAAAAATTAATAAAATATATTTTTAAAAAAAATAATGAAAGAGAATCATTGATCGGCTGCCTCCTGCATTCCCCATAGTGGGGATTGAGTCCACACCCCAGGCATGTGCCCTGACTGGGAATCACACCGTGACCTCCTGGTTCATAGTTAATGCTCACCCACTGAACCACACCAGCTGGGTGTGAATATATTTCTCGGGATATTTAATATATTTAGTCTTTGGCACGGTGACGCTCCAAGTTTAGGAGGTGGCTGAGTATAAGCTGATCTAATACGGCTTCAGATAGGGCAACAGAATCCTCCTCCACCACACCTTTCCTTCCTCAGCAGGGTAGCTACAGCTCGATGAGACAGTGATGCAAGTTCACAGGGAGAGGAAGCACGCAGGAACTTCCAACAAGCCTCTGTTCAGAAATGGCATGCTGCCATCTTTCCACCTTCTGCTGGCCAGTCCAGATTCATGGGGTGTATAAAGAGACTCCAGCTCTTAATGGGAGTAGCTATAAAGTCACACTGAAAAGGGCATGGATACAAGGAAAGATGAAGAATTGTGGCCATTTTTGCCATGAGTCTGTCATATCACCTAATTTTCAAATTTCCCCAATTGTCAGCCATAATAGCCTTCTGTTCTTCCTCTATCCTTTTACTTAATTCTTCACACTTATTACTACATAAAACCATATTGGTGTGTTAATGTAATCTGTACCTGTCTGCTCCAGCACTCACCTCCACTGGAAGGTAAGCCCCATGCAGGCAGGGACTTGGATCACAGTGTACCTGGTACATAATAAGAACACTCTATCTGTTGACTAAACTAGGTATCTGAAATGGTTTCCCACAGCTTAGCACATTTCTAATTATTGCCTTCAGAGTCAAAGGCCAAGAAAAAGTCAATCAAATGACCTGAATTTATTAGTGGCATATTTCTCTAACAGGTGTAAAGATTATGTATAATGGGGGTCTATGGTTAAGGCCCTCTGATTGTCACTATGGACAAAGGAAGCCCATTTCTATAGTGTAAACAGAAAGTGGAGCACATTTTCAAAGGTACAATAGACTAGTAAGTCAGTGATCTGGGCAGGGAACTAAAGAACTGCTCTTTCAAGGAATGGGATAAACTAAATTTTATACCCAGTAAAGTGATGTCATGCTTTAGTTTGGAACTTTACCCCAACTGTTGCTTAAAGGAGTAACAAAGTTAAATAAGTTTCTTTACAACCTATCCAAAGCCATTTAAATGTTTGTTGTGGCTCACTGACCTGGGAATATAACATTCAAAGTTTCTCAAATTTATCTGACCTTGGAATGCCTTTTTCGAACCACTAATTTACATATCCTGGAAGCCACTTTGGGGAAAGCTTCTGTAGAGCTCATAAAATTGTGTGATCCTTAAATAGTTCTGAAGACAAGAAATTGTTTTCAGTTGCTTTATTTAGCTTACAATTTTAACCAGAATAGCCTGGATCCTCTGTGCTTTTTTTTAACAGTATGTTTGCTCTCTTCCAAGAGTAATACCAATTTACTTATTTTCTTACTTTACTACACTGTATAAAGTCTCTAAATAATTGTGGGCATTCCTGTCTTGTTTCTTATTTAAATGCAAGTAGCTTCAATACTTCAATATGTAATACAATATTTTAAATTTTGATAGTTTTCATCAGGATTCAGTAATTTCTTCCTAGTTCTATTTTACTTAGAACTTTTATTGGTAAAGACTACTAAGTTTTATCAAATGTCAATTTTATCATATTATAAAATCAATCGATTTTTTTGCCTTTCATTTGTTAAAAGATGAATTATATTGAAAATTTCTTGTTGGTAAAATTTCCTAATTGTTAAACATCCTTGAATTCCTAATATAAACCTTACTTGGCCATGGGATACTACTAATTTAGATTAACTGCTAAATTTGATTTTCTAATGCTGAAGTTTGGAATAGCACTTTAAACGTACATAATTTATTTGGACAGATGATAAGACAAAGCTAAAAAGAAATGAAACTAGATACAGCAAGTCCTCAAATAACATCATTTTGTTCTAAGTTGTTTTCTTATAACATGAATGGCGGAGGGGATGACTTGCACTGACCCACTGTCTGTGTGGAGTTTGCACCATTTCCCCACATCTGCATGTGCTGTCTCCAGGGACTCGTTTCCATCCACACCCCAAAGGTGTGCAGGTAAGGTAAGTGGCGTGTGTCACTGGCCCAGTTGGAGTGAGTGTGAGTGTGAGTGCGCCCTGTGATGGAAGGGAGTCCTGTTCAGGGTGGGTCCTGCCTTACGCCCTAAGCTGCTGATTGGCTCCAGCCACCCTCGACCCTGAACCGAAATAAGCAGATTAGAAAAGAATTCTTAATTGTTTTTATTAATCTTTCTTAAATGTGTGTATAGCTCACATTTCAATATTTAATATTAGAAGTGTTTTGGGTCTTTATGTAGAAGTTTGGTGAAGTTTTTGTGACCAAAATACGGCATAAGAACTGAACTCTTTTTTTTTTTAAAGCAAGCTCATTGGTTTGTGTTTAGTTTTAATATATTTTTATTTTTTTTAATGATAGAGAGAAAGGAAGGGATAGTGATTGAGAGAAACATCGATGAGAGAGAAGCATCATCCATCGGCTGCCTTCTGTATGCCCCCTACTGGGGATGGAGCCTGCAACTCAGGCATGTGCCCTGACCAGGAATCCAGCCAGTGACCTCTTGGTTCCTGGGTCGACACTCAACTGCTGAGTCCCACCGGCCAGGCTTGAACACTTATTTATATCATTTAAGCTATGGTAAAATTTGTTTCATTATACTTCATTTCACATAAAGTTGCAATTTCTAAAACCTTATCAAGGATATTAAGTAAAGACTTAATATAGTTCTATTTACCAAAAATTTTATTCAGAAATATTATCTTTTTTCAGTCATATTCTGTATAGATTCCCAAATTTTAGTTCCTTTTAGATTGTTAATTTTTAGATTGTGCTACGGAAGTAAAATTATGTCTTTTGTCTATTATCTGAAAGATAAAGTCCAGAAAACAAAATATCTAAGAATATGAAGAGCAATTTTGAGAGATAATAAGGCAAATGTTAAGTATCAGAGAGCAAAAGGCTAAAAGACAAAATAACCTAAGAACAAAAGTGTTCTTTTTTATCTAAAATCTAAGAGTGTTTCACCTAAATAACACCATCTATGCTTTTTAATTTATAAGATTTTTTGTTGTGCATGAGTGGGCGGGGGGGGGGGGGGGGGGAGAACGGGATGGGGAGGTTGGGGGTTAATGGGAAATGAGGACACATTTGTAATACCTTAACCAATAAAGAAGTTAAAAAAAAAACAAAAACCAAAAACTCAATCTTAGATTTTTTCCCTTAAATATAAAATGATGTTTTGAAGAAATTTTTTTCTCAAGTACTGAGAATCATGTAAAAATTACAGCATGTGGAACAAATATTTTGGGCAAATGGGGGTAATTACATGCTGAAATCATAACATTTTGGATATATTGCATTAAATAATATATATTACTAGAAAAAAAAGACTTTTTTTGCAATTTCTCTGTAATATTACAAATAGCACATTCTTATGAACCACTCTTAATACTAAAAGTGAATCATACAATATGACAATACAGGGAAAAGCTACCCAAATATTCCCTGTAATATTCTTGAGTCTGAGGCCAACAGACATAATGGAAAAGAATCTTAATAACCATTTAATCAATTTTTTCAGTTATTACTGCCAAGAAATAATCATTTAAACAAGAAACATATTAGCAATTAGACTCAGATGAAAATCAGTCTTAACTATAAAAAGTAACAAATTAGCCCTAGCTGGTTTGGCTCAGGGGACGGACTGAAGGGTCCCAGGTTCGATTCTGGTCAGGGTTTGTGTGGGAGGCAACCAATGAGATATTTCTCTCTCTCTGTCTCTCCCCCTCCATTTCACTCTCTCTAAAAATCATGGGGGAAAAATATCCTCGGGTGAGGATTAAAAAAACAAAAAAAAAGTAACAAATTATTAGTCACAATTTCAAAGTCATTTGAGTCCACTTAAAAACATCCATCTGATCCATTGTACTCCATAATAAACTCTACTGGAATTTATACTAACTCTCATTTGCATAGTTTCAATATTTATTTAAACAAACCTTACACTGCCAGCTAAAGTCAAAGTAAGAGCAAGAATATATAAACATCAGGATTCCTAATACTCTATCTCCTACTTTACTGGCAAGATGGTTACAATACAAATGTTAAAATATTAAAAGATATGAATGGATTAGATGAATTATCAACAATACTCACGCATCATTTGAGCAAGTCATAAATTCTCCCTTTATTTTGGGATGCCATGAGCCAGTATGAAGCATTGCTGTGTGACCCTTAAAAAAATAAAAAATTAATTAATTAAGGAAAAAAGATGTTTAACAAACATAAAAAATTATAAACCAACCAGAAACTGACATATGCTTAAACTTTTTAGTCCTCTCAAAAGCACACTATTTTAATAACAAACTGATATTATTTTCTCAATTTTATTTCAAAATATATGTTGTTTATTTCACTTTGTTTATTTTCACTTTGTTTAATTCACTGTGTAACACCCTCGTCCCCACCCCACCAAACCCCAGCTGCCCAGGAATTAGCACAGTGCTTACATATAGGTGCTTAATAAGGAAGAAAACAGAGGGGAAGTAACAGCCTCTATTTAGGAAAGAAAGAGAAATAAAATAGGCCCTTCTTTAAAGATTCTTTTCTCAATGGAAAAGAATTAAAAGGAATACAAAGTATTCTCAAGGAGAAACCAAGATAGCGGCATAGGTAAACACCGGAGTTTGCTGCCTCGAACAACCACTTCAAAAATACAACTAAAAGATGGAACGGATATCACCCAGAACCACAGGAAGGCTGGCTGAGTGGAAATTCTACAACTAGAAGGAAAGAGAAAAGCATACCGAGACTCAGAGGAGGCGCAGTGCGGAAGTAAAATACTAAGGTGCGGAGGTGCATGCGGAGCGGGCTGGCAGCTGAGGGTGCTGTTGTTGTTTTCAATCGGGAGGGAGTCTCAGGCTCTGAGCTCCAGTTCCGGGCGAGTCTCTAGGGACCCAGACTCATACAGGAGAAGCGGGACTGTCTGGCATCAGTTGGAACTCGAGGGCAGCTTTCTTTCCGAAGGGCTTGCAGCAATTACTGGGACACTGAGAAGCAGAGCCTCTGAGGGCTGGACTGAGAGCAGCCATAACTGTTAGCCCCGCCCTGTTGATCCTGTGGGGACCCCCCCCCCCAAGCCCTGCAGGGAGGCTTTTGCTGGATAGCCTCAGGCAAAGGCTAGATTAGCACCTCCCTAGAGATCCAGGAGCCAGGAAACTCAGAGGTCAGAGTGGGACCATCCAGTTTGCAGCTCCGTGGAACCATAAAGGACACACTCAGGGGGCAGACTCAGTTGAGCACCAAAGCCCCATTGAAGCAAGTCTTGCCCCAGAGAGGTGTCTCCAGTACAGAAGTTCTCCCACTGCAAACACAGCTGATTCTCACAGCCAACACCTGGAGGTCAATTCCTCCCAGTGATACCTACAACAATCAAGGCTTAACTACAACAAGACTGTGCACAAAGACCACAAGGGGGTGCACCAAGAGTGTCCTCCTCAGGTAATTGCGGAGGCTGAACCACTGGGCCCTAGAGGACACTTAGCACAGAAAACCACTTTACCAACACAGGGAAGCATAAAAAATGTGGAGACAAAGAAAAAGGACACAAATGACAGAAATGGAGGAAAGCAAACTACTGGATAGAGTTCAAAACCACACTTTTAAGGTTTTTCAAGAATTTTCTAGAAACTGCCAATAAACTTAATGAGATCTATAAGAAATCTAATGAGACCCTCAAGGTTGTGATACAGGACCAACTAGAAATTAAGCATACACTGACTGAAATAAAGAATATTATACAGACTCCCAACAGCAGACTAAAGGATTGCAAGAATCAAGTCAACGATTTGAAATATGAAGAAGCAAAAAAACACCCAACCAGAAAAGCAAAATGAAAAAAGAATCCAGAAGAAAACCAAGATGGCGGCATAGGTAAACACCGGAGAATGGTGCCTCGCACAACCACTTCAAAAATACAACTAAAAGACGGAACAGACATCATCCAGAACCACAGGGAAGCTGGCTGAGGGGAAATTCTACAACTAGAAGGAAAGAGAGACTCAGAGGAGGCGCAGTATGGAAGTAAAATACTAAGGTGCAGAGGTGCGTGCGAAGCGGGCTGGCGGCTGAGGGCGCGGTTGTCGTTTTCAATCGGGAGGGAGTCTCAGGCTCTGGGCTCCAGTTCCAGGCGAGTCTCTGGGTACCCAGACTCAAACGGGAGAAGCAGGACTGTCTGGCATCGGTCGGAACTCGAGGGCAGCTTTCTCTTCGAGGTACTTGCAGCGGTCGCTGGGACACTGAGAGGCAAAGCTTCTGGGGACGGAACTGAGAGCAGCCATAACTGCTCGCTCACCCACCCTGTTGATCCCCTGGGACCCGCCCTGCCCAAGCCCGCACAGAGGCATTTGCTGGTTAACCTCATGCAAAGGCTAGATTAGCACCTCCCTAGAGGACAGAAGTTCTCGCACTGCAGACACAGCTGATTCTCACAACCAGTTGACCTGGAGGTCAAATCCCCCCCAGTGTTACCTACAACTATCAAGGCTTAACTACAACAAGATGGCGCACAAAGACCACTAGGGGGTGCACCAAGAAAGCATAAAAAATGTAGAGTCAAAGAAACAGGACAGAAATGGAGGAAGGCAAAATGCTGGATATAGAGCCCAAAACCACACTTTTAAGGTCTCTCAAGAACTGTCTAGAAGCCGCCGATAAATTTAGTAAGGCACTCAAAAAGACTGGTGAGACTGCCGATAAATTTAGTAAGGCCCTCGAAAAGACTGGTGAGACCGCCGATAAATATAGTGAGATCCTCAAGAAATTTAATGAGACCCTCAATGTTGTGATAAAGGACCAACTAGAAATTAAGCATACACAGACTGAAATAAAGAATATTATACAGACTCCCAACAGAAGACCAGAGGAGCGCAAGAATCAAGGCAAAGATTTGAAATGCGAAGAAGCAAAAAACACCCAGCCGGAAAAGCAAAATGAAAAAAGAATCCAAAAATACAAGGATAGTGTAAGGAGCCTCTGGTACAGCTTCAAGCGTACCAACATCCGAATTATACGGGTGCCAGAAGAAGAGAGAGAGCAAGATATTGAAAACCTATTTGAAGAAATAATGACAGAAAACTTCCCCTACCTGGTGAAAGAAATAGACTTGCAAGTCCAGGAAGCGCAGAGAACCCCAAACAAAAGGAATCCAAAGAGGACCACACCAAGACACATCATAATTAAAATGCCAAGAACAAAAGACAAAGAGAGAATCTTAAAAGCAGCAAGAGAAAGAAAGTCAGTTACCTACAAGGGAGTACCCATACGACTGTCAGCTGATTTCTCAACAGAAACTTTGCAGGCCAGAAGGGAGTGGCAAGAAATACTCAAAGTGATGAATGCCAAGAACCTACAACCAAGATTACTTTATCCAGCAAAGCTATCATTCAGAATTGAAGGTCAGATAAAGAGCTTCACAGATAAGGAAAAGCTAAAGGAGTTCATCACCACCAAACCAGTATTATATGAAATGCTGAAAGGTATCTTTTAAGAAGAGGAAGAAGAAAAAGGTAAAGATACAAATTATGAACAACAAATACACATCTATCAACAAGTGAATCTAAAAATCAAGGGAATACATAATCTGATGAACAGAATGAACTGTTGATTATAATAGAATCAGGGGTATAGAAAAGGAGTGGACTGGCTATTCTTGGGGGGGAAAGGGGTGAGGGGGATGCGGGAAGAGACTGGACAAAAATTGTGCATCTATGGATGAGGACAGTGGATGGGGAGTGAGGGAAGAGGGTGGGGTGGGAACTGGGTGGAGGGGAGTTATGAGTGAGGGGGAAAAAGAAGAACAAACGTAATCATCTGAGCAATAAAGGTTTAATTAATAAAAAAAAAACAAAAGTATTTTCAAATAATCAAGGCAAAAGCAAAAGGTTGGCAGTAAAAAACTCAATGCTTCTTAAAAGTGTGTCAATGGGGTAAAAAAATCCATACTTCTTAAAAGTGTGTCAACAATCTTGGTTCTATAATAATATGGAAGAATATATATGTGAGGAAAGAAAAAAATCTTTAAAATCATTAAGGAAGATTCGTCTTACTAAGTATAGAGTATAATATAGAAACACTTTAATTAAAACAATATGATGTTGGTATAAGACTGATATCGACACCATACCAACCACAGAGTACCTATCAAACTTAAACACACACTCCCCTCCTAGGTAGCAGTCAGTTAGAGTGGTCACATACAAAGGTTCAGGTGGGACAGAAGAGAAGCTAATATATTTTTTAATATTTTTTTACTGATTTCAGAGAGGAAGGGAGAAGGAGAAAGAGATTGAAACATGAGAGAGAATCATCGATCGGCTTCCTCCTACACACACCACACTGGGGATTGAGCCTGCAACCCGGGCATGTGCCCCTGACTGGAATTGAACCCGGGACCCTTCAGTCCACAGGCCAATGCTCTATCCACTGAGCCAAACCAGCGAGGGCGAACCTAATATTTTTTACTGTAATAATGGTAAGGTCTCTTATTCTGAAAGGGTAAAAAATAAAGCTCTACTATAAGAAGCAAATTGTGCATGTTTAAATGATTTAGAAGGAAACTAACTGTGGTTCTCCGGAAACCATAAGTTGGAACTACAATACCCATGCATGGGCCTGGAAACCATCTCTAGTGCAAGCTGCCTACAATGCCTCAAGCAGCTGCTGGCCAACTCCTGACATCCTGTTCAAGTCTACAGGATACAAACGGGGACAGAGATGTGGAACCTCTTCTGCAGTAGGGAGAGATGGGTCATATTTACGTAGATAGAGGGCCAGGCAAAACTTATTTGAATAAGTGGCATGTAACCTGAGATTGAAGGAATGAAAAGAAGCCAGTATGTGAGAAGGTCCCAATGTGGGAAAAGAGCTGGGTGTAGTTCGATCCCCAGTTGGGGTACCTGTGGGAGGCAGCCGATCAATGTTTCTCTCTCTCAAACCTCTCTCTCTCTTTCTCTCTCTGTCTCTCTAAAATCAATAAAAACCTTTTTTTAAATGGGCAGAGGACCTGAACAGACACTTCTCCCAAGAAGATATACAAATGACCATCTATGAAAAGATGCTCAGCTTCACTATTACAGGAATGCAAATCAAAGCTACAGTGAGATACCACCTCACACCTGTTAGGACGGCTATTCTCAACAAGATAAGTAATAACAAATGTTGGAGAGATTGCGGAGAAAAAAGAACGCTCATTCACTGCTGGTAGAATGTAAACTGGTACAGCTGCTATGGAAAACAGTATGGAGGCTCCTCAAAAATTAAGACTAGAGTTACCATATGACTCAGCAACCCCACTCCTGGGTATCTACCTGAAAATTTTGAAAACATTTATTTGCAAAGATATTTGCACTCCTATGTTCATTGCAGCATTAATCATGGTGTCCAAGACATGAAAACAACCAAAGTGTCCTTCGATAGGTGACTGGATAAAGAAGATATGTTACATACTAGTAAAACAATGGAATACTACTCAGCCATTAGAAATGATGAAATACTGTCATTTGCAACAACATGGATGGATCTTGAGGAATATAATGTTAGACAAAATAAGTCAGACAGAAAAAGTCATGAACCATATCATTTCACTCATATGTGGGATAAAAAAGTAAAAGCAACAAATGAACAAACAAGAAAAGCAAATTAACAAAACTCATAGACAGGTGTTTTAACTTGATGGGTGTTTGCTGGTTTCTGTTCTGAAGGAGCTGCATTTAATACCAGTCTTTGCAGGTGACACTCATCATGATCTCCACTACTCAAACTGATCATAACAGGACCTGGTTGCAAAAAGTAATCCAGAAAGGATATTCAAGTAGAATCTGCAGGAGTCTCGTGATTATTTCTGGTATTATATTTCTCATCATTCATAGCCTGATGGCCATTAAGACAGATACTGGGAGTCACAAGAAATCACCACAATCCAACTAGAATTATCGAGGTGTTTCATTAACAAGGATCGCTCTAGCTGGTTTGGCTCAGTGGATCGAGTATCGGCCTGGGGACTGAAGGGCCCTGGGTTCGATTCCATCAAGGGCATATGTCCAGGTTGTGGGCTCGATCCCCAGTAGGGGGCGTGCAGGAGGCAGCCAATCAATGATTCTCTCTCATCACTCATGTAGGTTAAAATGAAAAAATCTAAAAGACTATGAATGTTGTTTCTTGTTTGTAAAGACAGAAGCATGACAAAGGCGACGGGAATGTTAAGTACCCTTGTGTTAAAACAGTGACCAAGATTTAGTCATAACAAAAATGAAGTTCAACTAAGGATTCTTAAATGGATCTAAACAGAATCAGTACCATGGCTAGCATTAGTGGAAAAAATTTTAAAGTAACACCTATTAAAGAACAGGCAGTGATTAAAACACTTTTTCATCAAATAAACTAGTTTTTCTTTCTCTTTTATCTGAACACAGGCCCTCCTGCAAGGGGGGAAAAAAATCCCTTTCTTTATTTAGCATCCTTAACTGGAAACAGTCTAGAAGAAAGAATTAAGCACCTATCTGTTTCTCATAATAGGCTATACTTTTACTGATCCATGACGAATATTGACTTCCTCTGCACACACACATATGTGTGCTGATCTGTACTAAACTGTCCAGACTCATGTGGTTGCCCCTATGACAAAAGCTGCAAAAACAGGTGCCCGGCCCTAGTCAGTTTGGCTCAGTGGACAGAGCATCGGCCTGTGGACTAGGGCCCCAAGTTCAATTCCAGTCAAGAGCACATACCTCGGTTGACAACTCTCACATCGATGTTTCTCTCTCTCTCTGTATCTCCCCATCCCTTCTACTCTTTCTAAAAAAAAAAAAAAAAAAAAAATCAATGGAAAAATATCCTCAGGTGAGGATTAACAACAAAAATAAAAAATATATTAAAAAAAACAGGTGCCCTGCTGCAATACCATTTACAGCCAATGAATGAAGTAAGGCTCTCGGAGCCACAAAATACACATGCCCATGTCTCTGGAATGATAATCCAACTAACACAGCAGCTCCTATGAAGAGAAGAAATATAGTAGGGAATGTACTGCTGCTAGAGAAATGGATTTCTCCATTGCTGGTGAGAGTGGGGTTGAATTTTCTAAGCCTCACATGGGAAAACTAAATGGTTTTTATTGGTGTTGAATTACATTTCTCGGGATGCGAAGTCCCACTGTCCTTAACCCAGTCCTGGAAAAGGTGCAGCTGAGGCTCCAGCAGAGCCAAAAGTGGGGCCAGTGTCCAGAGTTTCTGTTCCATGGTGGAGCAGGGTCTGACGCAGTCTCAGGCTAGATTTAGTCCAGCGGTCCACTGTGTGGGTCCCACATGGCCGTGAGCCACGTGGGCCAACGCAGGGGAGCACACCCCCTGCAACAGGAGTCCCAGGAGCGCAGCAAGCAGGAGAGGCAAGAGAGCCAGCAATTTCTTTGTTCAGGAGTTTAAATGTTAAATCTTCCCATGCTGCAGTGGCCACTGACTTGTTCCCAGGTGTGACTGACAGATGAGCATCTTCCCATGCACCCAGACCTTACTGGGCATGCACCAATTGTCCCGTCCCTTCCCCCAGCGATCTGCGGGGAACAGGCTTAAAAAGTGTTAACTGCAGCTTCCTAGCAAAGCCATATAAATGGCATGCCTGTATTATCTCGTCTGCCCTTTACTCCTTTCCTGTTTTTTAATAACCAGGTTATTATAATGGTATCAATACTATGAACTTTGATCCAAAAGTTCTTCTTAACCAGGGTCCATTTACAGGCTTTCCAGAATCACCAAACCTCTTGAAATTGTCAATAAAAATGTTATGTGAATACACCTTGCTGGAGAAAATGTTCAGAGTTTTAATTTGCAAGTTGGCAAACTTTTTCTCCAACAGTCCAGACAGTAAGTATTTTAGGCTTTGCTGGCCACATGTTCTCCCACTGCACCACTCAACTCAATGATTGTAGCACAACAGAGACACAGACAATTCTATATAATAAAAGCCTAATATACAAATCGACCAAACAGCAGAACGACCAGTCACTATGACATGCACTGACCACCACGGGGTAGACGCTCAACGCAGGAGCTGCCCCCAGTCTGCAGGCCCCAGGCCAGCGAAGGCAGGTGTCAATGGGGGCCCTCCCATCGCCCAGCCAGTCATCCCACAGATTGGCCCTGATCACCAGCCAGGCCTACCAACCCTACCCGTGCAAAATTTCATGCACTGGGCCTCTAGTAGTAAATAAATGGGTGTGACTGTGCTCCAATGAAATGTTTATTTAAAAAACAGGATGCAGGCTGGATTCGGCTAACAGGCCTTAGTTCCCAGACCCTGTTGTGTAATCCATCACATTCTTAGTCATTTCCTTCTGTGAATCAAGGACTCTGAAGTCCAAGTCTTTCTAATTCCCGAGCAATTTTCAAATCATCAAAGAGATAAATTCATTCTTCTTTGATCTACTCAAGTCTAATGATGTTTTCTAAGATACTTCAGCAGCCCCAACTGTGGCTAAGTCTTTCATTACTATACATGATCCCTTCTCTGAAATCATGAACTTCCAACATTTGTTAATTTAACAAATACTTATTACCTGATATATTCTAGGCTCTAGACATTACATTTACTACAACATATCTTCAAGTTCTTTAACTTTCTTTATTTTCAATATCCTAAACTTCAACCTCTCTCTCAGCATAAACCTGAATGTTCTTTTGCTGTACCTACAATGTACAACTTTTATTCTGAAATAATTTCCTCCTCCCCATCATGTATTCCATTCAAATACCCAAGCTCCTAAATAAGACTCAAGAATATCATACGAATATGCAGAATGACTGTCCCTACAAGTCTACATTCTATAGCCCTAAATGATCCCAAACTTCTAGTAATTTTTCTTTCACAACCGTCAGTGGCTATTCTAAGTCTTTTGTATCCCACTAAAGGCCTCATCACAGCATCTGCAAACACAAAGGTAGAAAGTGAACCTGCCAGGGGATAGTGACACCATCAATCTCCTATCTAAGGCTCACCATCTCTAAACATAACTTCATGTGTGCCCAGTCTGTTCCCTCCATCCCCTCCTCACACTCAAAGCTAACTCTTGCTCTTGGGTTTGATCACAATCACTGCCACCTCTCAGGAACTTCCATTTTTACTTAGTATGGGTGTTTATTTTTTGTTTGTTTTTGCATAACTGTATTTTCTATTGCTGTGCAACAAATTACCATAAACTTTGGAGTTTAAAACACCTACAATTTATTACCAAATGGTTTTTTAGGTAAGAAGTCTTAACACAACATGGTTGGGTTCTCTGCTCAGGGTCTCACGGGCTAAAGTCAGGATGTCAGGGGTGCATTCCTTTCTGGAGGCTCTGGGAAGAATCTGATCCCAAGCTCACTCAGGTTTCTGGCAGAATTCAAGGTCTTGTGGTTGTGGAACTAAGATGCCTATTTCCTTGCTGTCTGACTGCTGAGAGCTGCTCTCAGCATCTAGAAGCTATGTGCCTTTCGTGTCGCATGGATTCCTCCATCTTCAAAACCAGCAAAAGACAATCTCCTGTTGAATCTGAATTAGACAAAAGCCATGCCCCCAAATCTCTGCAAAACCACCCCTTCTTTATCTGTGGCTCCTGCTGAAATGGGTAAGGAGTAATACCCATTCTTACAGGTCACCTGGCTTGCTTAATATCTATGAGGCACACGCTTAATTTCTAGAAAGAACCTTTAGTGTTACTGAATGCTCTAATGTTTATCTTTCTGAGGTTTTAGCAAAAGGTTATATATACAGCACACCCTTGGCTTTTTCTCTCTACCCCACTTGCAGAAGCAGTTTCTTCATTTTAACAACCATTGCCATCTGTAGAGGCTCAAAATTAACTAAATCATCTAGTCCTGGCTACCTTTTAACAAGACTTCTTTCTTTTTTTTTTTGGTTTTTTTTTTTTTTTTTGGATTTCACAGAACTTTTACGTGTCCCGAAATATTCTTTTAATAAAATATTTCCCCAACCATCTAAGAAAGAAAAACAACAATAAAAATACACCAAACAAACCAACACATTCTTAGCTCGCAGGCTGTACAAAAGCAGACAGCTGGTGAGATTTGTACCACAGACTGCGGTTCGCTACCTCCCCCTCTCCCATCCCTGTTTTTGGTTGGTTTTGTTACTAATACCAGTTCTGGTCCTGGTGACACCCATACCTTCAACCTCAGCCTCAGGAGAAAGGAGAGCAGTATGCCCACAGCACCTTTCCCTCCCATTCCCTCAGGATTTTTTTTTCTTTTTCTTTTTCTTTTTTTTATTAAATCTTTATTGTTCAGATTATTACATTTGTTCCTCTTTTTTCTCCCCCATAACTCCCCTCCTTCCAGTTCCTACCCCACCCTCCGCCCTCACTCCCCACCCACTGTCCTCAGCCATAGGTGCACGATTTTTGTCCAGTCTCTTCCCGCATCACCCACACCCCTTTCCCCCCCCAAGAATAGTCAGTCCACTCCTTTTCTATACCCCTGATTCTATTATAATCAACAGTTCATTCTGTTCATCAGATTATTCATTCACTTGATTCTTAGATTAACTTGTTGATAGATGTGTATTTGTTGTTCATAATTTGTATCTTTACCTTTTTCTTCTTCTTCCTCTTCTTAAAGGATACCTTTCACCATTTCATATAATACTGGTTTGGTGGTGATGAACTCCTTTAGCTTTTCCTTATCTGTGTAGCTCTTTATCTGACCTTCAATTCTGAATGATAGCTTTGCTGGATAAAGTAATCTTGGTTGTAGGTTCTTGGGCATTCATCACTTTGAGTATTTCTTGCCACTCCCTTCTGGCCTGCAAAGTTTCTGTTGAGAAATCAGCTGACAGTCGTATGGGTACTCCCTTGTAGGTAACCGACTTTCTTTCTCTTGCTGCTTTTAAGATTCTCTCTTTGTCTTTTGCTCTTGGCATTTTAATTATGATGTGTCTTGGTGTGGTCCTCTTTGGATTCCTTTTGTTTGGGGTTCTCTGCGCTTCCTGGACTTGCAAGTCTATTTCTTTCACCAGGTAGGGGAAGTTTTCTGTCATTATTTCTTCAAATAGTTTTCAATATCTTGCTCTCTCTCATCTTCTGGCACCCCTATAATTCGGATATTGGTACGCTTGAAGCTGTCCCAGAGGCTCCTTACAATATCTTTGTATTTTCGGATTCTTTTTTCATTTTGCTTTTCCGGTTGGATGTTTTTTGCTTCTTCGCATTTCAAATCATTGCCTTGATTCTTGCGCTCCTCTGGTCTTCTGCTGGGAGTCTGTATAATACTCTTTATTTCAGTCCGTGTATGCTTAATTTCTAGTTGGTTCTTTATCACAACATCGAGGGTCTCATTAGATTTCTTGTAGATCTCAATAAGTTTATCGGCGGCTTCTAGACAGTTCTTGAGAGACCTTAAAAGTGTGGTTCTGAACTCAATATCCTCCATTGACAGTTTTGTCCTGTTTCTTTGTCTCCGCATTTTTTATGCTTTCTTGGTGCACCCCCTAGTGGTCTTTGTGCGCAGTCTTGTTGTAGTTAAGCCTTGATTGTTGTAGTTAATACTAGGGGGATTTGACCTCCAGGCCAAATGGCTGTGAGAATCAGCTGTGTCTGCAGTGGGAAAACTTCTGTCCTCTGGGGAGGTGCTAATCTAGCCTTTGCCTGAGGCTATCTGTCAAATGGCTCTGTGCAGGGCTTGGGCGGGGCGGGTCGCACGGGATCAACAGGGCAGGCGGAGGGAGCAGTTATGGCTGCTCTCAGTCCCGTCCCCAGAGGCTCTGCCTCTCAGAGTCCCAGCAACCACTGCAAACCTCGGAGAGAAAGCTGCCCTCGTGTTCCGATCGATGCCAGACAGTCCCGCTTCTCCCTAGAGTCTGGGTCCCTAGAGACTCACCCAGAACTGGAGCTCAGAGCCTGAGACTCCCTCCCAATTGCAACAGACAACCCCACCCTCAGCCACCAGCCCACTCCTCGCGCACCTCCGCACCTTTGTATTTTCCGCACTGCGCCTCCTCTTAGTCTCAGTATGCTGTTCTCTTTCCTTCTAGTTGAAGAATTTCCCCTCAGCCAGCTTTCCTGTGGTTCTGGGTGATGTCCGTTCCGTCTTTTAGTTGTATTTTTGCAGTGGTTGTTCGAGGCAGCAAACTCCGGTGTTTACGTATGCTGCCATCTTGGTTTCTCCCCGAGACTTCTTTCAATTTATCTTCCTTATCTCATAGTTTATTACAAGCAGCAAAAAGAAACCAGGTAGTACCTTCAGCATTTTGCCTGGAAATCTCCTAAGCTATTTTTCCAATTTCATCATCCAATTCTGTTTTCATCATCAAAGCCAGCAACAGAGAAAATCCCTCCAAATTCCTCCCATACTTTGAATATCTTTTGCCAGAAACAGCCAATCCCTTTTTAAATATATATATATTAGAAGCCCCGTGCACAAAATTTTGTGCACTGGCAGGGGAGGAGGGTCCCTAAGCCTAACCTGTGCCCTCTCACAGTCTGGGACCCCTCGGGAGATAACCATCTGCTGGCTTAGGCCCGCTCCCCGGGTGGCAGATGGCACGCCCAATCCCCCAGTCCCAGATGGCAGGCCAGGATCCCGTGCTGAGAGAGGCAGCCATTCAGATCGTGCTGCTCCCTGCCCCGCCCACCCCGTCCCACACACAGCAGTCCCGGATCCTGCACTGGGATGGGCGGCCGCTTAGATCATGCTGCTGCCTGCCCCACGTGCTCCGCCCAAGACACGGCAGGCCCGGAACCCATGCCGGGGCAAGCGGCCGCTCAGATTGTGCTGCCGCCCCCCCCGCCCCGCACATGGCAGGCCAGGATCTCGCACTGGGGTGGCCAGCGGCTGGGGATTGCACTGCTGCCAGCCCCAGGCGGGGCAGCGCAGCGGGATCTGCCTGCAATATGCAAATTAGCCGCCATCTTTGTTGGCGGTTAATTTGCATATCACACTGATTAGCCCATGGGAGGCGTAGTGAAGGTACAGTCAATTACCATGTTTGTCTATTATTATTAGACTAGAGGCCCAGTGCACAAAAATTTGTGCACTCGGGGGGGGAGGGAGGGTCCCTCAGCCCGGCCTGTGCCCTCTCGCAGTCTGGGACCCCTCGGGAGATAACACACTGCTGGCTTAGGCCTGTTCCTGGGTGGCAGAGGGCAGGCCTAATCCCTAGGTGCAGCCCCTTGTCGGGCTCAGAGCAGGGCCGATTGGGGAGTTGGGGCGCCGCCCCCTGTCATGCACAGAGCAGGGCGTATTGGGAGATTGCAATGCCACCCTCAGTCACGCTCAGGGTAGGGCCGATTGGGGGGTTGGGGCACCGCCCCCTGTCACACTCAAGGCAGGGTCGATGGGGAGGTTGCGGCGCCACCCCGTCACTCACAGAGCAGGACCAATCAGGGGGTTGGGGCGCTGCCCCCTGTCACGCACAGAGCAGGGCCGATCAGGGGGTTGGGGAGCTCCCCCCTGTCATGCAGAAGAGCAGGGCCCATCAGGGGGTTGAGAAGCTCCCCCCTATCACGCACAGAGCAGGGCAGATCAGGGGGTTGGGGCGCTGCCCTCTATCACCCACAGAGCAGGGCCCGTGGGGTGGGGGGTTGGGGAGCCGCCCTCTATCACCCACAGAGCAGGGCCGATCAGGGGATTGGGGCGCCGCCACTCTCACACTCAGGGCAGGGCCGATGGGGAGGTTATGGCTCTACCCCGTCACACACAGAGCAGGGCCCGTCGGGCGGGGGGGTTGGGGCACTGCACCCTGTCACACACAGAGCCACAGGGCGATCAGGAGGTTGGGGAGCTCCCCCCTATCAGGCACAGAGCAGGGCCGATCAGGGGGTTGGGGCACCTTCCCCTGTCAGGAACAGAGCAGGGCCCATAGGGAGGTTGTGGCCCCGCCCCATGTCACACACAGAGCCACAGGGCGATCAGGGGGTTTGGGCACTGCCCCCTGTCACACTGATCCCGGTGCCGGCAGGCTTCGCGGCTCCACTGATCCCGGTGCTGGGAGGCATATTACCCTTTTACTATATAGGATAGAGGCCTGGTGCATGGGGCGGGGGGGCCGGCTGGTTTGCCCTGAAGGGTGTCCCAGATCAGGGTGGGGGTCCCCACTGGGGTGCCTGGCCAGCCTGGGGGAGGGGATGATGGCTGTTTGCAGCTGGTCACACACCCTTCAGGGTGGGGGTCCCCACTGGGGTGCCTGGCCAGTCTGGGTGAGGGGCTGAGGGCTGTTTTCAGGCTGGGACTGAAGCTCCCAACTGTTCCTTTTTTTCTTTTCTTTTTTTTTTTATTCTGAGCCAGCTTTAGCTCTGAGGCTCCAGCTCTTAGGCCTCCGCTCCTGAAAGCAGGTATCTGGTTTGTTTAGGTTCTACAATCGAAACTCTGTATCAACTCCAGGTCTGAGATCCCGGCTAGCTGAAAGCTGGTTTCTGGGGTTTTGTTTAGCTTCTATTTTTGTAACTATGTTTCAAACTGCCAGCTCAGAGGCCTGCAGCAGCAGGCGGGGAACGTTGGAGTCCTCTGTCACTGAAGCAAGCAAGCCTCATGTTAGTTTCAAGCTGCCTGGCTGCCGGCCGCCATCTTGGCTGGCAGTTAATTTGCATATCACCCTGATTAGCCAATGGGAAGGGTAGCGGTCGTACGCCAATTACCATGTTTCTCTTTTATTAGATAGGATTAGCTTAGAGGCCTGGTGCACAACATTCATGCACTGGGAGGCGAGAGGTCCCTCAGCCTGGTCTGTACCCTCGCAGTCCGGGACCCCTCAGGAGGTGTCCGCCTGCTGGCTTAGGCCCACCCCCCACAGGGAACAGGCCTAAGCCAGCAGTCGGACATCCCCCGAGGGGTCCTTAGGGCTGCTACAGAGGCGGGAGAGGCTCCCGCCACTGCTGCTGCGCTTGCCAGCCATGAGCCCAGCTTCTGGCAGAGCTGCGCTCCCCCTGTGGGAGTGTACTGACCACCAGCGAAGCTCCTGCATTGAGCGTCTGCCCCCTGGTGGTCAGTGCTCATCATAGCAACCGGTCATTACACTGATCAGTCAATTTGCACATTTGCCTTTTATTATATAGGATTTTTTTTTTCCAGAAAGAAAGAGGAAGAGGAAGAGGAAGAGATAGAAACATCAATGATGTGAGAGAATCATTGATTGCCTCCTGCACACCCCACACTGGGGACCGAGCCTGCACACTGGGCATGTACCCTGACCAGGAATCGAACCATGATCTCCTGGTTCATAGGTCAATGCTCAACCACTGAACCACACCAGCAAGCCGAGCGCCAATCCCTTTTAAAGGCTCACCTGATTAGGGTGGATCCACTGAGTCAACTGTACCATACATATACCCTAATCACAGGAGTACTTCATCATACTCAGGTTCACATCCTCACTGAAGGGGAGGGGTAGGGAATCTTAGGGATTATTCTGAATTCTGTCTACAACAAGGATTATGGGTGCAGCAATTCTGAAGCTACTTTCTGGGTAGCATACCACTGAACAAATTAGTAAATACAATGATGATGTTGGAGGACAAGTTTCTCACTGTTGGAGAAGTGAAATACAAATATGGAATTGTTTAATGCTAGGAAGCTGGATTAGAATTTGATGTATCGGTGTGAACTTATAATTTTTCGTATATTCTGTTTATTTTCATTCATTGGTTGGCTTACTTCCCCACTCCAGCTCTGTCTTCTGAAAGAGTCTAGAGGCAAGGACACCTCAGCAGCAATGATCATATCTAGTGCCCAGATCTTGATTTATAAATAGAATTCCCAGTTAAAAGGAGCCATGAATCACTAGAAGAATGGGTAACATCAAAGCAGGAAAAGTACAAAATGAGCCTGGAACATTTTGTTGTGCCAGAATGTAGAAAGTACCCCCAAAATGATGGGGATATGTCAAAAGAACAGAAACTGGTGTGAGGAAGATTCTATTAGACAAAAGATCTGTAAATATTCAGATATTGGAAAGAAATAATGTTCTTCAAATCACTGCACTGTTTAGAGTTTGTATTTGTGATTAAAACTGCTTAAATAAACAAAAATATACCTAGACTCACAGTTTAAAATATTTTACTCCTTACGAAACAGTATTTACTATTAACAGGATATGGCTAATAAATTTCATCTACAAATACAAGGGCAATTTTTTAGAGTGGCTGGATATTGGAATAACTACATGTACTATTCAATATAAATAAAGCATTTTAAAACATTTTTCTCGCCGAAACCGGTTTGGCTCAGTGGATAGAGCGTCGGCCTGCGGACTGAAGGGTCCCGGGTTCGATTCCGGTCAAGGGCATGTACCTGGGTTGCGGGCACATCTTCAGTGGGAGATGTGCAGGAGGCAGCTGATCGATGTTTCTCTCTCATCGATGTTTCTAACTCTCTATCTCTCTCCCTTCCTCTCTGTAAAAAATCAATAAAATATATTAAAAAAACAAAAAAAAACATTTTTCTCCAACATTCCTTCTAAAGCTTTGAATTTCCATATCTTAAGTACACTCCTGGAAAAATGTCCCACTAAAACAGCAGGAGAGCCAGTCCTCTTCCACTTCAGTCATGCACAGTCATGCACCACTTACCAATGGGGAGACATTGTGAGCAATGCACTGTCTGGTGATTTCATCATTGTGTGAACGTCATAGAGAGCACTTCCACAAGCATAGACGGTACAGCCTACTCCTCACCTAGCTATATGGTCTAGCCCAGTGGTCGGCAAACCGCGCTTTGCGAGCCACATGCGGCTCTTTGGCCCCGTGGCATGGGCCACAAGTTTCAATCGCACTGTACGTGCACGCCTGCAATGTGGTTTTTTGTGAAAGAGCCACACTCTGGGGGCCAGTTTGCCGACCACTGGTCTAGCCTAATGCTCCTAGGCCTCAACCCTGTACAGCATGTGACTGTACTGAATACTGTAGCCAATTCTAACACAATTGCATGTGTTTGTATATCGAAACATAGAAATAGTACAGTAAAAATACGGTGTAAGAGATAAAAGATGGTAGACTTGTATTGGGCACTCACCATGAATGGAGCTTACAGGACTGAAAGTTGTTCTGGGTGAGTCTGCGAGTGAGTAGTGAGTGCATGTGAAGGCCTAGGGCAGTGGTTGGCAAACTCATTAGTCAACAGAGCCAAATATCAACAGTACAACGATTGAAATTTCTTTTGAGAGCCAAATTTTTTAAACTTAAACTATATGTTTAAGTTTAGGTACATTGTTATTAACTTAACTAGGGTACTCCTAAGGCTTAGGAAGAGCCACACTCAAGGGGCCAAAGAGCCGCATGTGGCTCGTGAGCTGCAGTTTGCTGACCACGGGCCTAGAGCATTAGTAGACCTACTGCACACTTAGGCTAGACTACATTTATAAAACACAAGATTAATTCAAGCATAAGAGAAAATGACTCAATCAAGAGCCACAGTAAGCATGAGATGTAGGAGGCCCCTACCAGCATAAAACAGACTCTTTTATAGCAAACTTTTTTTGTAAGTAGAGAAAGTACACTTTAACCCCCTTTGTGTGCCAAACAATATCCTAGGAACTACGCTATAATTGCCAAGGCATTTTTGCTGATTTTACAGCAGTTTAGGAAAAAAATTATGAATCGCAAGTAAATGAAGTTACATATTCAAAAACTTAAGGAAACCTTTACTACATTGACATATTTAACAATATCATCATCACTAATAAAAGCGGACTTAGAACTGGACGCCATTTTGAAGCTTTGATAGCGCTTCTGGCACTTTTGACGAAAGACAGGAGGAGCGCGATCATGCTCCCCGGCACTCAAGGGGTTAAAATAATGATTAAAAGTATAGTATAGTAAACACAGAAACCAATGACACAGTTGTTTGGTATCATTATCAATGATGAATTATCATTATGTACTGTACAGAATCACATGTGCTTACTTTTCTATAACTGGCAGCATGTTAGTTTACATCAGCACCTCCGCGAGCACATGAGCCATGTGCTGCGCTATTGTTACAACAACTGTGACATCACTACATCACTGGTGATAGGAATTTTTCAGCTTCATTATAATCTTATTAGAGGCCCGATGCACCGATTTGTGCACCGGTGTGGTCCCTCAGCCTGGTGCATGAATCAAGATGGGCTGTACATGCCCTGGAGCCCTCCCGTGGTCCCTCCCAGGCCCCAATCGGCCCTGATTGGGCTGGGTGAGACGGGTGGGTCCCTGCAGGGATTGGGCTGAAACTGGCAGTCTGACATCCCCCAAGGAGTCCTGAATTGCGAGAGAGTGCAGGCCAGGCCAAGGGACCCCACCGGTGCACAATCCATGCACCAGGCCTCTAGTATGCATATAAGATCTTTGGTTTATCTCTTTCCACCCTCCCTCCACCCCCCTTCCTCCTTCCCTCTGAGATTCATCAGTCTGTTCCATGTTTCCATGCCTGTACATTGAGCATCTGCCCCCTGGTGGTCAGTGTGCATCATAGCGAATGGTCGAACGGTCGCTTGGGCTTTTATATATATAGATGGGACCACCCATGTACATGCAGTCCTTGACTGAAATGTCAGTAAGTGGCACCTGACTATAATTAAGAAATAAATAGCGCACAATTGTTTTGATGTTGAAAAGGGTTAAAGACAATCCATGGCAAATGCATTTAACGACATCAACTGAGGTGAACTGACAGAATAAAGGAGATTAGGAGACTATTATCATAGGCATTCACTTACTAATAATTTACCAAAACTTTGTGAATTTAACTTAACACTGATTTGTTACAGAGTTTTGAGGGATAGAAACTAAATAATCACACTTTGTGAGCTCTAGGCCAAAGAGCCCCATTTGAATCTCAAAGTATGTGCTTAAGAATTCAAAATAATAAAGGAAAGCACTCTGATTGGAAGTAAATACGAAAATCCTAGTTTAGAATAAGTGAGTTGTAATGTCAATACTGCTGCAGTTACTTGTAAAGCAAGCTTTTTAATGGCTTAAAGGTTGATGCCTGCTTATCCCTGTCATATGCTCCTAACCACCTAAGCCTGAATAACTAATGTCCCATTCCCAGATAAAATAACTTTTACCTTATTTTTTTTTCATAAAATTATTTTTAAAATAATATTTTAAAGAAGCAGCAAAACCTGATTTTCAAAGGATATCTCACGGAGAATTCCAACACATCAACACGTAACAGGGACAAAATGAGCACTTCTGTGGCTGAAGTAAGGCCCTGCCCCTCACTGCCATTCCAGGCCTCTCTCCACCCACAGCAGCAACTGTACCGCAGTAACTACACTTAAAAAATACATATATGGGCCCTGACCGGTTTGGCTCAGTGGATAGAGCGTCGGCCTGCAGACTGAGGGGCCCCAGGTTCGATTCCGGTCGGGGGCATGTACCTTGGTTGCAGGCACATCCCCAGTGGGGAGTGTGCAGGAGGCAGCTGATGGATGTTTCTCTCTCACCGATGTTTCTAACTATCCCTCTCCCTTCCTCTCTGTAGAGTCAATAAAATATATTTTTAAAAAAAAATACATATATGTACATACACACACACAATTTAAAGATTAGAGATACAAATTTAACAAGATAACAATTTGACAATATAATTAGAAAGGCCTGTTTATATTTCGAGTACGTAATATTTTATCATAACAGATCAGATATATTTAATTATTTCCCTTAATAACCTATTCACTGAATTTTCCAGTATAACCACAAGTCACTAATTACTCTTGGAATCAGAAAAGAGGTTAAAAAGTTAAGAAAAAAGTGCCCCTGAAATCTACTACTTTCAAATAATTCTTGCATTTCCAAATCCCATCACTCAAGCAAAAGACTGCAAGATATCAGTAAGCCCTAGCCAGCTGTGTGCAAACTACGTCCCGCGGGCCAGATCCGGCCGTTTGAAATGAATAAAACTAAAAAAAAAAAAAAGACCGTACCCTTTTATGTAATGATGTTTACTTCGAATTTACATTAGTTCACACAAACACTCCATCCATGCTTTTGTTCCGGCCCTCCGGTCCAGTTTAAGAACCCATTGTGGCCCTCGAGTCAAAAAGTTTGCCCACCCCTGCCTAGCCGGTTTGGCTCAGTGGATAGAGCGTTGGCCTGGGGACCAAAGGGTCTGGGTTCCATTCCATTCAAGGGCATGAACCTTGATTGTAGGCTCCTCCCTGGCCCAGGCCCTGGTCAGGGCTTGTGCAGGAGGCAACTGATTGATGTGTTTTTCTCACATCGATATTTCTCTGTCTTTCCCTCTCTCTTCTACTCTCCCTAAAAATCAATGGAAAAATATCCTCAGGTGAAGATTAACAACAACAAAAAGATATCAGTAACATTTCCTAGAGAAGTAAACAATCAATTATATTAGCTGCTGGGAAATAAAAAGACTAAATATTAACCATGATTTTGAAATCAAAATGGAGATAATATTAGGCAGAAGTTATAGTATAGTAAACAAACTGCTTTATATATTGATAATTAATAGTATTTTAATTTCCTATATTTCTACCTAGATTTCTTTATCCATCCTTATCCTACTTTCCTTATTTTCTTACTATATGTACTATGTTTATAAGTCTGAGATTTTGGAAAAAGCCAGACACAGATCCAACAAGATTCCTTTCTTTTTGACATTTTCTTGGCTAAAACCTAAATCAGCAAAGCCTTAGTCTCTTTGTAAATTATGAAACCATGACTGCAATCGTTAAGAAGAGCTTAGAGGCCCGGCCATGGTGGCTCAGTGGTTGAGCATCGACCTGTGAACCAGAAGGTCATGGTTCGATTCCTGGTCAGAGTACATACCCAGGTTGTGGCTCGATCCCTGATCATGCAGGAGGCAGCCAATCAATGGTTCTCTGTCTCTCTGTCTCTCTCTCTCTCTCTCTCTCTCTCTATCTGTCCTTTTCCCTTCCTCTCTGAAATCAATAAAAATATATTTAAAAGGAAAAGAAGAAGAGCCTAGAGGCTGGCAAAAACTTTTCTCCCTCACACTTTTTATTTTTTATTGAATTATTTGGATCTTCCTCACACATTTTTTTAAAAAGTATCTATCATACTCTGGTTTCTCTTCAGATCGCATAAATCTTTCACCTTTTACTAAAAAGTATCTATCATAAGCACAAATTAATAAAAGAATAAATTAAATGGGAGTTTTTATCATTTCCATTTCCACAACCCAGTTGTTTAAATAAAGTTTTGGATTCCCTGAAGTTTCAAGTAAAACAGATAAAAACAGAACTATCTGAGTTTAAGACAATGAGAGTGATCTGAAAACCCATTAGCTTTATTTCCTTACCACCATCACCCTCAAAATAACATCTTTGGTGAATCCCTAGGGCAATGATTTTAAAGGGAGGGGAATGAGAAACTAAAGTGAAATGCTTAGAAACAAAAATAATATTCAAACCACCATCCTGTATAATAAAAAACCAGCGACCATAAGCGTAACGACTGGAACGACCACTCAACCAGTCGCCATGAGGTGCATTGACCACCTCTCGGTCCCTTCCCTCCCTCCCCCCACCCCGGCCCGCAGACTCCGATGGCAGCATGGCAAACAGGGAACCACGGCAAACCAAGGTGAGTGGCCGAATGGACGACCTCTTGGTCCCCGCCCCCCAGGCCGCAGGCTCCAGGGAACCGGAGCCATGCTGCAATCGGATTGGCCTCTTGGTCCCTCCCCCAGCCCGCAGGCTCTGGGGAACCAGAGCCATGCTGCGATCAGGAACCACGGCAAACCAGGGGTTGGCGGAGGGGTGGGACTGGGTGCTGGCAAGTGGGCAGAAGATGGCCCTGATCGCAGGCTAAGCCTAGGGACCATACCTGCGCACGATTTCATGCACTGGGCCTCTAGTTATAATATAATTGTATATAACTTTATGTTTAAATTATATTTGAGCCAAACCGGTTTGGCTCAGTGGATAGAGCGTCGGCCTGCAGACTGAAGGGTCCCAGGTTCGATTCCAGTCAAGGGCATGTACCTTGGTTGCGGGCACATCCCCGGTGGGAGGTGTGCAGGAGGCAGCTGGTTGATGTTTCTCTCTCATCGATGTTTCTAATTCTCTATCCCTCTCCCTTCCTCTCTGTAAAAAATCAATAAAATATATTTAAAAAATAAATAAATAAATAAATTATATTTGAATTCTATGAGAATCATCTAACACATATTGAATGTTCAATAAACAGTTAACTAACAAAAGAAAAGGCATCGGATTGTGATCCTTATTAGGAGTGAGAGGCACTTCAATAGGTTCAACAGAGGGCAGTTTGAAACATACTATACTAATTTATTCCAACAGCTCAACCAGAGCACCTAAAATAGATTACAGTCAATTCTCATTACTTGCAGTAGTTAGGGTCTATAACAGTGATGGCGAACCTATGACATGTGTGTCAGAGGTGACACGCGAACTCATTTTTTTGGTTGGTTTTTCTTTGTTAAATGGCATTTAAATATATAAAATAAATATCAAAAATATACATCTTTGTTTTACTATGGTTGCAAATATCAAAAAATTTCTATATGTGACACGGCACCAGAGTTAAGTTAGGGTTTTTCAAAATGCTGACACGCCGAGCTCACAAGGTTCGCCATCACTGGTCTATAAAGTTCTGCAAACACTGAATTATCCAATACAAGGTTAGGTTCCTGAAAGCCTCTGGTCATATATTCATCAACCAGTCAATGCACAACTTTGTTTTTGTGTTTGTGTTTAAGGGCAACTTCATATATATAAAATTCACTAATACTGAACTCAAAGTCAACAACACTATAATCCATTCCTGAACAAGGCTTGTCTAACATAGATGCTCTCTCTGTAAGGCACACCACAGCCTTCTTGCACTAAGGAACACTAGACAGGACCACAGTACTTCAACTTAGGGGTCATTTTAAACAGCAACATCACCAACAAGAAGCACACAAAAAATAAGAAAAACAAAGCATTAAGTAGTCCACAAAAAGAACACTTGATTGCAGTTCTGAGAGCTGAAACAAGAAAGCAGAGGATCACCTTGTTCAAATTCTTCGTTGTTGTTTAGTGCAAGTGCCTGTCTGCAAATAATCATGAAAGTGCCATGAATGAGTGGTCGGGGATAGGCCAATGAGGGGAAAAAGGAGACATATGTAATACTTTAATCAATAAAGAATAAATTTTTTTTAAAAAAAGTGCCATGAGTACTGACTTTAGGGTCACAAAACAATTTTAGCAAGAAAGTCTGCAAATACAGAAACCATGAATGATGAGAATAAACTGTATTTTCTTAGACAATCAATCTCATATAAGATTTTGATATAGGCACGAACCATGAGGATTAGTATGTTAGAAAATGTACTAGACAGGTAGAGAAAGAATAAAAGTCAGAATTAAAACAAAGGCTCAAAATTCTGCATCAATCTTATCCACCGACATTCTAATACTTCTGTGGTACATTATGTTATTGTTCCCAATCATCAACCTTCCCTGGATCCACAACCTTTGACATGTGATACCATAGTTGCTCTCAATAGAGACCGGACACATTTCTCCATTGCACTGATGTTACCCAGGGCCGTGTGATTTGCTTTGGCCAATGGAATGTTTGTGGACATGATCTAAGCAAAGGCTTGAAATGTGCTTCCAGAGTTGGGGTTCCCTTGTGTCTCTTCCATCACCATGAGAAAAACATGCCCTCACACAGTCCTCTCGTGTAAGGAGGAACGGAGACACACAGAACAGACCTAGACTCTACCTGTAGTTAAAAGCCGAACCCAGCCAGGAGCAGCCAAACCACAGATATGTTAGCAATTATAAATAAGCCATTAAGTTTTAGAGCCTTATTGTGACCATAGGTAATATCTAATTACTTGTACATTAATTTTAAAATATCATAATCCTACTAAAAATCTTTACATAGAAAAGGTTGATGAGACCCTCTTTCCTTCTTGTCCTACAGCCTAAGACATAGTAGGTTTATAGTAGACTGTGTTTCCAAAGATGGCTGCCTCCATATCTCCCTCCCCACAAGGTATTTCAAATGTGACCTTGGCACTCACACATCAATTAGTGGAGTCTATCTCTCCTCTCCCCAAATTTGGACTGTCCCTGTGATGTTACACAAGACTTAAAGCCAGACCTTCCATGTTCATCCTTCATGGAAGCCAGTCATCAAGCACAAAGTCCAACCCCACTAAGTCTATACCACACTGTGAGAAATCCCAAACTAAACATATGAAAAATGGGAGTGACCCTCTTCTGTGACAAGAAACAAATTGCTTGTTCTTGAGAACTTTCCCATCAAGAATTTAGTAGAAGCAGGTATACTTATATCATTTTGATGTTTTTGTTAATGTTTCCAAACAATGTACTTTGAAATCAGAATCACTTCTTATTCATTTTCATATAATTCTCCTGATACTCTTCATCACACATTAGTGATCAGAAACGAGATGTAATTCCCCAATCCCTGCCCGCAAGACCTGAGTAGGATCTTACTGTAAGTTGAAGGGAGTTTTGTCCTAACTCATGGATTGTGCAAGAATGAACTGCTGTTGGGTTTGACTGATTGTAGATGGGTTGTGGTGTGGTGTATTGAAGGCTATTGAATGCAACTTACAATGCTTAATAAAAATCTTTATTCTTTAGTATAAAAAAAAAAAGAAAAGTGTGGGGGGGGAGTAGGGGAGAGAAAGAGATGCCATGGGACGGAGCACCCACGTGAACCCATCTGGTTATAAAGCCCTTTTGGACTTTATAACCATCCTACTGCCCCAGCTGACACAATATGAGGCAGAACTTCCTGGTCAATCCACAGAATTGTGAGAAATAATAAACTGTTTAGGTTTAAAACAAGATACTAACTTTTGTGTGAATTACGGCAACTCAAATGAACTGTTAATAAATGTGTGCTGACAATTCACCATAGCTAAGATTTGAAAACAGCCTAAGTGCCCATCAGCAGATGAATGGATTAGAAAACTGTGGTACATATACACAATGGAATACTATGCTTCGGTAAAAAAAAAGGAACTCTTGCCTTTTGCAGCAGCATGGATGGAACTGGAGAGCATTATGCTAAGTGAAATAAGCCAGTCAGAGAAAGATAAATACCACATGATCTCACTCATTTGTGGATTATAGAGAACAACATAGACTGATGAAAAGGGACAGACCCAAAGACTGAGAAACAGCAATCAGGCTATCAATCCCCAGAAGGAAAGTAGGGGAGGGCGGGGGTAAGGGGAAGAGATCAACCGAAGGACTTGTATACATGTATATAAGCCAAACCAATGGACATGGACAACAGGGGGACGGGAGCATGAGTGTGCGGGGCGGGGGGGGGGGGGGGGGAGGTTGGGGTTAATGGGGGGGATGAGGACACATTTGTAATACCTTAACTAATAATAAAAAAAATAAAATAAAATAAAATAAATAAATGTGTGCTGAATTAATTAAATTCACTGAAATAGTCTGTTTCATGCTTACCTTGGTGTTGGCCATGTCCACAATATACTGGTCTCCTTTTATACATTCCATTACTTCAAAACCATCTCTGTCAATCACTTTGGCTTGAGAGCTTCCGGATACAACAAGAATCATGTCTCCTGTGTTACTATACTGCAATGACTTGATCTGATGGCTATGCAAAAGAAAAAGAAGTAGTCTGGTAAGACACTGAGCATAATGTTTATACTTTAGCCACAATAAGTACAGTCATAGAAAAAGTCACACAACTACACAAATTGATAATTCTATAAAATCAGGAACACCATCCTCAAATGCACCCTCGCCACCAGCGACTACCGTGCTAGTTCTCTCCTCCCAGTCTCCACAGCTATCTATTAAAGTCTTCTCTACTCGTTTTATTTTTTTAATTCTCACAATAGGATATTTTTCCATTTATTTTTTTAGAGGGGCTGGGGGGAGAGAGGGAGAGAGGGAGAGGGGGAGAGGGGGAGAGGGGGAGAGGGAGAGAGGTAGTGAAGGAGAGAGGCGGGGGGGGGGGGAGAGAGAGAGAGAGAGAGAAACAAGTGCGAGAGACATACCCATTGATTGTCTCCCCCATCACCCCGATGGGGCCAAAGACTGAGCCTGCCCTTGAGGTACATGCCCTTGATCAGGAATTGAACCCATGACCTTTCAGTTCACAGGCCAATGCTCTAACCAGCTAGGGCTCTACTCATTTTAAATCTTTAACCCAACCAACTCCCCCTCTTCCAGCTATTGATTCTTCCCACTCTTTCCCAAAAGAAACAAATAAGAACTGCCTCAACTTCCTCCCAGTAATGTTATAAACTTCCTTGTACCTGAACTCTCTTCTTCCTTCTCTTTGATTACAATATTGGAAACGAATCACTTCCCACACGAGGCAAATCTGCTGCCTACATACATGCTAGATCCCATCCTCTCCCATCTCCTCGGGAACGTCTATCGGCTCTCTCCTCCCCTTCACAGGTTTGCTGTTCGAACAAGTTCTCACCTCCGCCTTTATTTCTCTAGCACTATAGTATCCTTTCTACCCTCACCACTCCACTGAAACTGATCCTGGCATTGTGGCTGTGGTGAACACTGTGGTGTGCCAGGCAGATCCACCCCTTCAGGAACAAAGTACTCATTACCCAGCTCCCTGGACTTGGCCTGCTGATGGCTAACAACAAAATCCTCAGGAATTTCCCCAAGTTGCAGAGAACTCCCTCACTAAAGGTTGTTACCACTCCAAAGCAGCCCACATTCAAAGATTGGCTGACAAGCAGTGAAATGGTCCAAGCTCTCTGTTTCAATGTGGGTTATCTGGGAAGGTTAGTCTGGCTTCAGCTCCCCCTATAGGATCAGTTGAGGCTACTCTTGCAATTAATTACATGGCAGTGCAATTTCTCCATCTTTCTAGTTTCGTTTTTTAAGTCATTATGCAAGCCCTACGTGTGGCTTTCAGTCACAAATTTGGAAAGACAAACTCCTTAAGTAAAACTTCTTATTCACCTTTCTATAAAACAGTCCATAACATTCGTCAGAGATGGCATGCAAACCATCACAGCAGAGCAATCTGAGAGGTATGTTGTACAGGTGCCATGCTCTTCTAAAAGAAATTTCCAAACAAATGTGAATGGAAAGCTAGAGGTTATGCACCTTAAGTAAATATCGATAACAACCCCATAAAGAATTCTGTGGAGAACCAACTTAATGATCAAGGCCCCAAACATAGATGTTCTCTATCAGAAATAAAAATAAACATCTTTGCCCTAATCGATTTGGCTCAGTGGATAGAGCATCGGCCTGCGGACTCAAGGGTCCCAGGTTCGATTCCGGTCAAGGGCATGTACCTTGGTTGCGGGCACATCCCCAGTAGGGAGTGTGCAGGAGGGAGCTGATCAATGTTTCTCTCATCGATGTTTCTAACTCTCTATCCCTCTCCCTTCCTCTCTGTAGAAAATCAATAAAATATATTTAAACAAATAAATAAATAAACATCTTTCTTTAAGCTGTCTTTATAGCCTGCTTTATGATTTATCTTCACAGGTCAATCTTTAAAAAAAATAACACAATCTTAACAAAATTTTAGATCATTTAGTCCAATTTACTTTCTAAGTCTATAATTTCAAGGCTGAGAAATAAAGGGGTATTTCAGAAAATAACTTTGTCTTCAGAAAGAGATTATATATAAAATTAAAATGTATGTGGGTCTGGCTAGATCTCAATAGTATTATTCTTCCTCGTTAGTTACCAAATCCAGATCAGATACTTACAATGAAATGCCTCTCTGCCAGCCACCACTAACTAGACACTGCTGCTCAGAATTTATACTGACCAGCTCTCCTAAAATGTTGAAATTCAAGCTGATCATTTTTGAAATATTTATTCTTCAAGAAGCCACTCGTAATTCTAATTCACAATCCTGCCTCTACTGGCAGAGACCATTCAAACAGAGATCTAGTGGGCTCTGAGGTGAGACTGACAATGTGAGGAATGTCATCACATGCCCAAGTCAAAGTGTCCAGGTGGATGAGGAACAGAAGCTCCCAAACCAGCTGATGAAAAAGGTACCTAGAAAAGCAAAGGTGGAGCTGCTGCCTGGGCCCTTCCTGCCTAAGACAGAAAAACCTCTCCTGGCCTCTCTCACATCCTGGGAAGCAATGACATCCTCAGCAACATTCTGACCAGGGTCCCACATTTAAATGTAAGTCCATAAGGAGGCACCGATAAGATAAAAAACTAAATGTTTGATCAAATGTTCCAGTTGTCCATTTATTGCCTCTGAGCTACAAAAGTCAACCTTCACTGCCTGCTCTGCAGAAATGGATGTGGGCCCTTCCAAGATGTTTCCTTTGCCAGTGGGCATGGGTAGAGAGCGCTGGAGAGCAGGGAAGGGGGAGGACTTTCTTCCTGGTCCGGAGTGCTCCGCCAGGTGGGCGTCCGCACTGCACTCCACGTCCCTGTGCCCAGCTCCTGCTGTCTGTGCAGCATCTCCACTGCCCAGCTCCTGAAGTGCATGGCAGCCGCAGCTGGCAGAACCAGGAGCTTCCCCAGCACCTCTTGTATGGCTTTTCAGGAGGGGACCCTGGTGGGTCAGGTTTCTGGAAAGTTCTGCTGTCATAACAGCACAGCAACCACTTTATCATTCAGTAAGCCACAGCCTTGCCCTCTAAAATGAGGTCCGGATCTCAGTCTTGAGGCCTCTCCCTTGAAGATTTTATTTCTCTCCCCTAGGGTAGTGGTTGCTCTTTTTATCTGCTATTCCTATAGTCTTTAGAGTTTTCTTTACTTTTTACTAGCCCATCCCTCAATACTCCAATCCTCTGTTACAGTTAGTAATTCTCTATTATAAACTTTCCCATCCAAATTACTGTGACTTCTCTCTCCTAATCAGACCCAGACTGATGTACCAAATTCCAAGCTATTAATTGAAACTGAGAAAAATGTAGTGCCGGGGTCCAACCCCAGCAGGTCCAGGGGTTCCCAAAGGCGTAGACGGAGTCGGTGAAGAAGGAAGGACACGGAGACAGTGTTCAGTTGATCAGCAGCCTAGCCAGGATCTCCAGCCAGGATCTCCAGCCAAGTTCTGGTCTGGATCTCCAGAGAGGTTCTGCCTAGGATCTCCAGCCAGGTTCTGTGTCCATGTTCTCTTGCTAGGTTCTCCAGGTTCTCCAGCCAGGTTCTGTAGCCATGTTCCCTCGCTAGGTTCTCCAGCCAGGTTCTGTCCAGGTTCTCCAGCCAGGTTCAGTCACCAGTTTCTAGTCAGGTTCTTTTGTGTAGTCAGGTTCAGTCCAGGATCTTTTGCCATGTTCTCTCCAGCGAAGTTCTTCTGTCTGTAGGTTCTGTGTAGGTTCTGTCTTCTAAGTGCTGTGTGTAGGTTCTGTCTTCTGTTGTCTTGTTACATCTGTATTTATACCAGTTGACTCCAATCCTATCAATCTCTATTCCAAAGGTTAGGGCATTTCTTATCTCCATTCCAGGGAGATTATGTAGCTTAAGCATGATTGTTCGTAGTTAAAGTGATTAATTACCCGCCTGGCACTTAGTTAAGAGGTTTTTTTTGTTTTGTTTTGTTTTGTTTTTTTAATATATTTCATTGATTTTTTTACAGAGAGGAAGGGAGAGAGATAGTTAGAAACATCGATCAGCTGCCTCCTGCACATCTCCTATTGGGGATGTGCCTGCAACCCAGGTACATGCCCTTGACCGGAATTGAACCTGGGACCTTTCAGTCCGCAGGCCAACGCTCTAGCCACTGAGCCAAACCAGTTTCGGCAAGTTAAGAGGTTTTATTCCCTCTCTAACTTCAGGGGAAAATCCCTACCTGGGGAAACAACCTTTCTCAGAGACCTTGGTTAAAACACATAGTGCCAAGAAGGTGAGCAAACATATTAAGAACAGTATGCCATATATGCCAGGTCCCTTGAAACAGCAAGGATGGACCGGCTCCCAGCAATGTAGGCTGTTTAGTCCAATATTTTTTGTATGTAAACAAACAGATCCTCTCTTTGATAATTAGATAGTTCAGACTGCTGAGCCAAAGTCCTGTAAAGCAGGGAGAGAATGAGGCAGTTCGCTCACAGGCATGTGTTTGTTTACAGTTCTCCCATTTGGGGGCGTCTTTATTTTCTTCCCTATGAAAGATCAAGTACTATAAGCGATCATTTTGTTTTTTTTCTGGTGAATCATTTTCATTTCCAAAGGGGAAGGAAAATCTAAAATAACAGTGAAATTTAAGATGACATGGCAGTAAAAAGTGTCAGTGGCTCCCTTTCTCTGGCTACCTGCTCTAGCAGATTTTACACTTGGAAGTAAATACAAAATCTCAGTGACCCGCACTAATATTCACCTTACCCTTTTAACTTTATAGGGAAACTCATGTTTCCTTCTGTCTGTGTTTCATGCTCTCTTTGCCAACATTAAAGTGAAATGTTCAGCATCAAGCTCACCATGCCTGTCCCACTTCACTCCTAATTCTGCTAGCCACAGAGTTAAAAGGACTGGATTAAGAGTTATTAGACACAGTACTAAGGAGAATTAAAGGGGCTTGTTCAAGGGGTGTAGCATCTGCTCCTCGAATTCCTGCCTCAACAACTAAGATTCCGATCAAAGAGGAGCAGGGAAAGCCAATCCTGACAGTCAACTGGAGTCCTGAGGAAGCAATGTCCTCTGGAGAGTGACTGCCTCCAGGGGAAGGCTTAGCAACATTGGGCAACTCTCTCTGTGAAGTTATTCATGGGGCCAGGGGAGTGCTCCAGTGGAAGTGGAGGGGAATGGAAAGGTGAAGACTGAAGATCCTTTTAAGTAGTTTTTGCTCCGCTAGCAAAACAAGCTGAGACATGCAAGACAGATAAACACAGCTGTCTGGGGCTGTCACTTGGGGCTGTGGAGCCAAGGTGTGAAAAGCACAGCGGAATGTGAGTCCGGAGGCCAGGGACTCCATCCTTGCTGTTAACTGGCTGTGGATGCAAACCAAGCCCTCCGCCCCACGAGCCTCAGTCTCCCCATTTTCCTGGAGAGTCAGTGGACGGGACCAAACGGCAGCACCGCGCGGAGCTGAGACAGAGTTCATGTGTGAGGGGACAGCTTGGCCGAGTCCTGGTTTCCTCCACTGAAAACCAGGAGGAACCACACGTGTAGGGCTGAGTGGGAAGTGAAACTAGGACACGTACAGGTACCTCGCACAGCACATGAAACAGATAGTTGCTACTGTTATTACTTCTGTATTTCCCAGGTCTCCTTGAGACTGAGGGGAGAAACAGCGGAATTGGAAACTGAAAGGTAGAAAAGGACCGGAGAGATTAGAAAAACACCTCCCCAAAAGGGTACAAGGGCCTTATGTGAAAATATCCCACAAACCATGAGTTACTGGGTTAGCAGGTCCTCAAAGGAGAAAGGCTGTCCTTGTGGAAACAGTTACCACATAAGACCGCTGGCAGCTGAAAAGGGTGTTCAGTACAGGAGACACGGGGTTGATGGAACAAAGATGTGTCAACCAGGCAGAACCTAGCGACTCGCTGCCCTGAAACAGCATCCGTCAGAGAGGAGACGCCCCTGTGAGGGCCACTCTCAGCCCCTGGAAAATCCCTCAGACCACAGGCACATCCCATGAGCTACAACAGCGGTTCTCAACCTGTGGGTCGCGACCCCTTTGGCGGTCGAACCACCCTTTCACAGGGGTTGCCTAAGACCATCCTGCATAACAGATATTTACATTACAATTCATAACAGTAGCAACATTACAGTTATGAAGTAGCAACGAAAATAATTTTATGGTTGGGTCACATGAGGAACTGTATTTAAAGGGCCAGAAGGTTGAGAACTGCCGGGGTCCAACCCCAGCAGGTCCAGGGGTCCCCAAAGGTGTGGATGGAGTCGGTGAAGAAGGAATGACACGGAGACAGCGTTCAGTTGATCAGCAGCCTAGCCAGGATCTCCAGCCAAGTTCTGGTCTGGATCTCCAGCGACGTTCTGCTTAGTATCTCCAGCCAGGTTCTGTGTCCATGTTGTCTTGCTAGGTTCTCCAGCCAGGTTCTCCAGGTTCTCCAGCCAGGTTCTGTAGCCAAGTTCCCTCGCTAGGTTCTCCAGCCAGGTTCTGTCCAGGTTCTCCAGCCAGGTTCAGTTACCAGGTTCTAGTCAGGTTCTCTTGCCAATTTCTATAGTCAGGTTCAGTCCAGCATCTTTTGCCATGTTCTCTCGCTAGGTTCTGTCTCTAGGTTCTGAGGCCAGTTTCAGTCCAGGATCTTTTGCCATGTTCTCCCCAGCAAAGTTCTTCTGTCTCTAGAGAACGTTCTGTGTAGGTTCTGTGCCTCCTGGTTCTGTCTTCTGAGTTCTGTGTTGTTACATCTGTATTTATACCAGTTGATTCCAATCCTATCAATCTCTATTTCAAAGGTTAGGGCGTTTCTTATCTCCATTCCGGGGAGTAAAGATTATGTAGCTTAAGCATGATCGTTCGTAGTTAAAGTGATTAATTACCCGCCTGGCACTTAGTTAAGAGGTTTTATTCCCTCCCTAACTTCAGGGGAAAATCCCTACCTGGGGAAACAACCTTTCTCAGAGACTTTGGTTAAAACACATAGTGCCAAGAAGGTGAGCAAACATATTAAGAACAGTATGCCATATATGCCAGGTCCCTTGAAACAGCAAGCATGGACCGGCTCCCGGCAGAGAACCACTGAGCTACAAGATGCTATGTTTAAGGAAGTGAGGAGCTGTAACTAGTCAGCCTGTTTAACACCAGGCAAGGAGAGTAAAGTAGCAAGGGGGTTGTAAAGAGGTTCTATAGTAGGGGTCAGCACACTTTTTCTGTGAGTAGTTTAAGCTTCGCAGGCCACATACGGTATCTGCCACATATTCTTTGTTGTACTTTGTTTTACATTCCTTTAAAATTGTAAAATTCTTAGTTCAAGTGCCGTACAAATCCATGAACTGGATTTGGCCCTCTGGTCATAATTTGCCAATCACTGTTCTAAAGCATAAAAGACAAATAATATAGTTTTAATGAAGTAATGCACCCGGGAACTTGTTAGAAGCACAAGTTCTTGCACCACACTGGATCCAAGGAATTAGAAACTCTAAACGTGGGGTCTAGCTTTTAACATTTTAACAAGCCCTTCAGATGGTTCTAATGCCTATTAAAGTTTCAAAACCACTGAACTATGGTTAAGTTTCACATGGTATGCTATGCAGCATTTAGGAAGAATATAGTATACATGTGGTGATATTAAAAATCTCCAAGCACCTACTGCAAAGTAGAAAAGAAAAACAAATTGTAGAATAACAACTATCTGATAGTATTTATGAAAACAAAATAAAGTATATACTATTCTTTGATAGGTACAGATATTTGTTGATAACTGCATGGAAAAACCTCAATGAATATATACCATAATGAAAACAGTGATTTCACCTAGGAAGGAGAGTAAAATGAAGGTAATCAAGGAAGAGTTTTAGTCTTACCTGCAATGTTTTAATTTCTGTATAAGAAAATAATATGCATTACTTAATTAAAATGTTTTTTTTAAATGTTTTAAAAAGAGAATGAAATTGAGAGTAACTGTTTTTTGTTGTTGTTTTTTTTTTTAATATATTTCTTGATTGATTTCAGAGAGGAAGGGAGAAGGAGAGAGAAGTAGAAACATCAATGATAAGAGAGAATCATTGATTGGCTGCCTCCTGCACATCCCCCATTGGGGCTTGAGCCCGCAACCCAGGCATGTGCCCTTGGCCGGAATCGAACCTGGGACCCTTCAGTCCGCAGGCTGACGCTCTATCCACTGAGCCAAGCCAGCTAGGGCGAGAGTAACTGTTTTTAAGTAGGTAAAAGAGAATTCTTAAATTGGGTTACCTAAGTAATCCAAAAATTCTTAATATTTTATGAAAAATTTTACTCCATCTATATTTTTTCTGGTATAGAGGATACATCTGAAGGAAGGGTTTGTGATCCCAAGGATTGTGACTCAAACCTACTTAGGTAATTACTGAGACTCCGTGAGGAAACAGAGAAAATAAAAGATGACTAGCAGACTGGATGAGAGAAAATGTGGTTATGATTTTCACTAAGTGGGACAAAGGAAAACATTAGAAACTAGAGATCCACAAATCTAATATTGATGCTGGGCAAAAGTCCAAAACAAATTATTAAACAGACTTCAAAATACCAAAAATGGAAGATGCACCACACAGAAGTTGAGCAACAATAAAAGAAAAGCACATTTTAAAATCTGATTTTCATAATGGCAGATCAAGAAAACATTTAACATCAGTCTCTTTAAGGTGTCCCAGGGGAGTGAGAACAAGGCTAAAAACACTGCAGCACCAGAGTCCTTTGGAGAAATTCATCAGAGGTACCCCAAATTCACACACCATACCTCAGTCTCATCCCTATACTCAGGTCTTCTAGCTCCCCTCCTGAGTGGGGGGTCCTTTGTGTGTTTATGCCTCTTTGACACCCACTTATTCACCATAATGCTGCCTCTTGGATATCAGCCACATTCTGACATCTGCTACTTCAGGTGAAGAGATGGTCTGAAAACAGAATCCTGTACTTTTATATCTTCAAGACAGTCTACCAATTCCCTCAAGTTTTCTTGGCAGATGATATAGGAAAAACATAGATGGTGACAAAAAAGTTATGGAAGAATTTAGCTGAGTTATAGGTATGCATGGGATTCTCATATGGATGAAGAACCAAAGCAAAAAGTTGTGTAACAGATCAATGTCAACATAAAGAAAGGCTTCTAGTGGCATACCAAAGTCTGACTGCCATATTCAACAGTTATCAATTGAATGACAACTTATTGCACATTTATTAAACTAAAAATTTGCAAAAAAACAAACAAACAAACAAGGATTGATCACTAATATGCTGGATGTTGGAATCAAAAATTGAAATAATGTGCTACCAAAATAAAGACAATGAAATTGAACCCCAAAAATGTAAAGACCTATATTGCACTTTTTCCTTTATTTAAAAAAGTTATTGTGAACCCAATTTAATATTATATAATACAGACAGGCACACAAGGAAAATACTAAAAGATCATTTGTGGCCTATAAGGCCTAAAATACTTAATATCAGACCCGTTACAGAAAATTTTGCCAACCCCTCTCTTGACCCGTAAGTCTTTTCTCAAGAATATGTTCTATCTTTGAAATAGAACATATTCTATTAAGTAAACCTTAAGTAAACATTCTGTAATGTTAAACTTAAATTGGAACAGGGATACAGATTCACAATTCTAAAACTGCATTACATTTGTACTGGGGTTAAACAAATACACATAGGGATGGGTGGTGGGAGTCAGGTTTCTTACTGTCGGAAAGTTGGAGATTTCCCAGGAGGAAGAAGAGGGAAGGCTAGAATGAACCAATGTGCACTGGATTAGAGTCAGAGACATGAGTATGAACGCCTATGTAGCTTAAAATGGATGCAAAAGGATACAGAAACAATTACAGACCTAGTGCATGCACAGGTTAGTACCCATGCATATACTTTTAGCTCTGTTGTCTGAAAAGGCCTAAATGCACTGACACCCCCAGAGCAACAAGCACATGAGATCCTAGCTCTTGTTTTCTGATACCATTCTCCTAGGAAATCTGACTGATTCTAGGACTGGGGCAGGAAGAAATATAAGGTGAGTCTGGGGCATCTTATAGTACCAAAAGTAAGGAAGTACTCAAAAAATAAAAAAGCATGTCAAAGAAAGGGACCTAAGAGCCAAACTGAAATAGCTCCCAGTGGGCACAACTGACACAATCTGAGCCACACAATAAGTAACTAAGTATTGGCATACAACCCAAGGAAGGAAATAAATAGGCAGTAGTCCACACTGGTAGGAAAAAACTGGTTAAATAAGTAAATATGTGGGGGAAAGAGACAATTATTCCTTATAGAAGAATTCCAAGTAGTTTATGTAAATACCACCTTCTCTAGGAAATAAAGCTTAATCTTTCAACTCTCCCAAGTGTGCTCAGCATTTACTAACTTGCTTCCAAAGAATTAGCATATAAAAAGGGGTGTGAAAAAGTAATGGTAGAGTAACTTAAAAACACAATAGCATGCCTGGCCAGTGTGGCTCAGAGGTTGAGCATTGACCTATGAACCAGGAGGTCATGGTTCAATCCCCAGTTGGGGCACATGCCCAGGTGTGAGCTCCATCCTGGTTGGGGGTGTGATGCTCCTTTCTCATCATTGATGTTTCTCTCTCTCTCTCTCTCTCTCTCTCTCTCTCTCTCTCCCCCGTCCTCTCTGAAATCAATAAAATATGTATTTTTTAAAAACATGATAGCATGTACACATGATATGTGATAACAAAGGTACTTCACCTCTGTCATATTCAGCCCAAAAACCCACATCACCAGTCTAACCATAAGAAAAACATTAAAGCCGAAACCGGTTTGGCTCAGTGGATAGAGCGTCAACCTGCGGACTGAAAGGTCCCAGGTTCGATTCCGGTCAAGGGCATGTACCTGGGTTGCGGGCACATCCCCAGTAGGGGGTGTGCAGGAGGCGGCTGATCGATGTTTCTCTCTCATCGATGTTTCTAACTCTCTATCTCTCTCCCTTCCTCTCTGTAAAAAAACAATAAAATATATTTAAAAAAAAAAAGAAAAGAAAAGAAAAACATTAAAAAAAAAAAATCGAGTGACTTTCTACAAAATGCCTGACCAGTACACCTCAAAGCTGTCAAGGTCATGAGAAACAAGGAAAGACTGAGAAACTATTATGAAGACTAAATGTAATGCAGTATCTTGGAAGGGATATTAGTTTTAAAAAAAAAGTGAAATCTAAAAGTTTGGAGTTTCAAGAAATAAGTATATAAATAAAAATTTGGAGTCAATGTACCAACACTGGTTTAGCTGTCACAAATGTAGAATGTTAACAACAGAAGAAACTGGATTAGGGGTATACCTGAATTCTGGACTATCTTTGCAGCTTTCTGTAAATTAAAAAATAGTCTGAAATTTAAAGTTTACTAAAATTTTGAAATGAAAATATCAATGATCTTGTCATTTTTAAATGTTCTTCATTTAATTATTTTAAAAATTGATTTGAGAGAGAGAGGGAAGGGAAAGGGAGAGGGAGAGGAAGAGGGAGAGGGAGAGGGAGAGGGAGAGGAGAGAGAGAGAGAGAGAGAGAGAGAGAAACATCGATGACAGAGAAACAGTGATCAGCTGCCTCCTGCACACCCACCAGGGATTGAGTCCACAACTCAGGCATGTGCCCTGACCAGGAATCAAACTGGCAACCTTTTGGTGCATAGGACGATGCTCCAACTAAGTGAGTAATAATGGCCAGGCCTGATCTTGTCATTTAAATACACATGCATGCACACACATGTAACAGTATTTTCCACCTCTTTCCACAGAAAAGGTCAAGAAACAATAATACCCTCATATCAATGAGCATGTGTAACATCCAGATTTGGTCTCTAAATACCATTTCCACTTAAAAAAAAAAAAAATAGACTTCCATGGGACATGCTGACTCCAGGACTTGGAAGGGAATGTACCAGGAAGTCTGGTACATTCATGTCATGCCAGAAAATAAGCTTTTAAAGACTAATGAGGTCATGTCAAAACTACATAGCAATCAGGAACTCCCAATGCCCAAATCTGGGACAATTTAAATATCAAAAAGAATAATGACTGCAATTGACTGAAACACATGAACATTTTAAAATCATAAATACTGACACACTCAGAAAAGAAAAAGTAAAAAAAAAAAACAACATCATCAACATCAATAACAGTAACAACTCATTTATCATCAGTAATCCTTAAGCTAAAAATGGGTAATAGGAGGGAAATAACTAAGCATTTCTCCTGCTTTTCCAGTATAAACTGTATTTCAGGAGAACCAAATCATATTGGTTAATAAAGAAAAGTTCTTCTAGAAAAATGCCAGAAAACATAGATGAAATAATAAAATTAGAATATCATCTAATCATCTAATTAGATGCAACCCTCACTGAGATAACCGATTTAGGTACAAATAATTAATGAACACTAAACTTATTAAGTGAAGGGATGGCAAGAATCTGGATATTTACATTGTACCAAAGTATGTCCCCACAAAGTTCCTGCCCATCTCAAGTATATAATATTAACTTTACGATGGAGGAATCAGATGTTACCAATTTAATTCAAGAACCAACTTTAATTGCTAGTCACTAATAGTGGCAACAACTAGACAATACTTGCCACCTGATGTGATCAAATATGAATGATAATCCAACCTTTGAATCTTCTACCGGAAATACTGGAGATAAAGAAACAGTTAGCCCTGACCAGGTTGCTAAGTGGTTAGAGTGTTGTCCCAGGCACTGAAGAGTCCCAGGTTCAATTCTGGTCAGGGTACATATCCAGGTTGCGGGTTTGATTCCCGGTCAGGGCATGTACAGAGGCAACCATGCTTTCGTCTTTCTCTCTCTCTCCCTCGCCCATCCTCTCTCTCTAGAATCAATGAAGGGGAAAAAAACATATCATCAGATGAGGATTAAAACAGCCAGGCTGATGTGGCTTAGTGATTGAGCATCAACCCATGAACCAGTTCGATTCCCAGTCAGGGCACATGCCTGGGTTGCAGGCTCGATCCCCAGTGTGGGGTGTGCAGGAGGCAGCCTATCAATGATTCTGTCTCATCATTAATGTTTCTATTTTTCTCTCCCTTTCCCTTCCTCTCTGAAATCAATAAAAATATATTTTGCAAAAAAACAACAAAAGACAAGAAATGTCTTAAAATGTAGGTTAATGAAACTAAACAAAAAAATTAAGGTACATTTTACTTCCATTTGAATAATGGAAGTAGTGTTCAGTTATATAAACCGACTATATTTTGGTACAAACCATTTTAGATAGAATTCAAATAAGCACTCTGTCTTAAAATGTGAAAGTATTAAGTTGAGCGATACATACCATTCACAGGGTTGAAGGGATCGAAATGCCTTAAAAGAAGCATCCATTCCAGCAAAATCCCAAAACTTAACATCATAGTCATATCCTCCAGTCACCAAGCGGGCACCTGAGGGGTCCAGACCCAAAGCAGAAACCTGGTTTAAAAAAAAAAAAAAATTTCATTGGAGAAAGCTACTTATAGTCTATTATGACCCCACTTCCTTCCTCTAACTTCACCTCCTATCTTCGAGGCATTGGACGTATATATCAACAAGAGTTGCTACTTCTGAAAAGTGAGAATGGACAACACCTCCTTTATTATTTGATTTTGGAATTAGGAGTATAACTTCTTTTCAAATAATAAAAAGAAAATATTCTAATTTCTCAAATCGCCAGCTTTGTCCCAACTTATCTACCATGTACCCAGAATAGCTAGCTATCGTAATTCCACATGCTAAAATCAGTTGCTTTAGTATATAAGTAGAAATCTCACAAACAATTCAGTTTTTTCAATAAATAATTTAGAGGAAACCTTTCAAGACAGTTTATCACAAAATGAAGAACACATCAACCAATGTCATCCCAATAAATTTAATTAAAATAAAATTACCAAAATGAGTAATAATGGGAACTTTAAGAAATCTATTTAACAAAGTAGGACAAAGTAGAAATTATCTTGTGCACATCACTAAATGACTCAGCATATTGCCTTAAATAATTATTTTTATGAAATTCAACTAACATTATAACTGATCATAAATGGTAGGAAAGTTTCCTTTTAAGTACTAACAGTCTACAATTATTGTCCTTATACTTAAAAATATGAATATTAGTAAAATACTGTCACAATTTCAGAATAAAAATACCAGAAGTCTGATTTAATAAAATCCTATATAATAAAAGATTAATATGCAAATCAACCGAATGGAGGAACGACTGGTCACTATGACGTGCACTGACAACCAGGGGGCAGACACTCAATGCAGGAGCTGCCCCCTGGTGGTCAGTGCGCTCCCACAGGGGGAGCGCTGCTCAGCCAGAAGCCCTGAGCCAGGCTCATGGCTGGTGAGTGCAGCAGCGGTAGTGGGAGCCTTTCCCACCTCTGAGGCAGCACTAAGAATGTCTGACTGCCAGCTTAGGTCCGCATGCCCTGAGGGCTCCTAGACTGTGAGAAGGCGCAGGCTGAACTGAGGGGCCCCTCCCTGCCCCCACCCCCCAGTGCACAAATTTCATGCACTGGGCCTCTAGTGTAAATATCTATAACAATAAAAGCACAATATGCTAATTAGACCAGACGTCCTTCCAGACGACCTTCCGGACAAAGCCAGGGCTGCAAGGGAAGCCCAGGTCCCTGGTGCCAGAGGGACGCCCGGGTCCTGGGTGCCAGTGCCGGCAGCCGGGGAAAGAAAGGCCTACTCTTTCACGAATTTCATGCATTGGGCCTCTAGTAATATCAATAATTATTTAGAAATAATTTCTTAAGGCAGTAACTCTTAAACACTTTAGTTTCAAGACTACATTCTTAAAATCCATGGAGGATCCCAAAATGCAGTAGTTTATGTGAGTCATATGTATCAACATTTATCATAGTAGAAATTAAAACTAAGGCATTTTAAATTATTTATTGTGTGCTTCATTTAAAATAACATTTAATAAATATTTTTATGAAGACAGTATTTTCAAAAGCAAAAAACTTAGTGAGAATGTCACTGTTAATATCCTTGTCTATTAATTATATTATTTATGGCATTTCTGGGCCTATTTCTATTTATTGATGTTTCACACTCATATTGGATGTATTTTCTTACTTCTTTACATGTCAGGCAACTAGAAAAAGGTAGCTTAATTATAAAGAGAAAGCAAGATAATTTTATTCTTTTATTAATTCATAAGCAAATTTCATTCATTCAACTACCACTTTTTAATGGGTTTTGTAATAAGATAAAATTAGTTCATCTTAACTTTTAAATAAATATAACAATATAAAAAATAATCTATACATTTCAGTAATACAAACTTAGAACAATACAGTGACTATTTTATGTTCACTTCTTATCTCAACATTCATCTGAAAAATTAATTCAGGCTTTTACAGATATAAAAATAAAGCTAAGAGTAATGAGAAATTTTCCCACACCATAAAAAAGAAAACTGTACTTGAGTTTCATTTCTTTCTTTCACTTGTAATGTTCTTATATCAGAGAAGAAGAGGTTTTAAAGCCAACAATAACAACAATAATAATTATTCCTATCTTAAATGAAACTCAATGGCTATTTTGGCTGAAGAGAAAAATAATCTTTTCTTAATGTCTATAATGTTTGTGTTATCAGTTGGTTGTATTCTTAATACATGTTATCTTTGTAGTTCACTTTTCTTTAAGAGCCCTGTTATTGAGAGAAAAGAATCAAAATTTTTTAACTTACTGTTTTAGTGCCATGCTTTAGCGTTATCTCATGAGAATCAGGGATCTTTTGAACAGGATTCTAAAAAAAGAAAATTCCATGACATTGATGAGTACTATAACATGCCACATTCACAGGAAAGATAATTTTTAAATATTGCATCACTGATGTTTTAACACAAGCTTAAAAAAAACAGGAAATTAAAAGTGTAAGGATATCTTATTTCTGCATATCTAGATAGGTCACAATTGGTCATTTTGAGCTGATAATGAATTTATCTTAAAGCTCTTAAAACAATACCTAGATTGCATGAAACCATAAGGCCCTCTCATCATCCAAAATATTTAAAGTCTGCTTTTCATTGGTACTCTGGCATACCTTAAAGTAGTTGTGCATTTAATTTATAATAGACAACAAAATCTACACAGGGTGTGTGTGTGTGTGTGTATATATATATATATATATATGCTAAGTATACTTGTGTGAGGGCTGAGAACAGATCAAATGTTTCACTTAGAGAAGAATCTATTATGGCCTGTGCCTAATTTCGTAAGTAGTACCTTTCTAATCACTAAGGAAACCAAAACACTGTCACCAAAAGGAGGGATGAAAATTATTTCACTGATTTCAATGCAGAATGTGCCTATATATAGACAATTTCTGACATTGAAAGAAAAATCTTACAAGAACACAGAACAACGTAGTATTTACATTAGGAGTGAATTAAATGTTTAAATAAATGTTGTTTACATTTAAAATCAAAGTTGTACTGGAAATCATAAAAAGCCCATATAATTGGCACAACTAAATCATTTAAAATAGTAGCAATCCATCTTTTGGTAACATATCACTTGATGGTGACTGTTCTTTTTCCAGAACTTTTACTAATGACTCTTTGAAATATGACTTAGCGCAAAATTTGCTATAACAGTAAAATATTTTCAAGACTTTCCTGCCAGGGGACATCATAAACTACAAGACTTCAATTAAGTAATTTATTACCAGAATTCATAACAAGAGCTACAAGCATAATGGAAAAGGGAGAAATATACCAGTTTTTGTTTTGGTTTGGTTTTAAATCCAACCACAGGATTATTTCCCAGGCTCTTTGGTCTACACCCAATAACAACAATGATAGCAAACATATCTGGAATAACATGAGCAATTCCATCTGACGTACATCCTTGTAATGTTTTCAAAAGACTTGCAAATCAGAAATTTCTGGGGTACAGATGTTGTAAGTTTAAAAAGCAATTTCATTTTTTATATATGGTATATATGTTTTACTGTACACCATATATAGTGTGGTACTATAACCCGTAGTAAAAGTCTACCTAGTCACACAGGTCTGCCACAAGCGGCTAGGAGTTAGAGCCAACCAGGAGCTTGAAATGAGTGCTTTCTACCAGTGCAGTCCCCATGTCTTAAATATTGCAGGAAGAAAAGATAATTTCCTATATAATTATTTTTTAAATATATTTTTATTGATTTCAGAGAGGAAGGAAGAAAGAGATAGAAATATCAATGATGAGAGGGACTCATTGACTGGCTGCCTCCTGCATGCCCCACACTGCGGATCGAGTCACAACTCAGGCATGTGCCCTGACCAGGGATCAAACTGTAATCTCCTAGTTCCGTGGTCGGCAAACTGCGGCTCGCGAGCCACATGTGGCTCTTTGGCCCCTTGAGTGTGGCTCTTCCTAAGCCTTAGGAGTACCCTAATTAAGTTAATAACAATGTACCTACCTATATAGTTTAAGTTTAAAAAATTTGGCTTTTAAAAGAAATTTCAATCATTGTACTGTTGATATTTGGTTCTGTTGACTAATGAGTTTGCCGACCTCTGTCCTAGTTCATAGGTCAACGCTCAACCACTAAGCCATGCCAGCTGGGCCCTATTCTAATTCTCATAATTGGTTCCAATCCTTCAATTAGTAGTATTACCATACCACCTTTAAATTACCTTCAAGCTATTCAATGCCACATGGCAAGCTGCAAATCTTGGGGAATATTTCTCAGTAACATGACTTACGAATACATGGTTAAATAACTTTTTATACTTGTGTGAGGGCTGAGAAACTTAAAAAAGGATAGTTCATTCTTATATTTTATAAGAAACTAGTGGCCCAGTGCACGGATTCATGCACATTGAAAGGAAATCAATTAAAGAAATATTTTAGTATCACTATTCGCCCTTTCTCTATAATAGAAGTGTCAACCAAATTCATGATCGACAATGACAGATCAAAACACACGTGTGTGATTGGTGCCAGTGAGAGCTTTATATATATAGATAAACTTGCTTAATTAGACCCGCTTTCTGATTTAGCTAAACTTTTTCCAGCCCAGTGAAGCACCCCAACTTCTCTTTCAGGTAATTGTAAAAAACACAGCAATAAATATCAACACAAAGCAGATTATTGTAGATCACGCAGGGAGAACAAAGGGTGAAATATTTAACTGTAGCAGTGTTTGACTATATTCTGTGCAGTGAGAAAACCTTAAGTCATTTTCAAGTTCCACCATTTCTTACTTCTTTTCAGTCGGGTCAAGTTTCTAAACTTTCTACATCTCCTTTTTCCGGCTAATGAAAAGAAAATAGGATTCTACAGAGTCTCCTTTCTACCTACTCAAGGACTTCTGTGAGGATCAAATGAGATGAAGCACAGGAAAACGCTTCACAGACATTTGGTTAAAGTGTAAAATGTTTGCACCTGGTTATAAAGCAAGTTGTGTTCCTGGGCTAAAGGAACTCCAAGGAGGATAGTCGCTAGAGAGAGGAAGCTGGGCATTGCTACTTGACATCATTACCTGGCGCCCACAGCCACCCTTTATGGGTTGGGCTGGGCTGTGGGCCGCATTTTGTGCCATGGGGTCTCGGAAGCATTGGCTGATTTGGTGGGGTGTCACTCCGGGTGGTGGCAGGGCCTGTGTCCCACTTGAGGGAAGCCGAGTGTTGCTTTGTGGGCACCAGGTCCATATGCCATTTATTGTTAAATGGCCTGTTGCTAGGAAGAGGAGGCTGAACGTTGCTACATGATGTCATTACCCAGCGCCCACAGCCCCCGTTTCCAGGCTGGGCTGTGGGCCATATTTTGCGCAGCGTTGGCTGCAATTTGGTGAGCGGGGTGGTAGCGGGGCCTGTGTCCCACTTGGGGGAAGCCAAGTATTGCTTTGTTGGCACCAGGTCCACAGTGCTGCTTCTTTGTAAATGGCCAGTGTGCATCAAAGCAGCTCCTACATTGAGCGTCTTCCCCCTGGTGGTCAGTATGCATCACAGCAACCGGTTGGATGGACACTTAGCATAGTAGCCTTTTATATAGAGAGACTAGTGGCCCGGTGCACGAAATTCATGCACAGGGGGCGGGGTTCCCTCAGTCCAGCCTGCACCCTCTCCAACTGGGGACCCCTTGGGGGATGTCCAAATGCCGGTTTAGGCCTAATCCCACAGACAGTCGGACATCCCTCTCACAATCTGGGACCACTGGCTCCTAACCACTCACCTGCCTGCCTGCCTGATCTCCCCTAACTGCCTCTGCCTGCCTGCCTGATTGCCCCTAACCCCTCTGCCTGCCTACCTGATTGCCCCTAACCTCTCTGCCCACCTCCCTGATCACCCCTAACTGCCCTCCCCTGCTAGCCTGATCTCGCCCCCAGCTGCTCTCCCTGCAGGCCTAATCTTCCCCTCAACTGCCTCTACCTGCCTGATCACCCCTAACTGCCCTCCCCTGCCGGCCTGATCTCGCCCCCAAATGCCCTCCCCTGCTGGCCTGATCTCACCCCCAACTGCCCTCCCCTGCCAGCCTGATCGCCCCCAACTGCCCTCCCCTGCCAGCCTGATCTTGCCCCCAACTGCCTCCCCCTGCCGGCCTGGTTGCCCCCAACTGCCCTCTCCTGCCAGCCTGATCACCCCTAACTACTTCTGCCTCAGCCCCCATCACCAAGGAAGTTGGACATCAGGAAGATGGCCAGTTGACCCAGTCTAATTAGCATATCACCCTTTTATTAGTATAGACAGATTATATAGGATAGTATTGCTTAAATTGGGGGGGAGCCTTTTTCAGCAGGAGAAGATGCTCTTGTCAGACAAAAATACATAACCCCTATATCTGGACTGATAGCCAGCCATATGCACTATACTGCCAAACCAGTCATTAAAAAATTGAACTGCTTTCTTACACCTTACACCAAACAGCTGTTGCCCTTAAAACCCCTCCTCAGCCCCCACCTTAGGTTCTGCCTTCGCAGTTCACCCAGATTTGGTTCTAATTGGTCGGTTTCTATGCCAGTCAGTATCAAAAGTTCTGCCTCCTAGGCAGCCATTGGTTCCTCACAGTTCACCCAGATTTGGTTCTGATTGGTCGGTTTCTATGCTAGTCAGTGTCTCCGGGCCTATTTCTGGGCCTGATCAGAGAGGCGGGGCTGATCAGCAGCCCCCGCGGAGGCCTGGAGAGAAAGAGGCGCAGCTACCGGCCAGGCCCGGAGAGAAAGAGAGAGGGAAGGGCTGATCAACAGCTGCCACGGAGGCTACAGATCAGACCCTGCTTCTCTCTTCAGACCTGATCCACAGCCCCCTAGGTAGTCAGTGCTGGGTCGCCACACCTGCAGCAGCGGCAGTCAGTGCTGACTTCCAGTTGGTCGAGCCTTCGGTCATTTTGGATGTTACGGACCCTGGGATTTTATATATTAGGATTATATTATTGTTTTTAAACTGCATGACATTATCAATAAACACAAACAAGACAATTTTCTGTTTACCACACAACAATGGGCAGTAATAAGCCAACAGGATTTATATCAAAGGACACATTTATTTTCAGCAGCTACCATGACATGCCTTATCATTTCCTTATACCCTAAACATTTCTTTTATTTTACTTTCTTTTTCAATTACTAACAGTTTACTTTCAACATTATTTTGTATTGGTTTCAGGTGTACTGCATGATGGTTAGACAATCAGATACTTTACAAAGTATTCCCCTGATACTTCCTGTACCCACCTGGCACCATACATAGTTATTCCAATACTAGTGGCCTGGTGCACGAAATTCGTGCACGGGAGTGGGGGGTGCCCGGCCTGCACCCTCTCGCAATCCTGGATCGCTGGCTCCTAACTGCTCACCTGCCTGCCTGCCTGATCGCCCCTAACCACTCTGCATGCCAGCCTGCTAACCCCCAACTGCCCCCCCACCGGCCTTCTCACCCCCAACTGCCCCCCATTGCTGGCCTGATTGCCCCCAAGTGCCCCCCCACCAGCCTGCTCACCCCCAACTGCACCCCCCTGCTGGCCTGATCACCCCCAACTGCCCCCCCGCCAGTCTGCTCACCCCCTACTGCCCCCCCTGCCAGCCTGTTCACCCCCTACTGTCCCCCCGCCAGTCTGCTCGGCCCCAACTGCCCCCCCCTACCAGCCTGCTCGCTCCCAACTACCCCCCAGCCAACATGCTTACCCCAAACTGTCCGTCCCCCTAGCCTGATCACACCCAACTGCCACCTACTGCCAGCCTGCTCACCTCCTATTGCCACCCCCTGCCAGCCTGCTTGGCACCAACTGATACCCTCCCCCTGCTGGCCTGTTCACCCCTAACTGCCCCCCTAACGACCTGATCACCCCCAACTGCCCTCCCCTCTGCCTCAGCCCTTCCACTATGGCTTTGTCTGGGCAGTGGCCATGGAGCTAGCTGGGGCGACCAAAGAAGCCAAGCCTCCCGCCCACTCTGCCGGCTCCGTGGCTCCAGCCAGCGCCTCCATCTCTGTCACGTCAATTTGCATATTCCCTCCTTATTGGCTGTGGGCACTGCCATCTTTACCGCAAAGTGATGGTTAATTTGCATATTACTCTTTTATTAGATAGGATTGTTACTATATTCCCTATGCTGTGCTTTACATCCCTATGACTATTTTGTACCGTCCAATTAGTGCTTCTTAATACATTCACCTCTTTCACCCAGTCCCCCAACTCCCTTCCTCTCTGGTAACCACCCTAAAGTTTTATATTTCTTACTAGAGGCCCAGTGCACGACATTCATGCACTCAGGAGGGGGGGGGGGTGTCCCTCAGCCTGGCCTGCGCCCTTTAGCAGTCTGGGATCCCTCGGGGAATGTCCAACTCACAGGGAGTGGGCCTAAGCCACAGTCGGACATCCTTAGTGCTGCTGAAGAGGCAGGAGAGATTCCCACCACCGCTGCTGCGCTCGCCAGCCTTCAGCCCAGCTTGTGGCTGAGCAGCACTCACCCTGTGGGAGTGTACTGACCAGAAGGGAGCAGCTCCTGCATTGAGTGTCTGCCCCCTGGTGGTCAGTACACGTCATAATGACCAGTCATTTTGCCACTCAGTCGATTTGCATATTACCCTTTTATTATACAGGATAAGCTTACTAGAGGGCTGGTGCACAACATTCGTGCACTGGGGGCGGGGGGAGTCCTCAGCCCAGCCTGTGCCCTCTCGCAATCCAGGACCCCTCGGGGGATGTCTGCCAAGGAGTCCTTAGCACTGCCGCGAAGGCGGGAGAGGCTACCGCCACCACCGCTGTGCTCGCCAGCTGTGAGCCCAGCTTCTGGCTGAGTGGCGCCTGTGGGAGTGCACTGACCACCAGGGGGCAGCTCCTGCGTTGAGTGTCTGCCCCCTGGTAGTCAGTGCACATATTAGAGACCGGTCATCCCACCGTTTGGTTGATTTGCATATTAGGGTTTTATTATATAGGATTTTTATTACTTGAAATCTAAACCGAACTATGTGATTAACTGTGTAGAACCTGAGCATTTTCACTTATAAAAGTGAAAGAGTCGCCGAAACCGGTTTGGCTCAGTGGATAGAGCGTCGGCCTGCGGACTGAAAGGTCCCAGGTTCGATTCCGGTCAAGGGCATGTACCTGGGTTGCAGGCATATCCCCAGCGGGGGATGTGCAGGAGGCAGCTGATCGATGTTTCTCTCTCATCGATGTTTCTAACTCTCTATCTCTCTCCCTTCCTCTCTGTAAAAAATCAATAAAATATATTTAAAAAAAAATAAAATAAATAAAAGTGAGTCAGGCTAGGTAATTCATGACATTCTATGATGGCGTGGTTTACCTTAAGCGTATTCACATCTGGAACTATGAACACTACCCTAGATCCTTCCATGTGGTACATCTTCTTCACTTCCCTCCACATTGCTCATTACCATGATGTTACTTTTTCACTGGCTCTCCACTGCCTTTAGTAACAATAACTTTTCACAATATTCACATTTTGTTTTAGACACTTTCTATAACATATGACTTATGAGTCCAGGTTAAGTTTATAAAATTAATGTTTTTAAGAAGTTTCTGATCAAAGAGTACAAACTTTCAGTTATAATATGAATTAAGTTCTGGAGATCTAATGTTCATCTTGATGACTATAGTTAATAATACTGTCCCTTCTGTCCCTTGTCACAAGTTTAAAAACCTCACAGCTTGTATAATGTAACCATTTGGGGTCTGCTTTTAACTTGGACTAGTGTAACTCCTTCATGCAATAAACTGAAATTTAAAAAATAAAATAAAAAAATAATACTGCATTACATAGTTGAAATTTGCTAAGATAATAGAATTTGAGTGGTCTCATTACACCCAAAAAAAGAAAAGCTAACTATGTGAGGTGATTAATATGTTAATTAACTTGATTGTGGTGACTATTTTATTTTATTTATTTTTTTTTTAAATATATTTTATTGATTTTTTACAGAGAGGAAGGGAGAGAGATAGAGAGCTAGAAACATCGATGAGAGAGAAACATCGATCAGCTGCCTCCTGCACATCTCCTACTGGGGATGTGCCTGCAACCCAGGTACATGCCCTTGACCGGAATCGAACCCGGGACCCTTCAGTCCGCAGGCTGAGGCTCTATCCACTGAGCCAAACCGGTTTCGGCGATTGTGGTGACTATTTTACAAGGTGCTCATATATCAGACCATCACGTTGTATAACTTAAACACATACAACTTTTATTTGTAAATTATACTTCAATAAAGCTGGAAAATAAAAACATTATCATTAAAAAACAAAAAGTTTCATATATAATTAAAAGTAGATAAACTTTTCTTATAACATACTATTCTCTAAAGCACCTAGCAATATTCCTATGATTTGCAGTGACATCTGTTTTTCACTCATTACTTATTAAAGTACGTAAGAGTCCACCCTTACTCAAAGCATTAACCATTCCAGGTAGGAATGAAAGAACAGAGGGGTTCAGCTTGCCAGGAAAGGGGGGTGGCTGGCGATAACAGAATTAAGGAGGAGCAACTTGGCTTTTTAGGACCCCTACACTGAAACTCCTCCCTCCCCCTCCTTCATCCCCATCTAAAGAGAATGCTTTCTTTTATACCTTTTACAACTATAAAGGAAGAAGAAGAATTTCACCTGCTCAGACTGGGTCCCTGAGGGTTACCATTTGACCTAGTCCTAAAAAAATCCCCAACTCTATAGTGTTGGTAGCAAAGATTTACACATTCTCACATCTTCCCAACTTGAACTAATTATCCCTTGAAAGCCTGAAGTCCTTAGCCTCTGTCTACAAAGAAAAAGTGTTTGTTAGAATATTTCATTTGGGAAACAAAGCGCCTTTTAATAGTTGAGCAAAGATTAATACAAGCCTCTCAGCTTGCTATCTCCAGAGTTCTCACGGGAGCTAAAAATGTACTCAAATGCCCTGCAACTCAAAGTGCAGTCAACAGAGCAGCACTAGGAACATCACCCAGGAACCTGTAAGAAGTTCTGAATCTCAAGCCTCTCCCCAGACCTTCTCAATCCGAATATGCTTTCGCACAATGTCCCCAAAGATCTATCTGCATGCGCATTAAAGTGTGAGAACAAAGGCTTTCTGAGGTTGTCAATTCACTGCAACACAAGTGCACAGTCTGACTACAGCGTGGTACTACTGCTGAGCTACATTATAGAAACATCTTAAGATACTGTCCATAACCTAAAAAATGATATTCCACTGGAAAACCTTGGAAGTGAATATTAGCAAAATTCTTACTCTATAATCCAATTTTCCAAAACTGACAAGTAACATGGGATATTCCAATTCACACACCCTTCATTCAACAGCTACTCAAAAAAAAAACAACTCTTACTGCGTTAAAGAGACAGGGCAAGAAGAAGAGGACAAGAATTTGGATTCTGTCTCTGACTAGTGGCAAGAATGAAAAATCCCTTCTTCTTGGAGCCTCTACTTTCTTCCATCTACGGGATATAAATAATAATAGTAACAGCATATACATGCCAGGCACTTTTCAAACAGTGAATAAACTTTTAGTATAATGCCCCACTGGAGTGGCTCAGTGGTAGAATGTCTTCCTGTGCACCAAAAAGCTGCCAGGTTAGTTTCCAGTGTGGGGCATGCAGGAGGCAGCTGATTGATGATTCTCTCTCATCATTGATGTTTCTATCTCTCTCTCCTTCTTTCCTCTCTGAAATTAATAAAAAATATGTTTTTAAAAAAAGAGAAAGAAAGGCTCCGTGAGGGAACATACAGAGTTGTTAAAACAGAAAGGTCAGTGTGAACAGAGAAGAGTGAAGGGAATGAAGTCAGAGAAATCTGAAGAGCCAAGTCATGCAGGGCTTTAGAGGTCAAGGCAAGAAACTTTGATTTCTTAATAACGTGACTGGAAGAAATGGGAGGGTTTACTAACAGAAACATGACAAGGGAAGCAAGGAAGTAACAAGAGCTGGTACATGTTGTTAAAAGACTGGATTACTCTGGTGATCAGAAAAATAAACCTCTTATCTACCTCATAGACTTAAATCTTAAATTATAAAGAGGCTACCCTTAATATTACTGCAATTAAGCCTTATCCTATGCAGGAATCTGTTACTGATCTAAAAAGCTTAAAGACAAAATCAAAAATGAAAAAAAAGCAAACACCTAGAAATATCTTTATGTTACTATCAAACTATCAAATATAAAGAATTTTTCTGCACTCTTCTTTTTCCCCCCAGTAATTATTCTAGCATTAATCGCAACCTAAACATCACTTGTTTCAATTTGTAGCACATCCTGTTTTAAGATTCTTTTTTTTTTCTTCCACTGTAGACAGGAGACAGTTGAAAAAAAGTGGATTCCTGACAAAGCTAAAATGCCTCTATTGCCCCCTAGTGTCCATCGTAAAGAATGAATACCCTCACATGACAATTTGAAAATGGTAAGGAATACTCACTGGATTTTGGAATAGAACTTCTAGCATCCTCTGCTGACAGAATCGTGCACATGTAATTAAATTTCTTTGTTTTAAAGAACATTGATTTTCTCTGAAGTTAAAATCACAATGTTTTTAAATTTTTTTCTTTCCAATAAGCTATAGTTAAATTAAAATTAGTCATTAATCAAATACTGTTAATGATGATGAAAACAATGATAAAACCTAGCAATTTAGAGTGCTTAGTATGGGTCAATCCCTACATTTAGTGTTGACATGAATATTCTCATTCTCATATCAACTCCTGGGAACTAAGAATAGAGGGGTTTTTTTTCCATTTTTTACTCTTAACCCGTCCCCATGCCTGAGGGAAAGAAACTGACTGATACAGGTGGTTGGCAATGACCAAGGCCAAAGGGATGAGGAGCCTCGGGCCAGAAGTCACAGAAGTGCAGTGGTGGCCCCAACTTGGACTCCCCACCACAGAACGTGCCAGCCAGGGAGTCAGAGAAAGTTCATGGAAAACAGGTGCTCACAACTAAAAAGTCACTGTTACATCTAGTCTTTAGTTACAGTCATAAAAATTCAACTTTCAGCTTTCTGTAGTACTGGGAAACAGGATAGCAAGGATAATGAAAATCCTCAATAATCCCAAAGTCTCCATTTAATTATAAGTTACAACCTTCTCTACCTTAAAAAAAAAAACCACACAGAATTATGTAGAAGTAATAAATATGATTTAACAATGATTTTTCACCACTTTTCTCTGACCCTACTCACTTAAATTTTTATTCACTTATTAAATTCAGAGAAAAAAATAGTAAACCTTCAACTATTAAATACTTCGAGTTATTTAATAGTTGGTGTAGTTTGACAAAGTTCAATAATGATTTGCATATGATTTTCATTTGTATTATATTTGAAAGAACAATTTTATTAATAGTATTGTATGTAAGTCAATTGGAATAAAGTAAGAATGAGTGAAAAGCAAGTTTGTCATCAAAAGAAATCATGATATACATTAACATTTCCAAACCAAGGACTTCAACACTAACACTAATCCAACTACTAACCAACAACTGAAGTTAAATGCATATAAAAACACACAAAGCCGAAACCGGTTTGGCTCAGTGGATAGAGCATCGACTTGCGGACTGAAAGGTCCCAGGTTCGATTCTGGTCAAGGGCATGTACCTGGGTTGCGGGCACATCCCCAGTAGGGGATGTGCAGGAGGCAGCTGATCGATGTTTCTCTCTCATCGGTGTTTCTAACTCTCTATCTCTCTCCATTCCTCTCTGTAAAAAATCAATAAAATATATTAAAACACACACACACACACACACACACACACACACAAATAAGGCCCTAGCTGCATAGCTCAGTTGGTTAGAGCATCATCCTGACATCAGGGTTGCAGGTTCAATCCCCAGTCTGAGCACATACAAGAATCAACCAATGAATGCATAAATAATTGAAACAACAAATGGATGTTTCTCTCTGTGTGTCTATTTCTCATCAATAAATAAAAACAAAAAATCATAATCAAGCATTATAACTCTTAACGTAACTACTAATTATGTTCTTTTGGAAAACTGATATTTTCCTCCCAATTCTAGTGCTATCAAAAACTCATGTTTAAAAAGTTATGTTACGCCAAAACCAGTTTGGCTCAGTGGATAGAGCGTCAGCCTGCGGACTGAAGGGTCCCAGGTTCGATTCCGGTCAAGGGCATGTACCTGAGTTGCAGGCACATCCCCAGTAGGAGATGTGCAAGAGGCGGCTGATTGATGTTTCTCTTTCATCGATGTTTCTAACTCTCTCTCTCACTTCCTCTCTGTAAAAAATCAATAAAATATATTTGTAAAAAAAAAGTTATGTTACTATTCTGCTCACGGTGATACTGCAGAGAAATTATTCTTCATCACTGCTCAACAAAATCATTGTATATGCTTAATGCTTAATCACCACTTGTATTATTTCATTTCATTTTTTCCAGTTTCTTTGCATTATAGTGTCTCTGTTACTGGTTTTGTGTGTGTGTTTTTTTTTAATTTTTAATATATTTTATTGATTTTCTACAGAGAGGAAGGGAGAGGGATAGAGAGTTAGAAACATCGATCAGCTGCCCCCTGCACACTCCCCACCGGGGACGTGCCCGCAACCAAGACACATGCCCCTGACCGGAATCGAACCCGGGACCCCTGAGTCCGCAGGCCGACGCTCTATCCGCTGAGCCAAACGAGCCAGGGCTGTTACTGGTTTTTAAGAGCTTGTTTATGACTAAAGATGTTAACCATTTCTTCTGCATTGCAAATGAAATACCATGTTTTTTGTTACTATTTTACTCTAGTGTTTTACTTTTTGGTTGTATCAAACTTGTATATTAAATATAATCATGATCTGTTTTTAAAGAAAGTTATGTTACTGGGAGGGGGCATAAAGAACTATTTTTATGTGATGGAAATGTCCTATATCTTGTGCATATAATTGTCAAAAACTCATCAAACTGAACCCTTAAAGTACTGTACACATTGCATTTAAATTGCATCTCAATAAAAACCATCACATTTTTCAAAAATTTTTGTGAGACTGCTAAAGAAGAGAAAACTACAACTACTCTTGGTCTCATTTGGCAGGTAGGTTCATAAGCAGTTATACTTTATACAATTAAATTAACTAATTAATGTAACTGGACTGTGGGGCAGCTCTCATAATTATTAAACCACTATCTAACGAAAGTATAAGCTTAGGGTAAGGCACATAGAATGGTCCTTACAGAAATAGGTGTCTAGTTACCTTTCTATGCTCACATTTCCTCGGTTCACACTTCCATCCCACTTCCCTTTTCCATTTAAAAACTGGGGATTCATATGTCACAAAGAGAAAACACTCTCAAAGGTCATAAAATAAACTTTTCAATTATAAAAACCAAATATGCTCCATTCCACTTGACAAATATTTACTCTGTACGTACTATATAAAAAACACTGCACTAGAAGTTATAAGTTTTTCAAAGTTACTATATCATTTATATACAAAGTTACTATATCATTTCTTTTCTTTTTTTTTTAGAGAGGGGAAGAGAGAGGGAGAGATAGAAACATCAATGATGAGAGAGAATCATTGATTGGCTGCCTATTGCACGCCCCCTACTGGGGATGGAGCCTGCAACCAGGGCATATGCCCCCGACTAGAATAGAACCCAGGACCCTTCAGTCCACAGGCCGACGCTCTATCCACTGAGCCAAACCCGGTAGGGCCAAGTCCCTATATTTGAGGTCATCACATATGACTGCAAAGGGGAGGCAGAGGAGTTAAGACAAGCACACAAGTAATGATTTAACAAGGACAATGGTTTAAGTTTGCTATGGAAGGCAGAAACAGGCCTGAGAAGTAACACATGCAGCTGGCAACTGGAAAGGCTGCCTGGAGGAAATCACATTTGAAAAGGCCCCTAAAGGCTGAACAGAATTTTAACAAGCAGACCCTGGAGGAATGAGAAGGAAACATTAAATTTTTTATCAGTATCTACTTAAAACTAGCAGACTCCTTTCTCAGAGAAAATTAATGGGCAAATAGGAATTGGTGAGGTCAGATACATTTACAAATCAGACCTTCTATTTATTAATTAGCCTATATCAGTGGTCGGCAAACTGCGGCTCGCGAGCCACATGCGGCTCTTTGCCCCCTTGAGTGTGGCTCTTCCACAAAATACCACGTGCGGGCGTGCACGCACAGTGTGACTGAAACTTAGTGGCCCATGCGCAGAAGTGGGTATTTTGTGGAAGAGCCACACTCAAGGGGCCAAAGAGCTGAATGTGGCTTGCAAGCCGCAGTTTGCCGACCACGGGATATTGATGAAACATTAGGCATATCCTTGAAAAACATTCTGAATTCCTGATAGAGGCGGTGTTAAATGGGGACAAATCATATGTAAGTTGTGGAAAACACTAAAAGAGACCAGCGAGCAGGTAAAACACCCTTAAAAATGATATCAGCCCTGACCGGTTTGGCTCAGTGGATAAAGCGTCAGCCTGCGGACTCAAGGGTCCCAGGTTCGATTCCGGTCAAGGGCATGTACCTTAGTTGCGGCCACATCCCCAGTAGGAAGTGTGCAGGAGGCAGCTGATCGATGTTTCTCTCTCATCGATGTTTCTAACTCTCTATCCCTCTCCCTTCCTCTCTGTAAAAAATCAATAAAATATATTTTAAAAATAAAATAAAAATGATAGCATCACTCAACTGAGAAAACACTGCTTATTTATTTCCAGTACAGCTTGCTGCACTACAGGGGCTCATTCCCATGAGGTGAAACCATTTAAAATGCACTGTCTCTGCTAGCTGTCTAACTGGAAATCCTTTTGTAACGTTAAGTCATTTTCTTGGGAAGAGGTGCTACCACAGGTTGACTGGGGAATGGCTTACCTGCGGAGCCTTTGCTACAACACACACTGCAGGTGTTGAGGCAGGGTCCAGCCCAGACCTACTGAGTCTATCTCCAGATTACACAGCCTAAGCAGGCCTATTTCTTCATTACCAAAGGTGATTCTTACAATAAGATTAAGAACCACTGGGTTAAAAAAAAAATTATCTTAAAAAATATTTTTCCATTAATTTCAATAATACTTGCTGAAATATTTAGCCACTCAAGTATGTGAACTTGGCCGCTTTCCTACTCAGTAGACTGTCTCAGTGCTTTGCAAGTTTCTGAGCAAGAAAATAATCAAATTATACTCTGAGATCCCCAGATGGAGTCCTGGCTGCTGTGGTGATTTATTTTCACTCATTTAGGGAATGAGTGCTATTATTTGCAATGTGACATGTGTTACAAATAGTTTAATCGTGAAGCAGTGAGGAAAAGAGGATTGGAATGAAAGATCCTAGAGGCAAAGAGACAAACTAAGTGGTAGAAAATAAAAGTTTGACCTTAGATATTGAATTTAGAATACTGTTAGAGCTGAAATGTGGACCTGCTTCATGAGGGGTTAGAAAGCTGGACCTGAAGTTCAAATGAGATGGGGCAATCCTTCAGCTGCTCTGAGTGAATAGGAGTCATGAGGACCAGAAGCCGTAAGAAACTCACCTCAGGACAAGTGTGAAAGGGTAAGGTAAGCAAGGACACGTCCTCCAGGGATGCTCATGGTTGGAGAAGCATGAGGCACGGGAAGTAGTAAAAGAGACTAGCAGAAAAGTAAGCACTATCAGAGAAGGGGTTTGCCTGCTTTACTCACTGCTGTGTCCCCAACTCCGGGAAAGTACCCAACTCATAAGAGGTGCTCAATAAATATCAGCTGAATAAACAAAGAGACAGGCCGCAGACCAATAGTATAAAGAAATGCCAAAGGAAGAGTTTCGAGGAAGGAGAAGTCACCATTGTCCAAGCCTGCAGAGGAGCAGAATGAGAATCGGGAGGGCCTTTGGATTTGGGGATCTGGAGTTTGTCACTGGAAATCTCTGTGAGAAGAGTTCGGGTGAAGTGGTAAGGGCAGAAAATAACAACAAAGATTTAAGAAGAAAACTGCGGTGATAAAACAGAGGTGGCAAATATACAGTATGTTCCCCAAAAATGTATACACACTTGAACTTTCTATTACATTTTGAAAGGAAATGTATTTTAATAAGCACAGCCTTCATAACCATTCAAAGTGTATATACCTTTGGGGGACATCCTATAGACGCTGCTTTTGAGACATTTAGTGATAAAGAGGAGGGAAATTGTATGGCATGAAAGGAAAACTAAGTTAAAGGAAGATTTCAGGATGCTTGCAAACTTAGAACCAAGGACAAGTAGAAAGGAAAAAGCTGAAAGCACAGAAGGAAATAAAAGGCAGAAATGTGATGGTGAAGAATCCAAGTACGAGCCCAGCCGGTGTGGCTCAGTGATTGAGTGTTGACCTATGAACCAAGAGGTCGTTTGGTTCCTGGTCAGGGCACATGCCTGGGTTTCGGGCTACATCCCCAAGTAGGGGGTGTGCGGGAAGCAACCGATCAATAATTCTCTCTCCCTCTCAATAAATCATTGTTGTTCTCTCTCTCTCTCTCCCTCTCCTTTCCTCTCTCTGAAATCAATAAAAACATATCGAAAAAAGAAGCCAGGGAGCATTATCTCAATCCATTGAGATTTTGCTTCCCAGCAATTGTTGATAGTTTGACTCAAATAAACTCACAAAAAGTCTAAAAAAATAAATAAATAAAAAGAAGCCAAGTATGAGAGAAAAAACAGGAGGAAATCAAAGGTACCATAAAATGATTAAGCCTTGATAAGTAGATGGGACAATTCTTACATATCTCAAATTGTAAAAATATAACTAGCATTCTGATATGAGACAATCTTTTATAATTTTATTTAGAATTACCTCAAACAGATTTCCTTGAGTAACCAAATTCAGTTCCTGAATCAAGAAAAGAATATTGCCCTAACCGGTTTGGCTCAGTGGATAGATGTTGGCCTGTTGACTGAAGGATCCCAGGTTCGATTCTGGTCAAAGGCACATGCCCTGGTTGCATGCAGGTGGCAACCAATCAATGATTCTCTCTCATCACTGATGTTTCTATCTCTCTCTCTCCCTCTCCCTTCCTCTCTGAAATCAATTAAAAACAGTTCTTTTTTTAAAAAGAAGCAAAAAATTATTATACCCTAAGTCCAACCAACCACAAAAACAAGATTCTTCCAAAGGCCAGAAAGACTTAACCTCAGGGTTAAGACATAGGCCAAATACTGCAAATTACCTAAATTAATCATGCTAATTTGTCTAGATCCCACAACATTTATACTGAAGACAATAAACAATAGATTTCCTTTGCCTATGACCCTTGACTCTATTATTGCTGGAGGTAGCCAGCTGCCAATATCCCAAATATCAAATCCAATACAGCGGAAAACTTGTGTTCTCACTCAGAACCTAAAAAAAAGCCTGAGGGTGCAACTCCTCTACTATCAAACCACAAAATCTAAAAAATGAAGGCCTTCATTCAAGGCCAACATAATTTATCCAAATCTAGCAAAACCACTGAAACACTACACTCATAACATTCAAATTCCCAAGCTATCTACTTGACCCACCATGTCCGCCAGCTTGGGAAACGCTAGGTGTGGTATGTCTGAATGAGAACTGGAAAATAAATAAGGAATCTCCCAGTCCTCTTTTTCTCCCTTTTGAAGCTTCAGAGTTAATCCACAAACAATACTAATAAGCTCTGCATTACCCATGAGTGCACACTTTAAAACTGAGGCTGCTGTTGGCACACATCACCCACAGCCTTGCTTTGACTTGCATATTAATTTATCAGCCTTTTCTTTTTACTATCCTATCTAATAAAAGAGAAACATGGTAATTAGCGTACGACCGCTACCCTTCCCATTGGCTAATCAGGGCGATATGCAAATTAACTGCCAGCCAAGATGGCGGCCGGCAGCCAGGCAGCTTAAAACTGAACATGAGGCTTGCTTGCTTCAGTAACGGAGGACTGCAACATTCCCTGCCTGCCTTACGGGCCTCTAAGCCTGCAGTTTGAAACATTGTAACAAATATAGAAGCTAAACAAAACCCCAGAAACCAGCTTTCAGCCCACTGGGATCTCAGAGCTGGAGTTAATACAGAGTTTCGATTGTAGAACCCAAACAAACCAGATACCTGTTTTCAGCAGCTGAGGCCTCAGAGCTGGAGCCAGAGCTAAAGCTGGCCCAGAATAAAAAAAGAAGAAAGAAAAAAAGGAACAGTTGGGAGCTTCAGTCCCAGCCTGAAAACAGCCCTCAGCCCCTCAACCAGACTGGCCAGGCACCCCAGTGGGGACCCCCACCCTGAAGGGTGTGTGACCAGCTGCAAACAGCCATCATCCCTTCATCCAGGCTGGCCAGGCACCCCAGTGGGGACCCCCACCCTGATCCAGGACACCCTTCAGGGCAAACCAGCCAGCCCCCACCCATGCACCAGGCTTCTATTCTATATAGTTAAAGGGTAATATGCCTCCCAGCACCAGGATCAGCAGAGCCGCGAGGCCTCCCGGCACCGGGATCAGTGTGACAGGGGGCAGCGCCCAAACCCCCTGATCGCCCTGAGGCTCTGTGTGTGACAGGGAGCGGGGCCACAACCTCCCTATCTGCCCTGCTCTGTTCGTGACAGGGTGCGGCGCCCCAATCCCCTGATCAGCCCTGCTCTGTGCCTGATAGGGGTGAGCTCCCCAACCCCCTGATCGCCCTGCGGCTCTGTGTGTGACAGGATGCGGCGCCCCAACCCCCTCCCCCGCCACGGCCCCTGCTCTGTGTGTGACGGGGTAGAGCCATAACCTCCCCATCGGCCCTGCCCTGAGTGTGAGAGTGGCGGCGCCCCAACCCCCTGATCGGCCCTGCTCTGTGGGTGATAGAGGGCGGCGCCCCAACCCCCTGATGGGCCCTGCTCTGTGCGTGATAGGGTACAGAGCCCCAACCCCCCTGATGGGCCCTGCTCTGTGAGTGACAGGGGGCAGTGCCCCAACCCCCTGATTGGCCCTGCTCTGTGTGTGACAGGGGGTGGCGCCGCAACCTCCCCATCGACCCTGCCTTGAGTGTGACGGGGCGGTGCCCCAACCCCCCAATTGGCCCTACCCTGAGCATGACTGAGGGTGGCATCGCAACCTCCCGATTGCCCTGCTCTGTGCATGACAGGGGGCGGCGCCCCAATTCCCCAATCGGCCCTGCTCTGAGCCCGACCAGGGGCTACACCTAGGGATTGGGTCTGCCCTCTGCCACCCGGGAGCAGGCCTAAGCCAGCAGGTCGTTATCTCCCGAGGGGTCCCAGACTGCAAGAGGGCACAGGCTGGGCTGAGGGACCCCTCCTCCCCCCCCCCCCCGGGAGTGCACAAATTTTTGTGCACCGGGCCTCTAGTCCTATATAATAAAAGGGTAATACACAAATTGACTCTAACGGCAGAACGACCGGTCGCTATGATGCACACTGACCACCAGGGGGCAGATGCTCAACGCAGGAGCTGCCCCCTGGTGGTCAGTGCACTTCCACAGGGGGAGCACCACTCAGCCAAAAGTCGGCTCATGGCTGGCAGTGGCAGGAGCCTCTCTCGCCTCTACAGCAGCACTAAAGATGCCCGACTGACGGCTTAGGCCCACTCCCCGGGCAGTCAGACATCCCCCAAGAGGTTCCAGACTGTAGAGGGCACAGGCTGGGCTGAGGGACCCCCCGACTGCACCAATTTTCGTGCACCAGGCCTGTAGTGTTTACAATAAAAGACATCATAAAAAAGACAATGATTTCTTTCCATTAAGAATCAATGCAAATAATCTTATAAAAACAACCCAGCAAGCTGTTAATCTCTTGACAGACATTCATTAGAGCCATGAAAAGCTAAAGCTTACAAATGGGTTTCTGAGCCCCATACCAAGGCATGTTTTTACTTCTCTGCATAGCTGCACTTTAGGTTTACTCACACATCAGTTCCACGTCAAAGGTCTGGTCTTTTTATTTATCAACTTTCTATTCTAGACAACTTGAATTTTCCCATCGTGTTGAATCTATTCTTGTACACTGTGCCTTTGTTCCTGCCATTCACTCTACGTAGACAGGATGTGACCTATCCCCACCATGTCTACCAAAATGTCACCCTCTACAAGGCTCATTCAAATTCCAGGTCCTCCAGAAAGTACTTCTACGTACTGCTCTCTGAATTTTATCTCATCAGCCTCATCTTTCCACTTGCCCCTACTAAGCAAACTCAGCCATACACTAATCACATGACATTTCACCACCATATCATGCACTTGCATAGATTTTGGCCTTCGCTTCAGCAAATTTTTCCTGCTCCCAACACCTGTCTTCCATTCTCTGTTCTGAATGGTTTCCTTTATGTTTTTTCCTTTTACTATTTTTGAGGCTATAAAATTTACTTCTATTCTTTGAACAGTTATTCTTAAAAATGCAATTTACATGCTTGACTTAAACTAATTTGCTTGAAGTTAACTAATATCTCTAGTCTCCTCCAAATAACACAAGGACTTCAAAATGAACTGATTCTACTATCTTATCTCCCACATTATTTTCCAGAATAATTTTAGGTCCATTTTGCTTTTAAATCCTCAAATTTATTCATCATTACCATTATTTACACTCAAGGCTTACATAAATTTAATAAAATGTTTATTAATCAATTTCTTTTTTTAACACATTGCTTCAGGCCCTCCACTTATTATTTTTGAATTCTATTTCTTTATTCCTGAAGTACATCTTTTACAGTTCTTTCAACCAGGGCTTTCAGTAACTCAGATTTTTTCCTTGTAATTTGCTCTCACTTATGAATAACAGATAACAGTCTAGCAGGGAATTGATGTCTACATTACTCTAAAGACACTACTCCACTGAATTCTTAAATACTTACTTCCTCCTCTTCTGAATCACCACCATCATCATCATCATCATCACCATCTTCCTCTTCCTCGTGAAGAGGTGGAGGTAAACGACCAATAGCTTGCTCCATACGATCAACAGGTTCTTCTGCCATGGTAGGGGGTAAAGGAGGGCCAATCAACTCATCATCAGAGGAATCAGAACTCTCTTCACTTCCACTACTGCTTGTATCACTGAAAATACAAACACAGAACTCTTTGCCTCTGCGGCAACAAAGCACCCTCTAGAGATGGTACTGATTTCTCAGGAAACCCCGACTGTGCTTTAACAGCTGAGTGCTAAAATTGTTTTCACCTTAAGAACATACTAAAAAACTTATTTTACCTACTTATCTTACCTACACATAAATTAAAGTCAGAAATAAAGGCTATAGCAGAACAATCGGGATATGAAAGAAAAACTGCAAGGCACTACATCCACAGGAAAAAAAACACTCTCTACTATATTTGAATCCAATCACTATTTGCACCAAAGGTGAATAAGGCCAGTCATGTAAGAAAGTTAATATTATTCCCAGAATGTTTCAATATATTTCCTGAAATACAAATTATTTCTCAGTTCTCATCCAAGTTTGCTGAGTTGTTAAAATGCTAAATGTAGCATTCGGGATTCTAAAAATATCTTATTCAGGGAAGTATCATATTGATTCTCTATTGTTTTTCTACCCAGCACACCAGAGAACTAACACACACTCTCAGTAGGGTCTTTATCAAACACCTGTAAGCATTCTGGAAGCCACCACCATCCACCATCCCTCCACCTCCTACCCCATTCCAAAGGGTTGAGAATTGCATTCATAACTGTATCAATTAAACTATCAAATATTTTATAGGACTCAAAAGTGTCACTGCCTTCTAATAAAGTATTTCCAGTAAGTAAGCTCCATGAAAACAAAAATTTCTCTCCTTTGTGTTCATTGCTATGTCTCTAGCACCCAAATGATGCCTGGCGTAAATCGGATTTTTCTTTTAATTTTTATCCAGGTTCAATACTGAAAGGGATACATTCTCACATGCATGCTCTCCTTATACAAAGGTAGGAGCTAGCAAACCTCTATAGAGAGTTTCCCTTTGTTCTTGCAACAGCTCTAGCCCTCTGTTGGAACTGACTGCATACCGCCTCTTTCTCTTCCACGAGGTCTCCTCAAATATCGCCTCCGCAAAGAGGTCCTCTAAACTTTCAAACACACCCTATCAGTCATTATTACCTCAATTACCTTACTTTGATTATCTTTATTACCTACATGGTAAGTTATCTCATTCAAGTGTTTATTTATTGTTTAAATCTGTTATCCATCCCTTCAAATATCCCCACAATCATATGAGCAGAGATCCATCTGACTTGCTAGCTGCTGTATCCCGAGTGCCTGAAGCAGTGCCTAAGCCACAAGATATTCAACACATAAGTAATGGTTGGGGGAATGAATAAATTTGTATTAAAGCATTCACACTCCCAAATTTTCTCCGTGATTAAATCAGTTTTCCAGCTGTACTGGTTCAGAAGTCAGACTTTCTCAATGCAAAATTATTCAAGCCATAGAAAACTCTAAACTGAAATGCTAATCCTTAGCATCCATGCTTTAACTGAGTTAACTAGTTCAGAAGAAAGCATTGAACTAAGAACTTCATGGAGCCATGCTGATTTCATGGCTGATTATGCAGGCCTAATACCCACATGAAACTGGATGGAATGCATCAGCTTCTTCTCTATGGAGCTTCTAACTCCATTTCTGTCTTTTTGCTTCTGATGTACACAAGCCAAAAAAATAAACAATCCTTAACATATTTTCAATATTCTGAAAAACAAAGTCCATGAAACTATGTCCAGAAATATCCCTGACAGAAAACAGAACACATTCCATGTTTAAAAATGCCTTTGACTCAATATGGTACCAAATATGAACCAGAGTCTGGCTGGTGTGGCTCAGTTGAGCATTGACCTATGAAACAGGAGATTACGGTTCAATTGCAGGTCAGGTCACATGCCTGGGTTGTGGGCTCCATCCCGAGTGTGGGGCATGCAGGAGGCAGCCAATCAATGATTCTCTCTCATCATTAATGTTTTTCTCTCTCTCCCTCCCCCTTCCTCTCTGAAATCAATGAAAGATATTTTTAAACATATACATATGAACCATAGCCTGAGAAACAATATGTATTAGATGAAAAGACAGTTAAGAATCAAATCCTAGCCGAAACCGGTTTGGCTCAGCGGATAGAGCGTCGGCCTGTGGACTGAAGGGTCCCAGGTTCGATTCCGGTCAAGAGCATGTACCTTGGTTGCGGGCACATCCCCAGTGGGGAGTGTGCAGGAGGCGGCTGGTCGATGTTTCTCTCTCATCGATGTTTCTAGCTCTCTATCTCTCTCCTTTCCTCTCTGTAAAAACTCAATGAAATGTATTTAAAAAAAAAAAAAAAAAAGAATCAAATCCTAATTTTTTTCTCAGCTGTTTTAAAAGACACCTTAGCTAAGCAATAAATAAGATGTATAGCTGTACAATTGCAACATAGGAAGCAAATTCATCATTGATGCTTCTATCTCTCTCTTCCTCTCCCTTCCTCTCTGAAATCAATGAGAAAAAAAAAGAGAGATTGTTAACAGCAGGGAGGGAGCAGTAAGTAGGTGGAGCAGAAGATGTTTAGGGCCGTGAAACCATTCTGATTGATACTATAATAGGAGAGATACATGTTATTATATATTTGTCCAAACCATAGACTGTACACCACCAAAGGCGAACCCTCATGGAAACTATGAATTCTGAGTGACAGTGATGTGGTAGTGTAGGTTCGTCAACTGTAACAAATGTACCACTTGGGTGGGGGATGTTCATAACAGGGAAGGCTATAAATGTATGGGGGCAGGAGGCATATGGAAAAATCTCCATACCTTCTGCTCAATTTTGTATGAATCTAAAACTGCACTTAAAAATAAAGTCTATTAAATAAAAAATTTTAAACATTCAAAATAAAGAGGCTGGCAAAATTGATTATCCATGTGAAGGAAAAAATAAGAACTGGATGACAACTTCAGATTATCCACAATTTTATGTTAATAAAATACTTAAATATGAAAAATAAAACTTTAAAACTTTAGAAGAAAATACCAGAAATAATGACTACAGAGTTAAGGACTCATTTCTTAAACAAATCATAAAAGCACAGCCCTGGCCTGTGTAGCTCAGTTGGTTGGAGCACTGTCCTTACACCAAAAGTTTGTGGGTTCAATTCCCAGTCTGGGCACAAACCAGAGGTAACCGATCACTGTTTCTCTCTTACATCTCTCTCTCTCTCAATCTCTTCCTCCTATCCTCCCTTCCTCTCTCTCTAAAAATCAGTGGAAAAAGTGTCCTCTGGTGAGGATTACAAAAAAAAGGCACAGATTTCAATATTGCATCTGGAAAACTTCAGAAAACCTCAACTGACTCAGTGTGACACAGGACCCTCTCATGATCCTAGGGATATACTATACTATTGCCTAAAGTAGGAGAAGTTATGCAAGCTTTTAATATCAGGAACCTTGCCTAACTTGTGTTATGAACACTTAGAAAATGATCGTTTAATAGAATCCTTTTGAGAAAGTCAAGCACCTGGAAGATGATTTAGAGCAATCTCTGACCACATTTGAGCCTGAAGATGTAGGTTCAATATCTTCATTTTGCCTTCTTAATTCTTTCTCTCTGTTCATTTCTTCCTCTTTTTCTCTTGCCTCTGAAAAGAGAAAAATCAATTTCCAACAGTTAAAATTTCAAAATTTGTCAGTTATTAAGAAGGTTGAAAATTAAGTCATGAAAATATAACAGTGTGATCACTAAAAGCAAAAAATTATCACCATAAATACCCAACACTGGGAAAATAAGTGAATTACTGTATATCAACATAATCCTATATAATAAAAATGCAAATAGACTGAATGGTGGAATGACTGGTCACTGTGGTGTGCGCTGACCATCAGGGGGCAGACGCTCAGTTCAGGAGCTGCCCCCTGGTGTCAGTGCACTCCCACAGGGGGAGCGCCACCCAGCCAGAAGCCAGGCTGACAGCTCGCAGCTGGCTAGTGCAGCGGTGGTGGTGGGAGCCTCTCCTGCCTCTGTGGGAGCAACATCCCCTGAGGGCTCCTGAACTGTGAAAGGCCGCAGGCTGGGCTGAGCGACACCCCCCAGCCCCCAGTGCACAAATGTCGTGCACCACACCTCTAGTATAAAATATAGCCAATACAAGTAATGATAAAAAATGTAAAAATCTTGGAAAATATTAACAAATATGCTCAATAAAATTAGCATGTGATTAAACTATGAACCTGGATTAGACCCTGTAGAAAGATATGGGAAGAGACAAGTAAAAAAGTGTTCAATGGTAAGATTTGATGTAATTTCACTTTTTTATTTTTTTGGTCAATTATAGTTTATATTCAATATTATTTTATTTTAGTTTCAGGTGTACAGCATAGTGGTTAAACAACCATGTACTTTACAAAGTATTCCCCAGATATTTCAAGTACCTAACCTGGCACCATACATATTTATTTACCATATTTCCTATGCTGTTCTTCACATCCCCACGTAATTTCACTTTTTATTTTTATTGCTTTAAACCATAAATTCAGCACTTTGTTCATTTCTGAATTTCCCACACTGGAGTTTTGGTCAGAGACTTCCTACCAAAATCATGAGAAAATGTCAATTATATTAGGTTTGTAGAGTTGTTTACTTTGGAAAGACAAAAGTTTATCCAAGGAAATTTAATCTCTTTCCTCTGATCATCAAACTCTACAATGGGGAATACACAGGAAGTAAATGAGTTATATGAAGAGTCCAGTTCTCACCTGCTACCATCTTCAATAGCCTGAGATAATCTTTAACATCTTTTCCGTAATAATGCAAAACAATACACCCAAACTTAAGAAGTATCAAAGGGCACTAATTAATTAGAACATTGTACTCTTCAGAGTCTTCCCTTGCTTGGATATGAAGGATGAGAAACAAGGAGATAACCAACAAATGTCCACAACTAACTAGTCTTTTATTTCAAACTTGAGGCCCAGTGCAAAAAATTTTTGCACTGTAGCAGGGAAGCGGGGGGGGGGGGGGGAGCGTCCCTCAGCACGCCTGCACCCTCTCACAATCCAGGACCCCTCACTCCTTACCGCCCACCATCTCGCTACTCCTTACCACTCGGCTCACTGCTCCTTTGCGCTGCCATGCAGGTGGGAAAGGCTCCTGCCACCACCACTGTACTCACCAGCCATGAGCCCGGCTTTCTGGCTGTGGGAGCACACTGACCACCAGGGAGCAGCTACAGCATTGAGAATCTGCCCCCTGGTGGTCAGTGTGTGTCATAGCGACCAATCATTCTGGTCGTTCCACCATAATGGTCGCTTAAGCTTTTATTATATAGACTAGAGGCCCATTGCACAAAGAGATTCATGCAATAGGCCTACCCTTCCCCTGGCTGCTGGCACCAGTTTTTCTCTGGCACCCGGGACCCAGGCCTTCGCTCCAGACAGAGCCTTCAGCCTTTGCTCCGCCCCTTCACCCCTATGTATGCAAATTAGCCGCCATCTTTGTTGGGCTAATTTGCATACTCTCCTGATTGGCTGGTGAGTGAAGTGGAGGGACGGTCAATTTACATGTTTGTCTATTATTAGGTAAGAAGATGTGGAACATAAAACTCTCCAGGAAGAAGTAAAGCAAATGCTATAACTCTAGCTCAAGTTTTTGTTTTTGGGTTTTTGAGTGTGTTGTGTGTGTGTGTGTCTGTGTGTTCTCCGGTAGACTGATAGGAGTCAACAATTCTACACTCTGATAGCTGGAGGAAAGTTGAAAAAAATTTAAAAATAGGATAATGTCCAAAATTAAGAGTGGGCCTGCTTGGCTCCTGTCACCCAGCTTCTCCAGTAATCTCTCCATACCCTCCAGGGCGAGGTTGGAGGACACTGGGATACCACATTTGGACACCTGGACTCTAGGCTCAGGTCTTCGGGACAGTTGTGACCCTAATCAGGAAACAACAGCAAGGTACATTTTCCCCTTCTGACTTGCTCAGAAAACCAGAGTTTTCTCTAGGTAGGAGGCAGCACTGTGCTTCAGGTGCTGGGCCCCTCTCTGCCCACCCAGGGTGAATCTCAATTCCAAGTCAACCATACTGCTCTTTCAATGGCGGTGTTTGGAGCTGGTATGCCACACTATTACTGGCCAGTAAGATGTGAAGGTAAGCCAGCTGATGGTACATTTGAGAAAGGTTTTCTTCCTCCTAAAAAGTGATACACAAAACAGTTTCCTTTCATCCCACAGAAGTGGTCATCTGCATGCAACAAAATTCTGCTGACAATTTTGGACCATGAGGACAGTCAGCTTAGGACGAGCCAATACCCTAAAAGTGGCAAAGCAGAAAAGGGAAAAAACTTTGTCCTTCATGTCAGAACCCAGAGGATGGAAGAGCCCCACTCCAGAGTTCCTGTCATGTGTGATACTAAATGTTTCCTATTTGAGCCATTTTTAATTAGGTCTTCTATGACTTCTTTGCAAGTAACCAAAAGCATCTTAGTGTCAGCCTCAACTCAACAATTCACAGCTAGTACATGGAGCTTACTGTGTACCAGATAGTTTTAAGCACTTCCTGTAATCTTCAATCTTCGTAACAACCTCTGAAGTTGGCACTATTATATTTTTTTAGCTTTATTGGGGTATAATTGACAAAATTGTAAGACATTTAAAGTATACAACGTGATGATGTAACACACATATAATCTGTGAAAGGATTATCCAAACGGAGTCAATGAGCATATCCATTACCCACCTTTACCTTTTTTTTTGCCAAACCAAGTTTTTTTTATTTTATCCTTTATATCTCTATTGTTGAAAGTATTACATATGCCTTCCTTTTCCCCCCACTGACCCCCTCCAGCCCACCCTCGCCTCCCACCTCAGGCTTTCACCACCCTATTGTCTGTGACCATGAGTTATGCATATATGCATACAAGTTCTTTGGTTGATCACCCTCCCCCCCTTTCCCTCCCCCACCTTCCCTCCAAGATTCCGCACTCTGTTCCAAGCTTCCATGTCTCTGGATCCACTCCGTTCATCACTTTATTTTGTTCATTAGATTTCACATATGAGCGAGATCATGGGATACTTGTCTTTCTCTGACTGGCTTATTTCACTTAGCATAATACCCTCCAGGTCTCTCCATGCTGTCTCAAAGGGTAAGAGATCCTTCTTGTTTACTGCTGCATAGTATTCCATGGTATAACTCTAAGGCACAGAGAAGTAACAGAGCTACAAGGTCTCAAAGCAGTGAACTGAGGCTCCACAACTGATATGACCACACTTTTTTCTAAAGACTAAAATTGTAGCCCACTGTACCATTCTTTGGGACATTGTTTCTGTAAATCACGGGTGGGGAACATCCAGCCATGGGCCATAAAAAGTCCTCAAAATCATTTGGTCTGGCCCTGTCCAGGCATTAGGGGCAAGTTAATTAAATGTTTGACCAAAATGTAGCAGGCTAATTTTTAAGCTGATAATTTTGTATGGCCCATGAATGATGTTATAAATATCCAACTGGCACTTGACAGAAAAAAGGTTCCCCACCCCTGCTATAAATGATGCTCTATTAACTAATATGTGACTGCAGATAAACAGCCTATTCGTTTAAGAATTCTAGGAACTAACTTCAAAAGAAGCAGACTCCAACCTTCAGACCTCCAGATGTTACAGCTCTGAGAGATTTGCTGGCCTTCAGCTAGTTATCTGAACAGAATGTATTGACCTGCATGTAGCCCCCTCAACAGAAAATTCTCAATCCCCTTCTTTTGATTCCTTGTTGTTTTTCTTCTCCCTCCTCCCTCCTTAGAAAAAACCCTGCCTGTGTCAACAAGAGTGCACCATCTTCTCAAGCTGAGCACTTGAATAAACCCTTTTCCATCCACCAGCCTGTCTCTTGACTTGGATTTTGTGCAGTGGGCAGCCAAATGTGGCTTCAATATCAAAATTATCTAACGAGCACCACTTATCTAACAGTGAGCCTACCTCTCTCCAAAGGGCTATGAAGGACAGCCTTTACTGCCTGCTTGTTAGCACATTATCTGGAAATAACACTGGCCATAAATTATTACAGTAGTTAAATCGGTGTGATAGGTACATGGGATTCTATTACTATACTTTTTTATGTGTTTGAAATTTCACACAATAGTATATAGAAAGCTATCTTTTCATAATAAAAACAAACTGTTATTCTTCCAGAGACCAAAAATATTTCATGTGAAGCTCACTTCCCAAATATTAAATACTAGAGGCCCGTGCACTGGTAGGGTCCCTAGTGGCTGCCTGCCCGGCTGCAGGCCAGAGCCTCCCTCCCTTCCCCTGGCCGGCCCCGCCCGCTGGTCAAACTCCCGGACGACCTGACCTCCCAGTCCAGGGGACAATTTGCATACTACACTTTTATCATATAGGATTACTGCTATATTTTAAAACCAACAATGACAAGAACAGCATTCAACTAATTTTTTCCAGGAGTCCTGTCTGATTTCTAGCCCCTTCCACCCTATCTAGTGTAAGAACGATCTGAAGCAGTTCCAAAGAAAGCAGTGTGGAGTCAGTCTCCTTCAAAGACCCTGAGGTGGTCGTACTTAGAGTTGGCAACCACCTGCTATCAAAACAGAGAGTCTGGAAATTAAGGCCTTCATTAAATGTCTGATACAGCTCATTAATGCAGGGATTCAACAGCAGCAGCCACAGTCACTGTATGTCTCAATTTTCTATACTGTCTGGGTCAACAGTCAGTGGTGTACACAGCTCTGAGAGCCACCTCTCGCCCAGCCTTCCAAATACTGGTTCCGCTGTAAGCAGGAAAGAAAAAATGAAATGAGGATTAAATAGAGGTGGAAGGAGAGGTAATAAAGAAACTGCTATTCTGAATCTCATATATTAATTTAACATCCTTGTGTTCATAGCACACACTTCTAAAAGACTTTAGCACTCAGACCTTCTTACCCTATTTAGATACAACTTTTACCATGTGTTTTTTTATATCTCTGCTTCCATATTGAACAGAGTGCAGAATCTTGGACGGAAGACGGGGGAGGGTGGGTGAGTGGGAGGTAATCAACCAAAACCCTTGTATGCATATATGTATAACCCATGGACACAGACATTAGGGTGGTGAAGGCTGGGGAAGGGGGTGCGGGCTGGAGGGGGTCTATGGGGTGGAAAAGGGGACATATATAATACTTTCAAAAATAAAGATTAAATAGATAAATAAATCTCTGCTTCCAAAGGAACCAATACATATGGTCTTTTAACAATTTTGAACTTTTTTTTCAGTCTTATAATAACTGTCAATATCCTTGTGTAAGGTGTACACAGTATTTAAAACAAATAAAACAGCAGATGATTGAACTTCTTACCCAGTGTTTTCCGACTTCTTTCCACAGCTGTTCTTCGAGTCTGTTCAAACATTGCTTCCAAATCAAATGTACGAGCTTTTTTCCCTAAAATAGGAATAAGTAGCAGACTGTGATTTTGCACTAAGCTGGCCAAACTTTAGGTACTCAAAAATTACTGATTGATCAATAACCACTTGGTCTGTCTAAGTTACAGCATGGCTATGAGACAACCATAAAATATCAAGTAAGAGTTACTTCCCAGGGAATTTTTAATGACAATCTCATCGCTAAGTGCCATTAACCAGCCCACTCTCCCATCCTCCTCTTAATTCATCTAGCCCAGTGGTTCTCAACCTTGGCTGCACATTAGAATCACCTGGGAATCTTTTTAAAATCCTGATTTCTGGGCCTCATCCTCCGGAAATTCTGTTTCTTTGTTGCTAATGTTGTGGCCCCACCCCCTAACAAAGACGGTGATGTAAACTGAAACCACCTTTCTGCAGAGCACTGGGGTAATATGTATCAGTAAGGATCCACTCCCAAGGTTTTGGCTGCATTTTCATATTTACATTTCTATTAAAGTAGTCCCTCTAAAAAGCTACCTGATGGAAATACACACAATATTCCCTTTACAAAAGGAGACAGTTATTTGGAACAATGTTCATTTTAGCATTCTCAACAAAAGTTAGAATTAGAAACTATGTAGGGGAAAGTTTAAAATGTTACAAATTATGACATTTCTATTAAATAGACTACTATTCACCCATTAAAAATCATGTTTTAGTTCATGTTGACTAATGTCACCCCAATAAATTTTTTTTTATTTTATTTTTATTGACTTCAGAGAAGAAAGGAAAGACATCAATGATGAGAGAGAAACATCGATCAGCTGCCTCCTGCGCGGCCCCCACTGGGGATAGAGCCCACAACCCGGCATGCGCCCTTGACTGGAATCGAACCTGGGACCCTTCAGTCCACAGGCCGACGCTCTATCCACTGAGCAACACCAGCTAGGGCGCCCCAATAAAATTTAGTTAAATAAATACTTTTTTTTAAAATCATGTTTTGGAGGAACATTTTACAATATGGAGAAATCCTCACACTATCAAGAATTAAACAAATTATATACATTACCAAAATATAGGAAAGAATGGACAGAAAGTCTGGGCACATTAGCCTGACATTTGTTCTCTCCAAGACCCAACAGAAATGGGGTGAGAAAACAACGTATGCTTTTTTAAAAATATATTTTATTGATTTTTTTTACAGCGAGGAAGGGAGAGGGATAGAGAGTTAGAAACATCCATGAGAGAGAAACACTGATCAGCTGCCTCCTGCACACTCCCCACTGGGGATGTGCCCACAACCAAGGTACATGCCCCTGACTGGAATCGAACCTGGGACCCTTCAGTCTGCAGGCCGACGCGCTATCCACTGAGCCAAACCGGTCAGGGCAGATACGCTTATTTTTATTCACAGGGCTATCCTCAACAGCAGCCTACACCCCCTGCCTGGCCTTCTCCTCCGACAGCACGCCCAGCCCAGGCTCCGCAGAGAGATGAGGGCTGACCTGGGGATGAGGGCTGGGCTCGGAAGGAACGCGGGCCCTGGTCGGGCTGCTCAGCGGGTGGGGCGCTGCCCCCCATATGCCAAGGCCTCGGGTTCATGCCCGGCCAGGGCACATACAGGGTTCAACCAATGAAAGCACACGTGAGTGGGACAATAAGTCGACGTGTCTCTCTCTCTCTCTCTCTCTCTCTCTTTTCCTCTCTCTAAAATAGCATGCTTATAAACATAACCAATGGACACAAGACACTGGGGGGTAGGGGAGACCAGGGGAAGGTCAAGGGGAGGGGAAAAAAAAGGTGACATATGTAATACTCTTTGTAATACTTTAAGGCAGCGGTTCTCAACCTGTGGGTCTCGACCCCTTTGGCGGTCGAACCACCCTTTCACAGGGGTCCCCTAAGACCATCCTGCATATCAGATATTTACATTACGATTCATAACAGTAGCAACATTACAGTTATGAAGTAGCAACGAAAATAATGTTATGGTTGGGTCACAACATGAGGAACTGTATTTAAAGGGCCAGAAGGTTGAGAACCACTGCTTTAAGCAATAAAACAAAATTTTAAAAAAAAGGTTTGCAATGATAAAAAAAAAAAAAAAAAAAAAAAAAAGTTAAAACCGTCCAGCCGGTGTGCGGCCAGGGCACATGCGCGGACGCGGGCTCCATCCCCAGCAGGGGGCGAGCAAGAGGCAGCCGATGGATGATGCTCATCCTTGATGTTTCCCTCTCCCTCTCCCTTCGTCTCTAGAATCAGTAAGATCGTATTTAAAAAAAAAAAAAAAAGTGAAAACCATCATCACCACTTAGCCCACCCGTTGCCGAAAGAGCCGTCACCTTACAGACCGCAGCCGGCGGTGAGCTGTCAGCCTGAGGACGCGCCTAAAAGCTCCCTCCACCAACCCGGCCCTCCGCGGGCTCACCGCGCCCTCTCGCTCACTCGGCTTCCCTGGGTGCCACCTGGGCGGCCCGACAGGCCCGCGGGAGTTAGAAAAGGTGGGGGCGGGCGAGTGTGGAGACCCTGCAGATACACACTAGGACCTGGCGCTCGGCCTCCCCCGCCTGCGGACCCGAGAACCCTGCAGGGGACGGGCGCTCACTCACCGAATCCCGTGAAGCCCATGGTGACCGCCAGCTGCGGGTCCGGTCCCGACGTCTCAGCGCCTGTCACGGGGGCGAGAGGAGGAGAGAGAGGGGGCCTCGTGAGTGCGGCGCCCCCGGAGCCCAGCCCGGCCCGCCCCGCCCGGCTCGCCTCACGGGACCCACCTTCGCTGGGCCCCGGGCGCTCCATCGCCGCCGCCCGCCGCAGAGCCAGCGCCAGCAGCAGCCCACACAGCCGCGCGAGCGGCGCTGAGGACCCGGCCGGAAGTAACTGCTCGCAGCGCCCGCGGCGCCACGGCCAAGAGCGGCGCCTTCCGCGGCGGGACGGCGGCCTGCGCGCAGCGCCGCCCTGGCGGACGGGAGGAGCATGTGCGCGCCGCGCCGCCGTCCTTCTCCAGGTGGATGGCACCTTCCCCTGGGCGTCTCCAACACCCTTCGCATGCGAGATGCGGTCACAGCCAAGGTGACCAACCCGCTCGGAATCCTAAAGAAAACCCTGCTAAACGCCCTTTCTTTGCATTTTGTCCTCTATGAGGAAACTCGCATAGTTTTCCACCTTTTGAGTATATTTTAAGGAAGAAATGCATATATACCGCATGATGGAAAAGTACTCACCAGCTAAAAAGACCCGGGTAGTTGAAAGAATTGTCAGAAAGTTCCCTAAAGCTTATTCTCTTAGCCCACGCCGCCCTCTGACTGTTAGCCATGCTTAGTTACGGAGTTTCCTTCTCCACAGCAAGGCCTCCCAACGCCCTGCATTCACTTCATTGTATTTTCACTTTTCGTTGGTTTTAATTACTTTATAACATGATTCCTTGTCTGTGCTCTGAACGAATGGCATACTACGTACGTATCTCTGTATTTCTGAATTCTAGCAAAATCATGTCTAATCCTACTCGATGCTGCTGAATGCAAATATTTTCATGAAATTACTCCTTCCTCCCAGCACTACCTTAATCTATCTCAAATTATGTTTTACCTACAAACCCTAACTGTTAATGATCAAGTGTACTATCCTTTCCTTTGTTCTTAAAATAAAATACAAAATTAGCATGCCCTCCAAAGTGTTTCCAGCTTCAGCTTTTCTATTCTCTACCAGGCGAGTCTTCTTCAGCTGTAGAAGCAGCCCCAGAACACGACATCCTGAATGAAAGTTCGCCAATCCCCATCCCCTTCATTTAACCCCTCATCCTGCAGGACTCAAATCGCAATCTCCTGTAAGCACTTTATAGACCTTTATACACCCCAAGTTAGGCCCTCTATCTGTCACGTAATCTAATCCTGGGTCTCAGTACTTGTGAAATGAATAAAAGAATGAATGAATAAAAGAAAGTAGGTGTGAAAACAAAAGCTACTCCTCTTATCTGCGGATGTCATGTAATTTGGCACAACAAAGTTTGGTTTCACCCCAACAGATTACTGAACCACAAGTGTCAAAAGTCTATGTGACCTCACATTAATAAGGCTAGTTCATTGCACCTGTAACAAAATAAGTTATTATTAATGCCACTGTCTCTTTTCTGACTTCAGATAAACAGGCCTTAGGCAATAGAACAGAACTTTATGAATACAACTTTTGTGTATTCCACACCCCAAGTTTATAAATAGCTATTTCAGCTCCTGAGTAGTCAAGGACTTGAAAGGGCTTAAGATGATACTTTCTTTTCATTAAGACTTTCATTTTTAGAGCAGTTTAACACTCACAGCAAATTGAGCAAAAGGTGCAGAATTTCCATTATCAACATCTCCCACCAGAGTGATACCTTTGTTATAGCTGATGAACCTACATTGGCATGTCCTAATCACCTTAAGTACATAGGGTTCCCTCATTGTGTACAAATGTATAATGACAGGTGTTCCATCATTATGGCATGATACAGAATATTTTCACTGCCCCCAAAATTGTCTGAGCTCTACCTATTCATCTCCCTTCCCCACATCACCAAACCCCTGATATTTGTACTATCTCCATAGTTTTGTCTTTTTAGATATCATACAGTTGGAATCATACATGTAGTCTTTACAGATTGGCTGATCTCAATAATATACATTTAAAGTCCCTCCATGTCTTTTCATGACTTCATCGCTCATTTCTTTTTAGCACTGCATAATATTCCATTGTCTGGATGTACCACAGTTTACTTATCCTTCACCTACTGAAGGACATCTTGGTTGCCTCCATATTTTGGCAATTATGAATAAAGCTGCTATAATCATCCGTGTGCAAGCTTTAGTGTGGACATCCATCTAGATCCTGTGGGCGATCTAAAGGACCAAGGTTGCTGTATCATATGGTGAGAATAATGCTTAGTTTTGTGAAAAAACTGGAAAACAGTCTTCCAAAGTGGCTGCATCATTTTGCATTCCCATCAGTAATGAATGAGAGTTCCTGTTCCTCCACAGCCTCACCAGCATTTGTTGTTGTTAATGTTCTAAATTTTGGCCCTTGTAATAGGTATGCAGCAGCATCTCATTGCTGTTATAATTTGCATTTCCCTGATGACATACCATGTGGAACATTTTTCACATGCTAATATGAAAGACTTAATATTACCATATGTATACTTTGTCAAGGTGTCAAGGTCTTTGGCCCGTTTTTAAATCAGATTGTTTCTTATTATTGAGTTTTACGAGTTCTTTGTATATTTTGGCTTGCTGTCCTCTGTCAGATGTTTTTCCAAATATTTTCTGTCTGTGACTTGTCTTCTCATTCTCTTGACATTGTTTTTCACAGAGCAGAAGTTTTTAATTTTAATAAAGTCTAGCTTATCAATTATTTCTTTCCTGATTTTGGTGTTATATCAAAAAAGTCATTAATTTACCCAATTTCATCTAGTTTTTTAGATATATTTAACTGAAAATTATATGCAGAATTTATCTCAAAAAGTCTCTAGAGCATTTTATGTAGGAACATTCTTTGGACCATCCACAACTAATTTGTTTTATAGTTGTGCATTTTACATTTAGGTCTGTCACCCATTTTGAGTTAATTTTTGTGAAGTGTATACAGTTTGTGCTTAGATTTTTTATTTTTTGTATGTGGATATCCGGTTGTTGTAGCACCATCTGTTGGGAAAAAAAAATCCCACTGTAGCTATATAAAATTTTAAACTACTAAGTGCTAGCTGGGGAAAAAGAAAAGAAAACTGGAAATCATCAACCAATGGGAATGATCATGACCATTAAAGAAAAGTCACAAGAAGATGTATTTGCTTTTGATAAAAGGTCGGGGGAATAATTGCACTACTGGAGACTTCCATACTGAACTATTTTTTTCCTGTTTTGTTTGCTGGAACATCTTCAGAATGAAATTGTTAAGTATACCAGGGCAACTCTAATTTTCTTGCAGCAAAGTGAATTTTTTCATAAATTTGAGAAGCAGATTAGCACAGTGTTCAGAAAATGAGTTCCAGAACTAGAATGTCTAGGTTCAAACCTGATTCTGATCATGTGATCTTAGGTGAGTTACTTAGGCTTTCTGTGCTTCAACCATCTCATCTGTTCAGCGGCTAAGGGGAATTAAATAAGGAGGACTGCTGGAAAAGGGTGCTTTCTCTATCAAATGAAGCCTATCTTGCCTCTCCCTGCTCATTACTCCTATTTCAAAAGCACGCCCTATACAAGTTCCGGTGCTGCACTTGATTGCTTTGCTGGTGTGCCCCTGCCCGAGGCACCCTTCGCGGGGGAACGCTGTCAGTTTGATGTTGCCGGCACTGGGCCACAATGGCCGACACAAGTGAATTCCGTTTCTGCAGGACTGGGGGGTCTTTTTGGTAGCGTTATAGCTGCCTCTCTGCTATGAATGCAACGACGGATTAGAACCGTCTGCTTCCTCTCTGTAACGAGAAACAAGGCAAGGCAGCAGCGCCCTGACCGCCGCGGACGATCCTTCACGCACATCATTCTTTTTTAAGTGTATGTTTTTATTGATTTCAGAGAGGAAGGAAGAGGGAGAGAGAAACATCAATGATTAGAAGCCTTGATCCGCTGCCTTCTAAACTTCCCGCGCCGGGGATCCAGCCTACAACCCAGGCACGTGCCCTGACCGCCGGGTTCACAGGTCGGTGCTCACCCACTGAGCCCGCATCCTTCTTCACAGTCACGGGCCACAAGTCCAATAGCAGCAACGCACAAACAGAGCAGCCTAATCCATTTCAATTTACACTGGAGCCCCTAAGAAATAAGGTGACATTTTGGCTCCTATGTGAACTGTCTCCGACAACGCGGTACCCACCCCTGTCCACTCTCAGCTCCTTGGGGCGCCCAAGACATGGGCGCGCAGACGCTCCTCTCCAACAGCTGCAGCTGCACCCGCGAGGCTGCCGGCACCAGACCCCGCGCGCGCCTGGGCACCGGAACCGAGCCGAGCGCACTGCGCGGCCCCTCCGCCCGGCGCCTCCGCCCCGGCCCGGCCCCTGCCCCGCCTCCCTCCCGCCCCTCCCGCCCTCCTCCCTCCCGCCCCTTCCCGCCCCTTCCCCGGCCTCCCTTCCTTCCCCAGACCCCCTCCTGCTGGCCCCCTTCCCCGCGCCCTCCCCAGCGCCGCGCCGCCGCCGCCGCCTGTCCTTCCCTCCCCCGCCCCGCCCCCAAGGCCCGGCGCCCTTAACGGCTTCCCGCTCCGGAAGCCGCGACGGAGCCTGCGAGTCCCGCCGCCGAGGAACCGGAAGTGCGTCATGCGCCAGCGCCGAAGCGCTCGTTTGGCGCGCGCGCCGTCCGTGCCGGGGCTGCGCTAGGGGCTTGGTTTCTCGCCTCTTTCTCCGCGGTGCTCGGCCTCCTCGGGACCCTGGTGTCCTGGCTGTCGGGGATGCCGTCTTCCCTGCTGGGCTCGGCGATGCCGGCCTCCACGTCGGCCACGGCCTCGCAGGAGGCGTTGGAAAGCGCGGGGCGGTTCATCGACCGCCAGTTGCAGGATGACCGCATGTACCCGGACCTCTCCGATCTGCTCCTGGTGTCGGCCCCGAGTGAGTGATCGGCGCCTCGGGCGACTCTCGCCGGTCCCCCTCCCCGGGTCCTTACCCCCCGGGCGCCGTGTGCTGCCCATCGAAGAGCGAGAAAGCGCCCATGGGCAGCCCCCTCCTCCCCCCCCGCCTCCCCTTCTTTACTGCACACATCGGAGAGGGTAGGAGTGGGGAGCCGACGCGGGGAGGCAGAGACCCCCACCTTCACCGGCCGCTCCCGCCTCCTCGTGCTTCTCCCCCAGGCGGGGTGGGCAGGAGCGCCAGGTACAAGCCTCGGCCTTGTTCATTACTCGAGTCACTATTAGGGAGAGCAAACCAAGTTCATCTGGACGCGGGTCATGTCCCCTCAGAGACATGCTCTACCGTGTGTAGAGTTAGTGTAATAGGAAGTGTCGGGAGGTGGTAAAAGCTGGCGGTGGAATGAAGGCAGAGAAATCAACCAAGATGATGGACAGGGAGGCTAAGGGGTAGCATGTGCCAGTAAGGAAAGGGGCTGGGAAAATGTTTAATGGTTACATCGTGGTTCCTCGAGGCATGTGGAGTTACATAAATGGCTAGAACAAAAAAAAAAGTGGCTCCTTGGTGAGGTGGAAATGAGAGAAAAGCAGAGAAGTGTAAGATAGAGACAAGATAGTTGGTGAGCAAGAACCAAGCTAAACAGGATAATCTGTGCAGTGTAACCCTAAAAGACACCTCTGGCGATTTATACGATGTGTTAATTGAGTTAGACTTGTAATCAGAGAAAAGACAAAAAAAAAAACCCCAAAACATAGCAACGGTGATATTGGTTCCTGACAGTTACTTACCAGTGGGCCTGTCCTGTAAGAGCTGAGCGGCCTCTTAGCGAGTCTCCTCCTGCGCAGCTTGACGCACCTTGACCTCCTTAGGTGTTTGAAGGCAAGATATTAATAGTCCGTACATTCTGGCCTTTCATCATATCTGAGCCTCATCTTCCCTCTTCTCCGATACACACACCTGTCTCTTCCATCTCATCTCTTCCCCTCCTTCCATTCTGTTCTCAGCCACAGGGTTCCAGCCACACTGAATGCAACCGTTTTCCACAAGAAGCCCCCTCTTTGGGATTTTATTGTGCATGCACTCTTCATCATTTCCGGAATGTCCTTCCCTCTTTGACAAACAATTCTTGCAGACTCCCTTAAATATCACTTTCTTGCCTGACTGGCAAGCTGCGTGGTTGAGCCTTGCCCCCTATGAACCAGGAGGTCACAGTTTGCTTTCCTGTCAGGGCTCCTGCCCAGGTTGCTGCGCTTGATCCCCAGTAGGGGGCGTGCAGGAGGCAGCCGGTGGATGATTCTCATCATTGATGTTTCTATCACTCCTTCTCCTTTCCTCTCTGAAAGCAATAAAAATATATTTCTTTAAAAAATATGTATCCCTTTCTTTGTGAAGGCTTTCTTAACCATTTACATCTTCACCAGAGTTATTAATTTCGTTCTTTGCGTCTCCACTGCCATTTAACAGGTGCCATGTTCTATTAAAATCGGTTTTAAGACTAATTGGGATGTCTGGGATTTGCTTCAGAAGATGCATTCGGGAAGGAGCAGACAGTGATGTAAATGAAATGTGATTGGGCATGATATTGGTAATCGTTGAAGCTAGGTAATTAGCACATAGGAATTGCTTGCATTTTTCTCGTTGCATATATTTATAACATTTCTAAATACGTTTTAAAATTGTCTCACATGTGAGTTTCCCAATCATCTTTGTACTTTAGAGAGCCTGAAAGGGTGCCTGAACGAAATGGTCATCAGATTTAAACGCTTTGTTCAGGACTAGGAAATACAGGCTGAAGGGACCAACCTGCTCCTCAGTGTCTGACTCCTAGAGTAAGAGACATGTTGCAGGGAGAACCCTTTGTGGGGCAGTCTGTGGGTTCTGCCTCAGTAAAATATTGCTTCTGTCGTATTGTTTGTATTTATCTTGTTGGTCTAGGGCAGTGGTCGGCAAACCGCGGCTCGTGAGCCACATGCGCTCTTTGGCTCCTTGAGTGTGGCTCTTCCACAAAATACCACGTGCGGTGCGCACATACAGTGCGATTGAAACTTCGTGGCCCATGCACAGGAGTTGGTTTTCGGAAAGGAGATAGATGAAACAAGTACACAAGACCAGTGTGAATGGGAGAGTTGGAAGGGGTCGACCTCAGCGAACGTAACTCAATCAGTTTGAGGACGTTTTTAGCAAAGGCCAGCTTAGGAGTATCCTAATTAAGTTAATAACAATGTACCTACCTATATAGTTTAAGTTTAAAAAATTTGGCTCTCAAAAGAAATTTCAATCGTTGTACTGTTGATATTTGGCTCTGTTGACTAATGAGTTTGCCGACCACTGGTCTAGGGGGAAATCTAGTGGAAAGGGCGTGGATTATTTTAATCCATAAATGTTTAAGTGAGAAAGGAAGTAGCTATTTTTTCTCCCAATCAATGTTTTATTTGCCCACAATTGTTAGAGCTAATAATCACAAAGCAGTTTTTTATATATCCCATTTTAGATTAATTAATAATAGAAAAACACTAAAATATTGAACCAACCATTTTCTTGTTTATGGAGTACTTGGGAAAGGTAGCCTTGTTTGGTGCCCCCACCTCAACACTGAAATTTCTCAGGTCTCCTTTGCATCAGGTGATAATTACTTTATTCTCTCTATACTTTCAGAACCACCAGAAGCACAATTTTGTTGTAGCTTGCAGTGCTTTTGGATGCCCACTTGATGCCCAGACATGAGTAATGTTAAGTGAATGCTGCATTTGTTTATTTCTTTAGATAGTCCCACTGTTTCTGGCATGTCGGACATGGATTATCCTCTACAAGGACCCGGCTTGCTGTCGGTACCCAACCTTCCAGAGATCAGCTCCATCCGAAGAGTTCCTCTCCCACCTGAACTTGTTGAACAGTTTGGACGTATCCTATTACTTTGTATTTAATGCTTAAAAACACTTTTTAAAGATGTTTTATTGATTTTTAGAGAGAGAAGATGTGGTCAAATAGCATTATTTAGAAATGATAAGTTATACGTATTTCTGTCCTATACTATGGCTTTCATTAAACTCATTAAAAAATCATGACCTGTCCACTCTTTGATAGAATGAAATATTCTATCAAAGAGTGGACAGGTCATGATTTTTTAATCATAAATTTTAAGATTTTAATTTTATTTCATTTTTTTAAAAAATATATATTTTATTGATTTTTTACAGAGCAGAAGGGAGAGGGACAGAGAGTTAGAAACACTGATGAGAGAGAAACATCGATCAGCTGCCTCCTGCACACCCCCTACTGGGGATGTGCCCGCAACCAAGGTACATGCCCTTGACCGGAATTGAACCTGGGACCCTTGAGTCCGCAGGCTGACGCTCTATCCACTGAGCCAAATTGGTCAGGGCAGATATTAATGTTTTAAAAAACATGTTTTTATGGATTTAGAGAGAGGAGGGGAGAGGGAGAGAGGTAGAAACATCAGTGATGAGAGGCAATCATTGATTGGCTGCCTCCTGCACACCCCCGACTGGGATCGAGCCCACAACCACAGCATGTGCCCTGACTAGGAATTGAACAGTGACCTTCTGGTTCAAGGGTCGACATTCAACCACTGTGCCACACTGGCCAGGCAGTCATACATTTTATATCAAAGCCTTTTGAAACAAGTTTAAAATAGAAATATATGAGATGGAAATATTTTTACCTTAACATCCACACAACTCAGATATGCAGTGTAACTGCATGATGGGTGTGTTTCCTCCTATCAGCAGAGCTTGGCTCACAATTGACAGTGACATATTCATGTGGAACTATGAAGATGGGTATGTATTTAAGGCTGGCCTGCGTTAGCATGATTAGAATTTAGATTATCTTATTGCACTTCGTGTTCTTATTGGACCTTGCCTGATGGATGTTTCATTCATCTAACATCTGGGTCAGTGCTCCTCAGTGTGCGCCCCACCACCTGGGGGTAGGGTTAAAGTAGGGACTGCTGGAGCAGTTCTGGATGAGGTTAAGAGTTCATTTGTAACAAGCTCTGGTTGTCAGTGTAGGTGCCACTCTGAGTGGCAGGGGTCTAGGTCCCAAGCTCTTTATCCTGCAATAAAGATGATCTATCAATACCTCTTTGAAAAATGGTTTGACATTTTTAAAGACTTCTCTTTTCCTTGCATTTCTACAGAATGGGAGACTGTTGACTTATAGAAATGACTTTTATGGTTCTGTGCTTGACCTGTGTGTAAATTAAACGTATGTAATAGAGTCTGAGTGAAGGCCCAAGGATTTTTGTGTAGTTTGTTGATCTAGTGATCTCACTCATGGCTTTTTGGTCCTCTCTACACTCCTATCTCTGCCCCTACAGTAGATTGCTGTTAGAGACCTACAACTTGGGTGGATTGTTTGGAATGGGGAAATCCATTCCTGTTTTCCTGGTATCTGTGTAGCCTTAGGCAGGCCTCTGTGCCTGGGTCTTGGAACTGAAACAGTTTGTTTGCTCATTTATTTTCCATTATGTTCTGTATAACATGTTTTTCTTCCAACTATCGACAGAGGAGACCTTGCCTATTTTGATGGACTTAGTGAAACTATTCTTGCTGTGGGGCTTGTGAAACCAAAAGCTGGTAAGAAATAAAGAACAAGGATTAAAGTTATGTTTGTATACACACAGACTTCAAATACTTTAGGATTAAGTGACAACACATTTTAAGTCGGTGAATTTCCTATTGAAATTTTTTCCAAATTCTTATCTATCTTCTATATATATAAAAGCCTAATATGCAAAGTGTCCCCTCAGGACTTCCATCACTTGCTATGATGTGTGCAGGCCACCAGGGGGTGGCGCAGCATGAAGGAAGGCCCTGGACAGCAGCCAGCAGCTGCTAGAAACCCTACCTTGCATGAATTTCAGGCACTGGGCCTCTAGTTAGAAATAAAGTAATTAGGAATAGTTAACGGTTTATTTACTTTATGATAGCATAAATGAGTCTGCCTCTAAAGTTATTAAATTATAGTTCTTGAATTTGACCTTGCTTACCATTTGTTACTCTTGATTTACCTGACTTTTTTGCATTGTACATTTTTCATTACTTACTATAAAAACCATTTTTGTCTCTGCATTTCTCTAGTAGTGGTAGCCCAGAAAAGTAAGAACAGAGTTCCGAATAAATCTTAGATAAGTCACAAGCATTGTTTAACTTATAATCTCATTATGGCAGATCTTTTATCAGAGCTATTGCCAAGCAGAATTGATTGATTGAAATTTAACATGCATCTCTTGAATGCACCTTCCTACAAAAGGAATAGTAGACAAAATTAACTTGTTTGCAAGGCCTAAATAAAACTGTTCTAAGGTCACAGAAGTTTTGAGATTACAGTAATTCACCTAAGAACAAATGCAGTTTTATGCAATTTTTAGATGATTACTTTGGAAATGTATTTTTTTACATAAAACTCAAAAGCATTCTTTACCCAGATATGTGTATCTCTGCATTTAAAAATTATTAATATAAATGTCAATAGCTGTTCCTGCCCCCTATTTAATAAATATCAATTGTCCATCTAAAATAAATAGTAAGATTTTGTTTTACTTAAATAGAAATTTCATCGCAAAATTGAAATTATGATGTAGTCTTTGATTTGGCAGCAAAGGTGTCATCTTTGATAATTAAACAATTCTGACTTTGCTGTCAATAAATCCTGAAAATTCTGACTCTCAAACATATGTTAAAGTCATTAACTTTGAGGTCATTAAAGTAGAACATAGGACTTCTGTGCCTTCAGCTTCATGGTCTTGAATCTTGATACACAAAACTGGCTTTTAAGCCCCTTGATATTCATTAGTGAAAGTAAAACCAAGTCATGAAATTAGCTTTATTGTATTTTATATGACATTTAACCCCCTTAGGTAGGCTAAATGCATATGTATAAAGAGTTGCCCATAATCATAACATAAGATATTCATTTTATTCCTATCAGTGGGACACTATTTTTGGACATCATAACATAATTACAGTGACACTTATGCATAGCATCTCATGCCATGCCACACTTCTCAAGTTAAACAATACCTTAGCAAGCATTAACCAAAAAAAGTTGTACTTAGGAATGTCCCCTGTGTTACTGTAAATTATCTGGTTTTGATATATAATCTCACTTGGGAAACCCATTGACATATAAACTCATTTCTGTTTCTATGAATTTGACTACTCCAGGTACCTGATACAAGTGGAATTATATACTCTTTATCATTTTGCCACTGGTTTATTTCACTTCGCATGATGCCTTCAAGGTTTATCCCTGTTGTAGTATGCCAGAATTTCCTTTTTAAAAAAAAAAAAAAATTTTATTGATTTTTTTTACAGACAGGAAGGGAGAAGGAGAAGGATAGAGAGTTAGAAACATCGATGAGAGAAACATTGATCAGCTGCCTCCTGCACACTCCCTACTGGGGATGTGCCTGCAACCAAGGTACATGCCCTTGACCAGAATCGAACCCGGGACCCCCCAGTCCGCAGGCCGACGCTCTATCCACTGAGCCAAACCGGCCTCGGCACTATTTACTTTTTAAGTGGTCATAGGTAGTAATATTTTTACAACAAAGTGAACTAAAGTGGGTGCAGACTTTTCATATACTATTTAATAACTAGCGCATTGTAATGGCAAAACCTTATTCTATAAATGCTTCCATACTGGATTTTGGTGGGGAAAATAATCCCAAACCCATGTCTACTTTATCTTAGGCATCTTTCAACCTCATATACGACATCTCCTGGTTTTGGCAACCCCTGTGGATATAGTGATTCTTGGACTCAGCTATGCTAATTTGCAAACAGGTATAGCCACCCACATACTGTGTTTTTTAAAATAAAAATATGTTGGTGAATTTAATGTTATAATTAAAAACCAATTCATTAATTTAACTTTCTGTGCTATTTGCTAACCGAAAAATCATATTTCCCTATAAATATGGCTTATTTCAGGATAGTAGCTCCACAAAGTATTTTGGATGTATTTACCATATTAATGTGCACATTTTAAATATACAATATAAACGGAGGGCAGTAGAAGAAGAATAGTCTGTGCTAGTGAGATTTTCAATAATGCCTTCAATGTCTTCATTTCTGATTCATTGAATGGCCATTTTAACATGAAACACTGAAATATAAGGCACTATTCTTTACCTTGAGGTAAGAAGCTCTCAATTTATTACAAGCTCATTCAGTGGTTTCTTTTTCATTGTTTTGGGTGAAACAATGTTGAATCAGTGACTCAAATTTTATTGCTGCCACATTCTTAGACTCTTTTCCAAAATGTAATAATTGGTTTAGTTTTTTTATTGATGTGTTATAATGCTATGTGTTATAATTATATGCTATAGGTTCTATTTCACTTGAATCATTGTATCAGACTTTTTATAGTACTTTAAAAATGTATGTCATAGAAGCTTTTAAGTATATCAGTAAGAATGCAGTAAATATTTCAGTTCTAAAGATAATTCAGTGACTGTTTTCAAATAGCTAAAAAGCGGATAAAGTGATTCCTGTATTTTTTCTTTTAAAACAAAATAGGTCCTGGAGTTCTTAATGACAGTATGTGTGGTGGAATGCAGTTGCTTCCAGATCCTTTGTATTCTCTTCCCACTGATAATACTTACCTTTTAACAATAACTTCCACTGATAATGGCAGAATTTTCTTGGCTGGAAAGGACGGCTGTTTATATGAAGTAGCATACCAGGTAAGCCTGGCATTTATAGACATTTTTTTCTCCCTTTGGATGAAGTAGGGGTGGATTTTGTTTTTAATTTGTAATTATATAAGAACATGAATATATTCTTGTAGAAAGTATTCATCCATACAGTTAAATCCATAGTCTTGCGTGACTACACCATACCTACAAAACCCAGTCCTCTTTCCAGAGGTAAAAGCCATGATGATCAGTTCTGAGTATGTCTGTTGAGAACATGATACATTCATTGATAAGTATCTATAAATGTCTATATGTGTGTTCATGTGTATATACACATATAAAAATACATAGTGTATTTTTGTGTGTGTATGTTTTTACTTGAATTATTGTTTTGTTACATAATTGGCTTTTCACTTCACTGTGTCTTCAAAGTCTTGTTGGTGTCTGGTGGATAGATACATGTTATGTTTGGTGATTGATGCATAGTTATCCATGAAACGGTTATACGTGGTATACTTAGCAATTGCTTCCATGATGGATGTCTAGATTTTCTGCTTTTCTTTTCACAAATAAAGTGTCAGTAAGTGTTCTTTTGTAGGTCTCCTTGTGCACAAATAGATTTTTGTGTGTAGAATCTTAGAATTCTAGTAGTGGGATTATGATGTATTTGCATTTAAAATTGTATTTAATATTTTCATACTGCCCTATAAAAATTTTAGACTCTTAACAGACTTCTATGAATGTATTCCACCTACACCCATTCTCACTGACACTGGTATTGTCCAACAATTTTGGCCAATCTAATGGAGGGAAATTATTCTTTTTATGAATGAGATTATCAAATCTTTTCATGTATTTATTGGTCATTTATGTTTTTTCTATTCTGAAATGCCTTTTTGTGTCCTTTTCTCGTTCATCTTCTCCCTCCTGTTGCCTTTTGCATAAGGTAAACCTTAGAAAACTTATAAAGTAATATTTTCAATCTAATTAGTGGCAGAACTAGGGTTAGAACTCAGATCAGGTGTGCTTTTAATATTACATTATACCTCTTTCTTGCCCAGTTTCTCTTAGCTTTGTTCATTACCAGGAAATGGTTTTGTATGGCAAAACTCAACCATTGAAAAGTAGATTATAGATTATGATGGTGGTGGCTGCTCTTGTTAAAATTTCCTTTAAGCAGAAGTGGGATACGATGATATCGACCCTATGTATTTGGGCACTTACAAACTCTGCTTATTATGTTCTCTATACTTCCAGATAGTTTTTTTTTTTTTAATTAAATCTTTATTGTTCAGATTATTACATTTATTCCTCTTTTTCCCCCCCATAACTCCCCTCCTTCCAGTTCCTACCCCACTCTCCGCCCTCACTCCCCACCCACTGTCCTCATCCATAGGTGCACGATTTTTGTCCAGTCTCTTCCCGCATCTCCCACACCCCTTTCCCCCTGAAGAATAGTCAGTCCATTCCCTTTCTATGTCCCTGATTCTATTATAATCAACAGTTCATTCTGTTCATCAGATTATTCATTCACTTGATTCTTAGATTCACTTGTTGATAGATGCGTATTTGTTCATAATTTGTATCTTTACCTTTTTCTTCTTCTTCCTCTTCTTAAAGGATACCTTTCAGCATTTCATATAATCCTGGTTTGGTGGTGATGAACTCCTTTAGCTTTTCCTTATCTGTGAAGCTCTTTATCTGACCTTCAATTCTGAATGATAGCTTTGCTGGATAAAGTAATCTTGGTTGTAGGTTCTTGGTACTCATCACTTTGAATATTTCTTGCCACTCCCTTCTGGCCTGCAAAGTTTCTGTTGAGAAATCAGCTGACAGTCGTATGGGTACTCCCTTGTAGGTAACTGATTTTCTTTCTCTTGCTGCTTTTAGGATTCTCTCTTTGTCTTTTGCTCTTGGCATTTTAATTATGATGTGTCTTGGTGTGGTCCTCTTTGGATTCCTTTTGTTTGGGGTTCTCTGCGCTTCCTGGACCTGTAAGTCTATTTCTTTCACCAGGTGGGAGAAGTTTTCTGTCATTAGTTCTTCAAATAGGTTTTCAATATCTTGCTCTCTCTCATCTTCTGGCACCCCTATAAGTCTGATGTTGGTATGCTTGAAGCTGTCCCAGAGGCTCCTTACACTATCTTCATATTTTCGGATTCTTTTTTCATTTTGCTTTTCCGGTTGGGTGTTTTTTGTTTCTTCACATTTCAATTCTTTGACTTGATTCTTGTGCTCCTCTGGTCTGCTGTTGGGAGTCTGTATAGTATTCTTTATTTCAGTCAGTGTATGCTTAATTTCTAGTTGGTTCCTTATCACAACATCGAGGGTCTCATTAGATTTCTTGAGGATCTCACTACATTTATCGGCAGTTTTTAGAAAATTATTGAAAGACCTTAAAAGTGTGGTTTTGAGCTCTATATCTTCCATTTCTGACATCTGCATCCTGTTTCTTTGTCTCCGCATTTTTTATGCTTTCTTGGTGCAACCCCTAGTGGTCTTTATGCGCAGTCTTGTTGTAGTTAAGCCTAGATTGTTGTAGGTAATACTGGTGGGGATTTGACCTCCAGGCCAACTGGCTGTGAGAATCAGCTGTGTCTGCAGTGAGAGAACTTCTGTCCTCTAGGGAGGCGCTAATCTAGCCTTTGCCTGAGGCTATCCGGCAAATGCCTCTGTGCAGGGCTTGGGCGGGGCAAGTCACACAGGATCAACTGGGTGGGCCGGAGCGAGCAGTTATGGCGGCTCTCAGTCCTGTCCCCAGGGGCTCTGCCTCTCTGAGTCCCAGCAACCGCTGCAAACCTCGGAGAGAAAGCTGCCTTCGAGTTCCGACCAAAGCCAGACAGTCCCGCTTCTCCCGTTTGAGTCTGGGTCCCTAAGGACTCGCCCGGATCTGGAGCTCAGAGTCTGCGACTCCCTCCCGATTGAAAACGCCAACCGCGCCCTCCGCCGCCAGCCCGCTCCACGCACTCCGCACCTCAGTATTTGACTTCAGCACTGCGCCTCCTCTGAGTGTCCGTATGCGTTTCTCTTTCCTCCTAGTTGTAGGACGTCCACTCAGCCAGCGTTCCTGTGGTTCTGGGTGATGTCCGTTCCGTCTTTTAGTTGTATTTTTGAAGTGGTTGTTCGAGGCAGCAAACTCCAGCGTTAACCTATGCCGCCATCTTGGTTCTCCCCAGAAATCGAAGTCCCAGATAGTTTTTAAGAGAATTAAAATGTGAGTTCACTAGCATAGCACTATTGAGGTTTCTGGAATAGACATAGATTTCATTGAGGGCAGTAATTTAGTTATAGCTAACTACATGTTCTATTTCTAATTACAGGACTAAACTCAGTGCCACTTTTGAGTAGTATGTCTTCATTTACAATTATTGGTATTTCACTAAGATCTGAGGCTTTTGTAAACGTGGGTATGTAATAGTTGCTATGACGGAGGTATCCTCATTTATGAGTCTTCTCTCAATTTTTTCTTTTAAGGCAGAAGCAGGTTGGTTTAGCCAAAGATGTAGGAAAATCAACCACTCAAAGAGCTCACTTTCTTTTCTTGTTCCTTCATTGCTACAATTCACATTCTCAGAAGATGGTAAGTAGAAAACAAATAAACTTGTCAAAAATTTTTAGCAGATCAGTGACCTAACATTTCTTAAGAAATTCTCATTCTTAATTGAAATTTTGTCTTACTAAATACATTTGTTATATATCCATAAAATCTCTCTTTTTTTTAAATCTTCACCTGAGAATCTGTTTTTATTGATGTTTTGAGGGAGAGGAGGGGGGGGGGGAGAAAGAGAGAGAAACATCAATCAGTTACCTCCCGTATGCACCCCAACCAGGAATTGATTGGGTATTAAACTCTAAACCTACGTATAGCCCTGAACAGTAATCGAACCTGTAACATTTGGCATAGGAGACGATGCTCCTACCAACTGGGTTACTGGCCCAGGCTTCACAAGGTCTCCTGAAGGAAGAGGGGATTATAAAACATGGAAACAGTGTGGGTGTATTCCCAGGTTCCTATAATGTAGCATCACGGAACATGTTCTACAACAGTTGTACATAAGCTGTTAAAAGCAAAGCATGTGGGTGTTTGTGTGAGAGCTAGACAGTCACACATCTAATATGTTTTGCCTGGTCTAGAACAAGTTCTGGCACAAAATGAATATATATGAGTTTTTAATAAAAATAGAGGCCAGTGAAATAATTTTAAAATGCTTCAGTGAAATAAGGTAAAAAGTTTTTATGACTAAAATAAATTATTGCCCTTCACACAGTGAATCATCAAACTAAACTGGCAGTTTCTTGATGGAATGGACTGAGGAACAGTTGTTTCATGTGTTCCTAGCATATAGCAAACACTCATTAAATGTTAGCTAAATGAAGAAATAACATAGAACTTGTTTTGGGTTTAGTTTAACATTTATTTAGATAGAACAACTTACTTTTCATGCTCTTAACCCAGTCACAGTATTTGACGACTGCTTTTACAAAGCAAGAGGAAAGCCTCTGAATGCAAAGTTCTAATTTCATAATTTTAATTTAAGTGGCTACTTACTGTATTTGATTTGTTAATCTTTGAGGGGTTTTATTTGTGTGTCTTTCAGATCCTATTGTTCAAATTGAAATTGATAATTCTAGAAACATTTTATACACACGATCTGAGAAAGGAGTAATACAGGTAAATGTTAATATTATACTACCATTTAAGGTGGGAATAAGCCTCCCTTTTTTGTTTTGTTTATTAATTTTTAGAGAAAGAGAGAGGGAGAGAGACATTGATTTGTTGTTCCACTTATTTATGCATTCATTGGTTGCTTCTTGTATGTGCCCTGCTGGAGATGCAGCCAGCAACCTTGGTGTATCAGGATGACGCTCTAACCAACTGAACTACCCGGCCAGGGCCTAGCATCCCTGTTTTTAAAGAAGATGATTTAGTCGCTCTTTACACTTTTCCTATGAACTGTGTGATTTAAAAAAAAAAAAATCCAGACCACTTTTTAGTGAAATTTCAAATCTGTGAATGTTTCCAAACCTGTATGAAGTGCCAAAGGTAAAGGATCCCCAAAATGGAAAAATCTATTTAATAAAGTTGTAAAAAAAAATAACAACTGACATACAAAATAGAAACAGAGGCAAGGGTACAGCTGTCAGTGGGGCAGGGAGTGGTGTGACTAGATGAAAGAAGACGAAGGGATTGGCCAAAGAACATTTATGCATAACCCATGGGCACAGACAACAGTGCGATGATGGACAGAGGGCAGCGGGGGCTGGGTGGAGGGAGTGCAAAGGGGGGGAATCTGGGACATCTGTTATAGTGTCAACAGTACAAATTTGAAAAAATGATTTCACCAATTACCATTCTGAATTTTGTATAGTACTAGGCTTAGATTTTAAGCCCAGATTTCAAATATTGGAGGAAGAAAGAAACTATATTACATGGTAAAACCTCCTAAAAGAAACTAGAAAGAATAGTAAACACACATGCTTACAAACAAACATTAGTCGTGATATCTCTAGCAACAAGTCACTGAATTTTTCTGTCAGTGCGCATGTCAGCTGCCAAAGAATAGATTTAACCGAAGAAGTGCCCACACGCTGGCAGGGGCCAGCCAGATTCTGCTAGATTTGTAATATTTAATGTCAAATTTCAACCTGTAGTACACAGCTGTGCTGTGGCGCAGTCAGCAACCTCAGAAGCCTGAAAAAACACACAGAAAAGAAAAAGCATGGCGCCTGTTTTGTCTGTTAATAGTGAATGTAAAAGAAGAAAGGAAAAACTGAAAGCTTGTTCTATCACAGGTATGAGCTGCTGTGATACATGAAGAACATTCCATGAAGTATGTTTTAAAACATATCTGAGAGGCTTTAAAAGCTGATTTAACTGTTTCAGGACAAGCGCGGTACAGAAGTCTGAGACTTCCACCTGACTCAGTTTTAAGTGGTAGGAACATTGTGCATTTAATGTGGAAGGACAGTCTGCAATAATAAAGTAGCCAACATGGGTGTCCAGCAGTGCTGAGGCCTGCCTGCTCTGTCATAACCTTTTTTTAAAAAATATATATATATATTTTATTGATTTTTTTACAGAGAGGAAGAGAGAGGGATAGAGAGTTAGAAACATCGATGAGAGAGAAACACCGATCAGCTGCCTCCTGCACACCTCCCACTGGGGATGTGCCCGCAACCAAGGCACATGCCCCTGGCCGGAATCGAACCTGGGACCCCTCAGTCTGCAGGCTGATGCTCTATCCACTGAGCCAAACCAGCCAGGGCACTGTCGTAACCTTTGAAAACAATTTATGCAACAGATGACCAGATAGGATTCTACTTACTGAAAAAGTTTATGTGTGTTTTACCCTCTTCTATTAAGTTGACCTTTTGACAGGTGTGCACTGTTTTGTCTCCAATGGGCACATACCATGTGGATTTTACATGTACCTCAGTAGTGTGAACTCACTGGCACAGTGTATATAAATGCCAAGTGGGGTGAGAGTCTTTCTTATAAATGTGATCAGATAAAATAACTCCTGGCAGAAACTAAGGAAACCAGCTGAATGCTTGACCTGATGACTGATGCTATATGGTGTATGTTAAAAGTATATATTTTTTTGTAATTTGTTTTGTTGATTTTTTGAGAGAGAGGAAGGGAGAGGGATAGAGAGATAGAAACATCAAAGAGAGAGAAACATCATTGATTGACTGCCTCCTGCACGCTCCTTTCTGGGGATGGAGATTGAGCCCACAACCCGGTCCATGTGCCTCTACCAGGAATTGAACCGTGACCTCCTGGTTCAGAGGTTGACGCTCAACCACTATGCCATGCTGGCTGGGCTAAAAGTATATTTTTTTAAATTAATGAGTAAAGCATTAAAAAGTGAAAAAATTATTAAATAAAATGTATACAGGTTATAGTCATGGGTACAATTTTTGTTTACAGGTTTATGATTTGGGCAGCGATGGACAAGGAATGAGCAGAGTTGCCTCAGTGTCGCAGAATTCTATAGTCTCTGCTGCTGGAAACATTGCGAGGTGATATATAACTTATTGTCAGACATTTCATTTGCAGGCACAATTATACTATTTATGTGCAGCATACTAAAATTACGTCTCAAAGTATCTCTAAAATAGGAATGTTGAAGGCCATAAAACTGGTATACCCTGGATCTAAATTCACCAATTAACAGTTTGCCTCGGTTGCTCACTCTATGAGCCATTTGAAAAGTCAGTTGCAGAAATCATTACTTTTATCTTTAAATCCTTCATCTCCTATCTCCTAGCTACAATATCAATTCCACACCTAAAAATTAATGTAATTATACTAGAGGCCTGGTGCACAGATTTGTGCACATTAAAAGTAATTAGAGCCCTGACCGGTTTGGCTCAGTGGATGGAACGTCGGCCTGCGGACTGAGAGGTCCTGGGTTCGATTCCGGTCAAGGGCATGTACCTTGGTTGCGGGCACATACCCAGTGGGAGGGGGTGCAGGAGGCAGCTGATCAATGTTTCTCTCTCATCGATGTTTCTAACTCTCTATCCCTCTCCCTTCCTCTCTGTAAAAAATCAATAAAATATATATTTTTTAAAAAGTAATTAGAAGGTGGCCTGGGGGGCAGGACTGCGTGAGATGGGCTGGACATGCCTTGGAGCCAGCCTCCCGTTGTCCCTCCCTGGTCGGCCACACCTGGGGCGGTACTGGGGCTCGAAGGGCGTCTGTGGAGTGAGCGAGGGAGGTCCCTCGGCCTGGCCTGCGGGGATCAGGCTGAAACCGTCTCTCTGACATCCCCCGAAGGGTCCCAGAGTGCGAGAAGACACTCTGCAGCGGTGCTGTCGCTCGGCAGCTCCTCTGTTGAGCGTCTGCCGCCTGGTCAGTGGGTATCACAGCTGTTGGCCAGTCAGCCGGTCACTTGGCCTTTTGTATAGATAGATAGTTCATATTAAACTACTCACTGATTCCCAAAGCTCTCTATAGCTATTTTTTTCTTCCTGTTTTTCTCCAGGTTCAGTCAGAGCTCATGAATCAAATTGGTCATTAATCTTTTTAATATAGAACAGAACTTCCATTACAATTCTTTCAAAATGTTCACATTTGGGAGGGAGGGGCAGGAGTTTTCTGAATTTGTCTTTTTTTCCGTACTAGATTAAAGGTAATTTTTCTTTAGCTAATATTACATAGGTAATGTGAATTTCTTATAGCATTACATCAGGAGGCATACCACCAGTTTCCATTCTTGAAGAGTTGGTTAAGATGGTATTCACTAGATCTCTTCATTTAAAGGTTCATTTTTTCCCCTTTTTAATTAGCGGTAACTTTTACAATGCTAATTTGATGCTCTGAGAACATCTTGTTCCCCATTAGCCTTCTTTTATGTCTTTGAAAAAAGGTTACTCTTAACAATATTAACTAATGTAAACAACACACATTCAAGGGATTTGCCAGTTCTTGCTGCTGTTGTGTTACTTTCCTGTATATTTTGACTTGTAAAATTGCTGGTGGAAAATGTTCCTTATAATTTGGTAGACACATTTTAAAAATATACTAGTGTGGTTTTTTTTCTTTCTTGTAGGACTATAGATCGTTCTGTTTTTAAACCAATTGTTCAAATAGCAGTGATTGAAAACTCTGAGTCATTGGACTGTCAGTTATTGGCTGTCACACATGCCGGTAAGTTTTTATTTATATGTTTGTTATTGCTTTTGTAATTTAATAACCCTCAGAATTGGATATCTGTGATTAGAAATATGAGAGAAATTTTTCTTCTGTATCAACTATAAAGCCACGTTAATGATTTATAAAATTAAGGGTTTGGAAAATTGGAGGACTCCCCGGTTCTGTTTGCTCATTGTATAGATGTAAAACCAGCTGGAAGCTAAGGTGGCCAACAGTCAGGGACGGAGCACTTAGAGTGGCAGGCGCTTCCTGCTGAGATTTGTTGATCCACCTCTCAATGTCAAGTGATATTGCCATGGAAACCCACTTCTCCTGTAGTAGCCTGGTAGCTTAAGATCAGTCAGGAAAGTGCTGTGTGGCTTTAACAGAGTTCTCTGTTTCTCTTTGGAATTGGGTTAATAACAATACATATGTACCTTTTATTTCCTGTTACTGATATATAATTTTACCCATCATCAGGTGTAAGGTTATATTTCAGCACCTGCCCATTCAGACAGCCATTAGCACGACCTAATACATTGACACTGGTTCATGTCCGCTTACCTCCTGGGTTCTCAGCATCTTCCACAGTGGAAAAGCCTTCAAAAGTACATAAAGCTCTCTATAGTAAAGGTAAGTTCTAAAACACTACCATATTGAAGATTGGGTGCTTAAAATTATTATAATTAGGATGCACTGAAGCATTTGAAAATAAAGATTTTTCAATAAAATTTAGAATGTTTTGATTTCTTATTCAGGAACTTTTTTTAATGTTAACATCATATTTTAAGCATTTTCAATTGGTAAGTATAATAAATTTTAAGAAATCTTTTTCTACCACTTTAAATTAAATTACTCTCAGTTTTTCACAAACTGGTTATACATTTTAATTAATTATGGTCCCATTAACTATCACCATCCAATGAACTTAAGACTGATATCTCACCCTAACCGGTTTGGCTCAGTGATAGAGCGTCGGCCTGCGGACTGAAGGGTCCCAGGTTAGATTCTGGTCAAGGGCATGTACCTTGGTTGCGGGCACATCCCCAGTAGGAGGTGTGCAGGAGGCAGCTAAGAGATGTTTCTCTCTAATTGATGTTTCTCTCTATCCCTCTCCCTTCCTCTCTGTGGAAAATCAATAAAATATATTTAAAAAAAAAAAAAGACTGATATCTCTAAGGTCACTATAAAGGGAGCAAATTAGTGGGAGGAGCTGGAATTGAGCACAAGAGAATATATTTAAAAATTATCTATCTCTGCCGTCCACTGGGAGCTTCATCTTTATTATTGATATGTTTCAGTTAACCAGTATATGAACTGCATTTCATTGAATATTTGATTGTAAGTCACAGAATTTATGTTTTCAAAATTGGTAATTAAACTGATAAATCCATTGATGGCAGAATATATTCTAACTTTAAAAATGTCAAAGTCTGGAAAAAAGTAAGTGTTTACTTGAAAAAAGTAAAGTAGAAGATCTGGAACATTTAATGATCCTACCAATAATTATAAGTTCTTTTAGAGCAGTGGTTATCAACCTGTGGGTCGCGACCCCTTTGGGGGTTGAACGACTTTCACAGGGGTCGCTTAACCATCAGAAAACACATATATAATTACATACTGTTTTTGTGATTAATCACTATGCTTTAATTATGTTCAATTTGTAACAATGAAAATACATCCTGCATATCAGATATTTACATGACGATTCATAACAGTAGCAAAATTACAGTTATGAAATAACAACGAAAATAATTTTATGGTTGGGGGTCACCACAACATGAGGAACTGTATTAAAGGGTCCACGGCATTAGGAAGGTTGAGAACCACTGTTTTAGGGGATTTATTTTTATTTTTGTAACTTACTTACCTTTAATGATTAATGATGTATGTATATTAATGTTCATTGCTAAGATTATTTAGGATGCATATTATTTGGCATCATAAGGTTTTGTGTATTAAACTTTTAGGAATTCTATTGATGGCAGCCTCAGAAAATGAAGATAATGACATTTTGTGGTGTGTCAGCCATGATACATTTCCTTTCCAAAAGCCAATGATGGAAACCCAGGTAAGTTATCTTGAGAATTGTAAAGAGTTTTTTATGTAATTTTTTTTTTTTATTTTTTTTTATTTTATTGATTTTTTACAGAGAGGAAGGGAGAGAGATAGAGAGTTAGAAACATCGATGAGAGAGGAACATCGATCAGCTGCCTCCTGCACATCTCCTACTGGGGATGTGCCCGCAACCCAGGTACATGCCCTTGACCGGAATCGAACCTGGGACCTTTCAGTCCGCAAGCCGACGCTCTATCCACCGAGCCAAACCGGTTTCGGCATTTTTTATGTAATTTTAAGTGAAGAATAAAATTGTAAGAAATTTCACCTTTTGATTTATTACTGTTTGCATCTAACAATCTCATGATTAGAAATCATAATGGGGGGAAAATGTATCCTGTTAATTCTTTGTTTTTTGTGAAGTTAGAAGTCATAGTAATCATTAAAAATATCTTTAAACTTTGAAACCCTTGTAGTATATTTTTTATAGTGAACCCAAAAGTGCATATATCTTTTCTGAATTATCTTTGCCCCATTTAAATGTATTTTTAGTTAACATGAGGCCATCCATTATAGTTATGACTTAGGAATTTATACTAATCTAATTTATAGTCCTTCCTAAACTAAAAAAAAAATTTTATTATAGAAATTTGCAAACGTGCACAAGAATAGAGAAAATGGTAACTTGAACCCCCATTAGCAAATTACCAACGTTTTCCCCATCTTGTTTTCTCTCTTTCCTGCATAACCAAACGTACACACACACACACACACACACACACACACACACACACACACACTTGTGTTTTAAAAGCAAATACCACCACGTACTCCATGAGTTCGATGTCCAGGCTCTGAGTGAGGAGGCGACCCTGCTAGGGGTGTGGCCCGGGGAAGCCATCCACTCCCTTCCCTTCCCTTCCTGTCCCCTATCCCATCTGTCCTCCTAGATGCCCTAGCACAGTCCATGTTGCCTGCCCCAGAGGGTGCTGATCAAACAGATAAACCAACTCCCACTGGGGTGTGAATATGGGCATTTTGGTTCCAGCTGTCACTGCTGCTTCCTGGTTGTCCTCCAGCTTAAGCCCTTTTGATCAGAGCAGTGGGAAAAGGTGTGTAGATGGGAGGAGGAAGAACCCAAACCCCAGGATGGGTTCATGGTTTGTAACGGCTTCTCCAAGTTTCTGGCCTGGACCAAGTTTCTACTCCTGGTAGGAGCAGAAGGTTGGTTTGGGGTCAAGGAGCACCTTTCTCAACTTCTTTCTTTTATCCTTTGGACTTTACTGAGCACCTACTGTGTTTCATCCTGTGATAGATGAAGGATTCAGAACTTAGTAAGATGTAAACCTTTTCCTGATAGGAGTGCAATGTTAGTGGTTGCAGGTTTGCATTCTGGCTCCATTTTCTCGAAGCTATGGTTCAAAGGACTTAACATGTCTCTGGCCCTCAATTTCCTTGTCTGTAATAGTTATAGTTCCTACTCTATGGGATTATTGTGGAATTAAATGAATTCATGTATGTAGCACTAAGAACACTGCCTGGTACATAGGAAGCACTCAACGCATGCTATTTTTTTAAGCAAATACTTTATATCTTTTTCGTTTATATAATACTTGAGTGATTCTTAAACAAGTATGGATTGTTACAAAAACAAACAAATATAAATGTAGTTCATAAACTTTAGCCCAATTCAAATCTCCCAAAAACAGCTCTAAAAGACATTGGAACCATGGGGAAATTCAGTATTGGCTGGACATTAGGTCAGAGAATTGTTAATATTCTTAAATGTTATAATAGTATCATGGTTATGTAAGAAAACTTCCTTACTTTTAGGAGATGCATGCAAAAGTATTTAGCAGTGATATATCCATAACTTTCAAGTGGTTTAATAAAAGAGAGAAAGCAGATATGGCAAAATTCTAACAATTATTGAATCTAGGTACTGGGCATATGGATGCTTGAAATTTTTTATAATAAAAGTATTGTAGGAGAAAAAAGAAAACAAACAAACAAAAATATTTTAGGAGATTAAAACATTTTATTTTAAAGAAATAGCTTTGAAGAGAGTAGAAATCTACATGTCAGCACAATGTAAGCACTGAACCTACATATAGATCAGTCGGTCCTGGAAAGATGGTGGAAGGTAGTTAGTGTTTGGTTATGGAAAGAATTGTAATTCTAGTAAATACTATTTATAGTTTACCAGGAAAAATTTCCTTTATCCTTTGGTATTATAGAAGATGCCTGATTGAAATAACTAGACAGTAGAAAATTAACACAGACTTTTGAGAATTTGTTAATGTATTTATTAAATTCTACACTTAATTATAGATTAAGTCTATATAACTTTTCCTTTTTAAAGGTTTTCCTTAGTATTAACTTTAGTACTATTAATATTAAAAGTTTGTTTCTTTTATATAGATGACGACCCGTGTCGATGGTCATTCCTGGGCTCTTTCTGCAATAGATGAATTGAAAGTTGATAAAATAATTACACCTTTAAATAAGGATCATATTCCAATAACTGACTCACCAGTTGTTGTACAGCAGCACATGTTGCCTCCAAAGAAATTTGTTCTCCTCTCAGCACAGGTATGTACATACTCTATTAAGGTGAAGACAAAAAGAAGGGAAGCCATATTTAATGTTTTTATATTCGGAATAGTTGCTTGGTAGTCATTTACTTAAGTACTTGGGAATGTTTACTCTTTTTTTTACTCCTCACCCGAGGATATTTTTTCATTGATTTTTAGGGAGAGTAGAAGAGAGAGGGAAAGACAGAGAGAAACATCGATGTGAGAGAAACACATCGATTGGTTGCCTCCTGAATGAGCCCTGACCAGGGCCCTGGTTGGGGAGAAGCCTGCAACCCAAGTGCCCTTGACCGGAATTGAACCTGGGACACTTTGGACCGCAGGCCACCGTTCTATCCACTGAGCCAATCTGGCTAGGGCAGGAATGTTTGTAAATCCTAGAAATTCAACAGAGGGTATGTGCATTTATATTGGGATGGATGTTGCCAGACTTCCCTGTGTGCGTACACAATGCTAAGTGCCTGTGTCCCTGCATCCTGTCCCAGTACAGTATGCCATCTTGTTAAGAGTGAGACCCACTGTCATTTTCAGAGCTCATTTTTCTGTGAACTATCTTTCTATTTTGTACGTACTTTTCTGTTGAATTGTCTTTTTCATTTAATTTATAAAAACTCTTTGTGTATCAAGGAGTTTGATACATTTATAAGTAGTTGAAATTTTCAGGTTATCTTTTAGGGTTTATGTGATAGTGAAAAAAACTTCCCACTCTGAGGTTCATAAAAGCATTCACCCATAGTTTCTTTTAATGCTAGTATATTTTTTATTTTGTCCTTTAAATCTTTGATCTGCTTGGAATTGATCCCGATGTAAGGTATGAATAAGAATCCGGCTTCATTTTTTTTTTCTTAAATGAACATGCTTGTGCCAACATGACTAATGGGTAATGTAACTGTAACCTTCTAGTCAGAAGGACAGCTGCCTTCCGCATGGTAATGGCACATGCTGTACTGATGTGTGTGTGACAGATCAGTGTTTTCTTATTAAATTCATTATGGATATATAGATTTAGCTTAGGTTGGGAGTTGAAATGTAGATGCTCTTTTTCACTGGTTTACTTTGTATTGTATTTTTGTTTGTTTCTTGATTTTATTAAATAAGATAACAGGGTCCATTGTTATCAAACTTGGTAAATTTATTACCTGTATTCATGTTCTTTTTATTTTTTTTTTTAACTTCATAGGGGAGTCTTATGTTTCATAAACTTAGACCAGTAGATCAACTGAGGCATCTACTTGTGAGTAATGTGGGTGGAGATGGAGAAGAAATTGAAAGATTCTTTAAATTACATCAGGTAATTATTTGTACTTTTTATTTATTTATTTATTTTTTACTGTGATGATAATTTAAATAATGGAAAGATAGCTAATTTTTATATGTTAGGACCAAAAATACTGTAATTAACAGGTAATCTTACCAATCTTTCTTTACATTGACCACTACATATGTACTGATATTTGGGAGCAGTTCTAATACACTCTAAATTTAAAACCAATACTTCTTTATTTCTCCTTTTTTATATCAATTGATTTCATTAAGTCAGCAAATATTTATTGAGACCTGCTATACACTAGGCACAGATTTGAACACTGGGTACAGCATGAAGCAACACTTTTTACATGTTATGTTTAATGTAAGGGAAGATACTCTTTTTAAACAGGAGGACCAGGCTTGTGCAACTTGCCTTATCCTTGCTTGTTCCACCGCTGCCTGTGATAGAGAAGTATCAGCGTGGGCTGCTCGGGCTTTCTTCAGGTATATGCCAGTTTTCTCTTGTTCTTGGCCACTTTTTAAAATGGTTGCTGTATTGGTGAATGTGATGGTTTAAGGGCTTGCCAGATAGTTGAGTTACAAAAATTTGTTTGCACAAAGGTGAACCCTGGAAAGATTATAATGCTAATAGAAACAGCTAATTAATTAGCAGTTTGTACGTTGTTACCCATTCTTCTGTCTGGTCTTCTTTTATACCTCTTTCTACCTTAGCTACCATCTCATCTCTCTTTTCTGTTTCCCCATTGAGCACTTCTGCTACATAGGTCTTATTGGCACTGAGATTTTGAATCACTCTAAGGAAACTTGGTATCAAACAGATACTTTTATTCGGAAAGCTTTTACCTAAGGATAAGAATTTGAAATGTGACTTGTTTAAAAGAATTTTTTTAAAGGTCTGTCTAACTATAATCTCGTATGAAAATTACAGTGCCGTATCTCATTAAGTAAATTCTATGCTCTGCTAACCTTTTATTAGAAATTGGCAGTCCCTTATAATACTTCCTGATACAATTTCAAGTCAACTTTTACTAAATAAGTATTTTTTAAATTTATTTATGTATATACAGGGTGGGCAAAAGTAATACAAGAAAAACTCTGTACTCACAACTGTAAACCACCTTTTGCTCCACCCTGTATTTCACTGTAAACACAATACCTGTATATTAAAGTCTCTCGTGTTTGAAGCTCTATTTTGAAAGCTAAGCAGACCTTACAACAAGTCCAGCCTTTAAGGTGGACTGTTTCACTGGATAAACTCGGTCTGTGTTGTTATCGACAGGTACGGCGGTGAAGCACAAATGAGATTTCCAGCCACTCTCCCCACCCCCAGTAATGTTGGTCCCATCTTGGGCTCCCCTGCCTATGCTAGTGAGTATGAAACACTGAAATGAAACTGTTCCCAATAGACTGAATTGTAGAACCTTTAATAAAGCTTTTCATTATATTTTATTTGCTGCTACTGTATTGGTGAATAGTTATAAAGATATCCGACTCTTAAAAGTAATGGTATAATGAGTTCTTAATGTATATTAGGGAACAAAATAAGATGTGACCAAAAGTGTTTACAGAACTCCTTTGTTATTTATTCAAAAGGAAGGAAATGAATGATTTAATAATAAGCAAACTCCCACCTCAATGTTTTCCAAAGTAGAGATGTTCAAAATCACTGGGAAATGAGTCGAGTCCCTGATTCTAGAGCACAGTATGAGCGGTGCCACTCCTCACTCTCAGTTTAGAAACAACTTCTGTGTGTAACTTTGAACAAATTCAAAAATTGGGGAGTTACTTTCTAAATCTTTATTTTCTTATTTCCTGTAGGTTCTCCTTTTCCTGGTGGTGGTCAGTATCCAAACCCCTCCTTTTTGGGAACACCAGCTCAAGGTGCCTCTTTTCTTTAGATCACTACTACCAGTACTGTTGTTTATGAAGGGCTAGCATTCTGTCTTATCACTAATGTCCTTTCTGTCAAAATAATGTGACTTCCAAGAAGTGACATGCAGATCCTGGCTGGGTAGCTTAGTTGTTAGAGTGTCGTCCTGATTACGCCAAGGTTACAGTTTCTGTCTCTGCTCAGGGCACGTACAAGAATCAACCAGTGAATGCATAAAGAAGTGGAACAATGAATCAATTTCCCTCCACCCCCACCCCACCACACCCCACTTTCTCTTTCTGTCTTTCTAAAATCAATAAAAGAAAAGAAGTGACATCCAAACAACTATTGCATTTGGCTGCGAATGCCTTTACTTAGGAAATCTTGAACAGTACCCGATAGTACCTGGAAAGCCCCTTATTTGGGTACCAAGATTTAATTACCAGCCATGAAATCTGTACAGTTAGTTTCACTTCCAGCATTAAGGAGCAGTGATGGCAAGCTGTCTGTCTTTCCATCCTGCATTGCCCAGATGGGAAGGCCTCTGTCAAGACAAATCAAGTAGCCGGGACCGGTTTGGCTCAGTGGATAGAGCGTCAGCCTGCAGACTGAAAGGTCCCAGGTTCGATTCCGGTCAAGGGCATGTATCTGAGTTGCGGGCATGTCCCCAGTAGGAGATGTGCAGGAGGCAGCTGATTGATGTTTCTAACTCTCTTTCTCCCTTCCTCTCTGTAAAAAATCAATAAAATATATTTAAAAATATATAAAAAAAAAAAAAAGACAAATCAAGTATCTGTTTATTCCAGTATTTTTGTAAATGCCTATTCTTATGGGTTTAGATAGAGCAGACTTGGGTTGTTGAGAATTCTGAATATTTATCGTTCGATGTTAAGGTCTGTTTTTCTTATGTGTGTTAAGGTGTACACCCTCCTGTCGTGTCTACCCCAGCTTCAGGGAACCCAGCCATTCAGGCCCCAAGTATGAGCTACATGGCTGGGCCAGAGGTTGTGTACTCCGGAAAGCACAATGGCATATACATTTACTTTGCTCGAATCATGGGGTAAGTTTCTCATGGAATACCTGACAGTTGCTCATCTTAGCCTAGTTTGTGTCATTGAATATTTTTTTTAAAATATATTTTATTGATTTTCTACAGAGAGGAAGGGAGAGAGATAGAGAGTCAGAAACACCGATGAGAGAGAAACATCGATCAGCTGCCTCCTGCACATCTCCCACTGGGGATGTGCCCGCAACCCAGGTACATGCCCTTGACCGGAATCGAACCTGGGACCCCTTAGTCCGCAGGCTGACGCTCTATCCACCGAGCCAAACCGGTTTCGGCGATATTTTTAATTCTATATTTGGGACTTCTTTTATTCCTATTGTACCTAAAGTTTAATTCACTTGTCCATTAATAAGATTGTTCTCTATTATGCAACTCTTTTTTTTTTTTTAAATATATTTTATTGATTTCTTACAGAGAGGAAGGGAGAGGGATAGAGAGTTAGAAACATCAATGGGTGAGAAATATCGATGAGCTGCCTCCTGCACGCCCCCCACTGGGGATGTGCCCGCAACCAAGGTATATGCCCTTGACCAGAATTGAACCTGGGACCCTTCAGTCCGCAGGCCGACGCTCTATCCACTGAGCCAAACCAGTCAGGGCTGCAACTCTTTTATTATCTAACCATCTATGTTTCTATATTTGTTCATACATTTGTATATATATTCTACATAGCGTAACAAACCCCATAACTCTGTGACGTGTGCCTGCAAGTCAGCTAGATGGTTCTGGTCATGGCTAGGCTCACTCTTGGTTGTGCAACTGCCGTGAGGTTGAAGAGAGCTCTTTACCCATTGGAAAGAAGCATCTCACACGCTTACGGTCATGTTTGTATGCTGGTCTGGAGTGGCCTCAGCTGGAGCAGCTGGGCTGTTCTCCACCTGCCTCTCGTCCTCCAGCAGGCAGCCAGGGATTTTCACGTGGTGGTAGCCAGGTTCCACGAGAGCAGAGACTTGCAGAGTCTCATTCTGCCTCTGCTCAGCACCGGCCGACCACCATTTCCACGTCATTTACTTGGCCGACCCAGGCAAACCCAGATTCAAAAGGTGGGGCATGGACCCTCATTATGAGAGCAGCATTGAAGTTAGACTGAAAAGGGGATAGCTATAGGGAGGGGTCAAGAATAACAGCCACTTTTGCAATCAGTCTACCATATTATCTAGTTAATTGTTACGTATTTTTCTTAGATTTGAGATGTACGCTTTCGTTACAGTGCACAACCCCTTTATAAATTTGTTTTTGCATTTCCTTGTTTGCAACTCATTATCCAGAGCCTTTTGACTTAGTTAAATAAGTTAGATATATCAGCTTTTTAAATTTTCCTGTTTTCATTCTTTCCAGATAACTTAGTACAATGTTAAATGAAACCATGACTACATTTTAATGAACACATAGAAGAAATTTACTACATATTGTAATTATTTTTGTTCATCTGCAGCATAATTATGAAAACATTTTTTGTTGTAGAAATATCTGGGATGCTAGTTTAGTTGTGGAAAGAGTATTCAAGAGTGGCAACAGAGAGATCACCGCAGTAAGTGTGGTCCATTGTTGGTATGTAACCAGGTTGTTATTGATGAATGATTGTCGTGTTGCACATTTCTTGGTGTGATACACAAGATGTAGTGGTTATTCTTTTACATTTGTGTCCTTGTCCAATAAACTGTCCAATCCCTGGGTTAAGTCTCTGCTCTAACCCTTATTAACAGATGAGTAAATTTCTTAGCATTTCAGAGCCTGATACCACTCTGTGAAATGAGAAAAATAATATATCTCCCTCATGAGGTTTTTGTGAGGGTTAGAGTAAGTCCTACTCAATGTTGCTTAAAGCTAGTATTTAAATACTTTGTTTATATATCCAGTCATGGACCCAGTACTAATTTCTATGTACTTGCCTACATTCTAGATTACTTTGAGAAAGCATCTTATACAACTATGTATTATCATAAATTTGGATAGTAAGATTTTTTTTTGATGTGGAATATGAATGCAATTTACTTTAAACTTATTCTTTTTTAAATGAAAAGATATCAAATATCTTTTCGATTCTGATAATTTTTTTCAGTTCACATTTCTAAGAATGGCATGTACTTATAGAATATGATTCCATTTATATGAAGTTCGAGAACAGGCTAAACTAATCTCTAGTGATAGACGTAAAAAAAAAGTAGTTGCCTGGGAGAGGGAATGAATAAGGGGGCATTAGGGAGCTTTCCTGAGTGTTGGAAATGTTTTATACTGTAATCTGGCTGTGACTGTATTAAAATGCAAAAAGTTAATAAGATACTCACTTAAGATTTGAATGTTTTACTGAATGTAAATTATATCTCAATCAAACCAGAGTAGGAGGGGAGGGATGTGGTACCTAGCCCTTGATTCTGGTCACCAACAGTGAATTGATATAAGAAATAATTTTACTGCTTATGAAGTTAGGGTACTTCAAGATTAAAGTTTACATTTGGTTATAGATATACAGTGTATGTTTTTCATATACTAGTATATGCCTTTTCACTGTTTTAAACTTTTGAAAATTCTTTCTTACAGATTGAAAGTAGTGTTCCCGCCCAAATGCTGGAGTCAGTGCTGCTGGAACTAAAAGGCTTGCAAGAATTTCTAGACAGAAACTCCCAGTTTGCGGGAGGACCACTAGGAAATCCAAAGTAAGAATAAAAGGAATTTATTTATTCTTTTTTTCCTTTTCTTTTTTTCTCCTGAGGTATGATTCACATATTATAAATTCATCCTTCTATAATATACAGGTCATTGGTTTTTAGTGTAGTCATAAGGGTATGCAATCATCATCCACCACTATCTAAGATTCGAGAATATTTTCATCATGCCAGAAAGCAGCCCTATACCCATTAGTAGACACTCCCTGTCTTAGTCAGGCTGGAGTAACAAAAATCCCATGGGCTGGCTTATGCAGCTGACATTTGTTTTTCACGGTTCTTGGGCTGGAAGTCTGAGATCGGGGTGCCAGCACATTCAGGTTCTGGTGAGGACCCACTTCCTGGTGTACAGGCAGCTGCCTTCTTGCTGTGTCCTTACATGGCAGAGAGAAAATGGGAGCAACTCTCTGGTACCTTCGTATGGGGGTACCAATCTCATCATGAGGCTCCATTTTCATGGTCTCATCTAAACCTCATTAGCTCCCAAGGCCCCACCTCCCAACACCATTACTTTTGGGATTAGGGCTTCAGCTTAGGAATTTGGTGGGACTCCAACATCTAGTCCATATCACGCCTCCCTTCCCCTCCCCCAGTCCCTGGCAGCCACTAATCTGGCTGTCTCTGTGGATCTGCCTCAGGTAGTAGTTGCTCCTTATATTGCCCGAGGTTTCCGGGTACTGTCAGTGAGCGAGGCAGCAGCAGGCTTGCTCCATCTCGGCCCCTGCTGTCAGTTGAGGTTTTTATTTAGTAACAGTAACAACTTACGGTTTTATTATTTCAGTCCGTTGTAGGTGTTTCATGCAAAACTGTTCCATATTTTGCCTCTCTGGGTTGCTCTTGAGTCATTCTGACAATAGTCTTTGGCAGCCTCTTTGCTTTCTAGTAGGAAAGCGCCTCCGGTCTCATTTGGTAAAATTCCTGCCCTAGGCCTGTAGTTAGCCACTCTGCAGGGAGCCCTGGTTTCTTGTAGCAGAGAAAGGTATTGGAGACCATAGCAAGGGCTCTTCACTGCTCCTGGTCAAGCTGCATACTGGTTAATTTGTATTTTTTAATAAAACAAAATTGTTGCCCAGCCTGCATGGCTCAGTGGTTGAGCATCAACCTATGATCCAGGAGGTCACGGTTCTATTCCCAGGCAAGGCACGTGCCTGGGCTGCAGGCTCCATCCCCAGCCAGGGGCATGCAGGAGGCAGCCGGTCAATGATTCTTTCTCATCATTGATGTTTCTGTGTTCCTCTCCCTTCCTCTCTGAAATCAATTAAAAAATATATTTTTTAAAAAGCCAAACACTTTCAGTTTAAAATATCATTGAGTTGCCAGTGCTATGTCACTAATCTACAGAGGAAAAGTATTTACATTTTCTAGTTCACTTACATGAAATATTCAGAAAGGACAAGTTCATAGACACAGCGGGTAAGACGAATGGTTGCTCAGGGTAGAGGAGGGAGAAGGGGGAATGGGGATTGATGGTTAATCAGGGGTGTTCTAAAATTAGATTGTGGTGATAATTGGGCAATCCTATGAATTGTACGCTGTAAACTGCTGAATTATGTGGTGTATGCATTACATCTCGATAACGCTGTGAGAAACACAAATGCACATTCTGGAGTTTCTGTTTCAGCACTGCAGCCAAAGTGCCGCAGAGGCTCATCGGATTCCTGCGTCCTGAGAATGGGAACACCCAGCAGATGCAGCAGGAGCTGCAGAGGAAGTTTCATGGTAAGTTATTGCTTCTGCTCACTGAAATGTACACAACCCTAGTAAAGAGTTTTATCAGTTGAATAGAAAATAAAGATCTTGTTTGTGGTAACATATTTTTTATTAAAATATCAGTGTGATTGGGGAAAGTGGACAGTATGGATGTCATGTATTTTCATAACTTTCAGCCCATACATTTTTTCCCTTCCTCCAGAAAACATGATACACACCTTTTTTTTTTATGAGTTTTTTTATTGTAAGATATATAAATTTACCATTTTAACTATTATGTGTATAATTGTGGCTTTTAATACATTCACATTGTGCAAACATCACCACTGTCCATTTGTGGTACTTTTTTCATCTTCCCAAACTGAAACTGAACCCCATGAAGCAGTAGCTCCCCACTTTACAGGGCCCCCAGCCCCTGACGATCAATTCTTTTTTTTTTTCTGTCCCTTGAATCTTACTACTCTGGGTCCCTCCTGCAAGTGGAATGATACAGTATTTATCCTTTTGTGATTGGCTTATTTCATTTAGCATAATGTCTTCAAAGTTTATTCATGTTGTTTCGCATGTCAGAATTCCCTTCTTTATTTAAAACAATAATATTCCAATGTGTATATACCACTTTTGTTTATCCAGCCATCCTAGTGGATACTAGGATTGGTTTAACCTTTTGAGTACTGTGAACAGTCCTGCTGTGAACATGGTATACAAACGTAAGTTTGAGTCCCTGCTTTCAATTCTTTTGTTAAATACCCAGATGTGGAATTGCTGGGTCATAAGGTAATTCTATGTTTAGTTTTCTGAGGCACTGACATAGTGTTCTCTATAGCAATGGCACCATTTTACATTTCCACCAGCAGGGCACCAAGGGTTGAAGTTTCTCTTCATTGCACCAGTTATTTTTCAGTTTTTAAAATAATATCCATCCTTAGGGGTGTGAACTGGTATCACTGTGGTTTGATTTGATTAGTGACACTTCTTTTAGAGTTAAAAATGGGAATCAAGCTCTGGCTGGCGTGGCTCCGTTGGTCGGAGTGTTGTCCCTATACTGAAAGGTTTCAGGTTCCATTTTTCGGGTCAGGGCACATGCCTCGGTTGAAAGCTCATTCCCGGTCGGTGTGTATGGGAAGGCAACCTGTAGCTGTCTCTCACATTGATGTCTCTCTCATTGTCTCTTCCTCCCTCCCCTCTCTCTAAAATCAATAAGCATGTCCTCAGGTAAGGATTTTTTTAAAAAGTGAATCAGGTTTTTGGTTGTGTTTCTATCTATTTAATAGTAATAACTAAGAAAGAGTAAGGCAATTAAAAAGTTTGCATTATTCCAGATATGAATTGGAGAAATAATAAATTATTGCTTAAATTTTGCCTGAGATTTAATTTGTTATCTTGTCTTCTATTATTATTTTTTTTTAATATTTTATTGATTTTTTACAGAGAGGAAGGGAGAGAGATAGAGAGTTAGAAACATCGATGAGCGAGAAACATCGATCAGCTGCCTCCTGCACATCTCCCACTGGGGATGTGTCCACAACCCAGGTACATGCCCCTGACTGGAATCGAACCTGGGACCCTTCAGTCCACAGGCCGACGCTCTATCCACTGAGCCAAACTGGTTTCGGCTTGTCTTCTATTTTTTGAGCCAATTATTATATTTGCTCATGAAGACCCAGCCAGTACACCCCGAGGTACTTTCTTTCCTTCGTGCTGGCCCTTGTTTTCTGTTCACTATTTTGTCAGTTCTTTTTTTCAGTACTTGAATAAGGCCTTCAGCCTGACAGTGCACGCATTCTGCTAAAGATTTACACAAACAGGAACATTCAGATTGCTGGTGATAATCGTGGAAATGACCACTTCGTAGAGCATTTGGTCATACCTAGTAAAAGCTGAGAAAGCCTATACACTCACAGCCAGCCGTTTCCCTTCTAGGTGTACATCCTGGAACAGTCTACCAGACTTTTTTCTCACAGTAAAAAATACATTTTACATTATGACCCAGGTGATTAAAAGCAAACACACGCAACTGAAACAAATTTTAGGAAAAACTCTACCTATTTCACACCCTAAATTTTTCCCTTTTTATTACATTTCCTCTTTAAGAAAAAATTAAAACCTATATTGACTAACTGAATTGATTTTATGACTCATCAATGCTTCCTAGTCCAGGTCTAAGAAACTCATTCCTAGCAAAACCTCACTGCACTTTCCTGGAGACCTTTTCTAAAGGTATTTATTGCTATAGTTCTAGTAAGAAAACTGGAAAAAATACAAATATATGTTAGGTGGACAATGGACCTAATTGTAGCCTCTTTACACTATAGAACACTCAGCAATTAAAATAAACATGCTAGATTTATATTTATTGCTACGGCTAGCTTGCAAAAATAGAACTGATGGAAAAAGCTATGTTGTAAATAAATTATTTAAAAGCAGCAGTGCTGTTATTGTTTATGTGTACAGACACAAACGCACATGTATATAATAGAGGATGAGAACATGAAATCAGCTTGTGCTCCTGGTTGCCTATGATGGGGGAGGGAGAAGAACAATGAGGATTTCACCTTAATAGTTGTTTCTATTTAAGGTAAAGTATTGCTGTACTTGAAATAAAACAACCTATGTCGTTTGAAAAAACTTTATTAATTGTATTTGTAATTAGAGGCTCAAGTGAGTGAAAAGATTTCACTTCAGGCGATCCAGCAATTGGTCCGGAAATCATACCAAGCTCTGGCTTTGTGGAAACTTCTTTGTGAACATCAGTTCACGGTCATTGTAGGTGAACTGCAGAAGGTAGGGTGTTTTTGTTCCTGCAAGACCATTCCGTTAATCCTCTGCTCAGTTTGTTTTCTTTGGAGTGAGCTTTAATCTTACACTTTGGTTTGGTGGGGATCATTTCAGAAGCATTTAGGTTATGATGAAGTTAGTATGTCATAGGAAGATTGCACTAAAGATTGAGAATGGATTCACTTTGTCAGAGCCTCTGTTTTTTTGTTTGTTTTTATATGTTTTTTGATTTCAGAGAAGAAGGGAGAGGGAGAGGGAGAGGGAAACATCAATGGTGAGGGAGAACCAACTGTTGATTGGCTGCCTCCTGCAAGCCCTACCCTGGGCATCAAGCCCCCAACCGGGCATGTGCCCTGACCAGGAATTGAACCATGACCTCCTGGTTCATAGGTTGATGCTCAACCACTGAGCCACACCAACCAGGCAATATCTGACATATTTTATATCAAAATAATTTTCTCTTATGCTTCAAAGTCATTCCCCTCGTCCTTTTCAATAAAGTCCAAAGTGTTGTTTTGTTTGGTGCTTTTATTTCTTTTAAATACATACTTTAAAAAAAAAACACCCGTATGATAATTATGAAAACTTTTCCATACCAGGTAGAATAAGTTCTGTTGGGAGGTAAAAGGAAGTATCAGCCCTGGCCAGGTGGCTCTGCTGGTTGGAGTGCCATCCCGAAGGTCTGGGGTTTAATTCCTGTCGGGCACGTGTGAGAGGCAAATCACTAAACAATAATTTATTGTAGTAAAAATTACCTCAACAATTAGGAACTCATTTTTAAGCAGATTTGTTGAAAAGGAGATTAAACTCCAACACTAGAAAGCCTTGAATAATAGAATGCTAACTTGTTTAGGAAAAAGACGTAAGCCCAAGTTTTTTGATGTAGCTAATGGACCGTTTTTCCTGGTCATGACTGAAGTCAGGAGACCTGGCTCTGGCTCTGGCTGTAGCTCTGCGGGGTTTACTTTCCTCGTTGGTAAAGAGCGTTTCGGACTGTGGGTTCTTTCTCAGTTCTGTATGGTTCTATGATAATTTCAAAAATGTGTTAGTTTGTGTAATTTTTGTGTATTGTCTCTTTTGAATGATGAAGTCTGTTAATGTTTTGGTTAAATTATTAAATTTGATTCTATGAGGAACTATGATATTCTTGTGTAGTGGATAGAAAAAAGGATTCTTTTTATGCTCCTAGGAATTTCAGGAGCAGCTGAAAATCACCACCTTTAAAGATCTGGTCGTCCGGGACAAAGAGCTGACCGGGGCATTAATTGCTTCTCTGATCAACTGCTACATCAGAGACAACGCTGCCGTGGACGGCATCAGCTCGCACCTGCAGGACATCTGCCCCCTTCTGTACGGCACCGACGACGCAGTCTGTTCTAAGGTGGGAGGCCCGGGTACCTGTTTCAGTCCTTCCTACAGAAGTGGCTCCCCGGTGTGATGAACAGCATGTTAGAATTGGAATCAGGAACCACCTTCTTTCGCCTAATTCATACCTTTGATAGGTTTCTGAACCTCTCCTGGCCTCAGAATCCTCATCTGTGTAAGAAAGGGGTTGGAATACCTGGTTTCTTAAAGTCCATTATATTTAAGTTTTTCATAAAGAATCTTTGATGGTATTTCTAGGCCATATTTTAAAAAACGATGGTTACATATGCCCCTCCTTAGAAATTAAGGAAATTCTCTAAAACCTAAAGTTAGTCTGTAATGAATCGGAGTTAATTGGGCAATTTTTATTGATCCTTTCCTACAGGTGGAAGTAATTTAAAAAATCAGTACCGTGTGGACTGCCTGCTGACCAAATAATGTATTGACTAGACAAGAGATTTACCAGAAAAAAAGGCTGTCTTGCTTAACATATTTGTCAGAGGAATTAAGAATAGCTAGGATATTTTTGGTCAAAAACTTTTCTGCCTAAAATTAAGAAGAAGTAAGTTGATAGAGTTGTTTTTATTATTGATTATAATAAACCAGATGTAAATTTAGACATAGACTAAAACTCATGTTGACAGCATCATCTATATCAGGGGTGGGCAAACTTTTTGACTCGAGGGCCACAATGGGTTCTTAAACTGGACCGGAGGGCCGGAACAAAAGCATGGATGGAGTGTTTGTGTGAACTAATATAAATTCAAAGTAAACATCATTACATAAAAGGGTACGGTCTTTTTTGTTTGTTTGTTTTTTTTTTTTTAGTTTTATTCATTTCAAATGGGCCGGATCCGGCCCGCGGGCTGTAGTTTGCCCACGGCTGATCTATATGCTTGATGTGATATCTTTTTAAGTTCTTCTCATTTCTCCTTCAGGCAAATGAGCTTCTCCAACATTCCCGACAAGTTCAAAATAAGATTGAAAAGGAAAGAATGTTAAGGGAATCACTAAAGGAGTATCAGAAAATCAGCAATCAAGTGGACCTTCCTAATGTCTGTGCTCAGTACAGACAAGGTGAGAAACGCACTGCTCTTCCTACCTGACCTGGGGACAGGTCCTGTCTTCCTTCAGCTCGTTGGCCCAGGGATGGCAGGAAGTTCGTTCCTTGTGTCTCAGTTTGTGGTGGCTGCACTGGCCCCTGAAAAAGCTATAGTTTCTTTTATATCTTCCGATATGTAACTTTTTAACATCGGTGTTTCAGCCCCTGTCCAGTTACACTACTATCTGTATAAGGTTGCTTTCTGGGTTACGTTTAATTTTAAGATGCTTAAAAGTTTTGATTAATTCTTAAAATATCACCTTCCTACTCTCTTTAAAATTTACTTAAAAAGTAAATCTAACATAAAAGTAGGAACTCTTAGCCAGGGGTATTGTTTTGAATCCCAGGATTTTTTTCAACAAGAAACTGAAACTCTCTGGTTGGATCTTTTAAATACAAAGATTTTTTTCCAGTGAAGAAAATATACTTATAGCTGCCTTTTTTTGTATGATATTGTCACGAGGGTGACAAATGTATAATAAAAACAAAATGATCTTGGTCAGCATTTTATGAGGGAGCTGAGAACAAAGCGTGTCCAGCCTAACGTGCCCGTCTTGTCCGTTTCTTCCCGTCAGTGCGCTTCTATGAGGGTGTGGTGGAGCTCTCTCTCACTGCCGCTGAGAAGAAGGACCCGCAGGGCCTCGGGCTGCACTTCTACAAGCACGGAGAGCCAGAGGAGGACCTCCTGGGGCTCCAGGCTTTCCAAGAAAGGCGCGTCTTAGTACCTGCGAACGTTTGACTGATAGTATTGGGGAAACAATATTCCAACTGCCACCCTTATAAAATTCAACTATACTTTCACTTTATTCATTTAATTTATTTGTGTATTATGCTTTCACTTTAAAATGACTTCTTTTATCAGAGGTCTGAATCAGGAGTATAATTCCTTGTCTAGGGGTAAAATTTTAGTCCGGTAAAAATTCCTAGGAATTTATAAATGTTTTATTCTGTGGTTTTTCTGAGACTCTATTAGTGTCCATTTTATTTTTTTTTTATTTATTTATTTAATATATTTTATTGATTTTTTATAGAGAGGAAGGGAGAGAGAAAGAGAGTTAGAAACATCGATGAGAGAGAAAGAAACATCGATCAGCTGCCTCCTGCACATCTCCTACTGGGGATGTGCCCGCAACCCAGGTACATGCCCTTGACCGGAATCGAACCCGGACCCTTAGTCCGCAGGCTGACGCTCTATCCACTGAGCCAAACCAGTTTCGGCTATTTAGTGTCCATTTTAAACGAGATAACTTGCTTGGGAACAACACTGGCTTCTTCCCCAACCCCATTTCTGATTCTGAGTGAAGTATTTTATTTCGTAAAAGATGATTTTTAAATGTTCACAAATTAGTAGAGACTGTTAAAAGAAAAAAGTGTATGTCCATAAAAGAAATACATATTCTGTCTAAGACATGGTTTTTGTTAATACATTCATTTTTATGATTTTACCCTTTTATGTTTAACCAAGTGCTTCTCAAACCTATTGAAAAAGTATATGAGCCCTAGCCGGTTTGGCTCAGTGGATAGAGCATTGACCTGTGGACTGAAGGCTCCTGGGTTTGATTCTGGTCAAGGGCACATGCCCAGGTTGTGGGCCCAGTGGGGAGCATGCAGGAGGCAGCCAATCAATGATTCTCTGTCATCATTGATGTTTCTGTCTCTCTGCCTCTCCTTTCCTCTCTGTAATGAATAAAAATATGTTTTAAAAAAGAAAGTATATGATTTCTATTAATTTTAATTTCAAATATATACATATATTTATTCTCCAAAATAGTCTTTCAATCCTTGTGCGTACTTAAAATTAAAGAAGATAAATCAGTTACTGTGTAATTAATGGAATTGCTCCTTTTTCAGATTGAACAGCTACAAGTGCATTACTGACACCCTGCAGGAGCTGGTGAATCAGAGCAAGGCTGCTCCCCAGTCTCCCAGCGTGCCCAAGAAGCCCGGGCCTCCGGTGCTGTCCTCTGACCCCAACATGCTGAGCAACGAAGAAGCGGGACACCACGTAAGGGACACAGCGCATTTTCATTCTAAGAACACCTGTGTTTAGGCTCCTGTGTGGTAGTACTAGCCTGACCATCTTGGGAAAGGTGGTGACTCTCAGAACATGGAAGGATTCTCGATTTCTTACCAGGGGTTAAGCTCAGGGTTCATGGTGTCCAGAGCCTTGATCGTGCTAATTTTTTCTTTCTTTCTTTTAGTTTGAACAAATGCTTAAATTGTGTCAACGATCCAAAGATGAGCTCTTTAGTATTGCCCTTTATAATTGGCTAATCCAAGCTGACCTTACAGATAAGCTGCTACAGGTAAAAATGGTTTTTTATTCCAATATTATTAATTTCCCAGTGGGTAAAGTAGACCATAGCTCCGATTTTCGGGTGGGATGGGAATCACTGGATTGTGAATTAGGAGACATAACCTTTCTTTTAGCTCTACTGTTAAGTCGCTATGACATCATACCCTAAGTCTGTGCTTCTCATTCTGTAAAATGAATACATGGCATTTCATCATTTCAAGGATGCCTTTTAGCTCAGAATCTGAACTCAGTAGCTGTGTTCTCAGGGATTATTAGGGGACTTATAATTGGCCACTGCTGGTTTGGCTCAGTGGATAGAGCACTGATCTACGGACTGAAGGGTCCCGGGTTCGATTCTGTTCAAGGGCACATGCCTGGTTGCGGGCTTGATCACCAATAGGGGGCATGCAGGAGGCAGCCAATCAATGATTCTCTGTCATCATTGATGTTTCTATCTCTCTCTCCCGCTCCCTCTCTGAAATCAATAAAAATATATTTTAAAAAAGATTTATAATTGGATTACAGTAAATTCTTTTTATCAGCCTAAGTAACTATCATAACAACTCTTTCATGAACTGTGATAAAACAAAAATCATTTATAATGCGAAAAATTCACCCTCTCTTTTATCTGTTGTTGGATTATAATTTTGCTTATGTATTCATAAAATAAGGAACACCTGTCGTTATCTTTAAATGTTATATTTACTACGTAAAGAGCAAGTGGGTGATGAGAAAATGTCTCTGGGTTACTGTACAATTTCCAGTTCACATCCCCATTTCTGGAGCCACATCTCTCCCGAATGGCCAAAGTTGATCAAAACAAAGTCCGTTACATGGATTTGCTCTGGAGGTACTACGAGAAGAACAGGAGTTTCAGCAATGCTGCGCGTGTCCTGTCGAAGCTGGCTGACATGCACAGGTATGGCAGTAGCCTCACTGTGAAGCATGGTTGTAACCCAGCTCTGTCTAGTTACATTTAGATTTCACAGTTTAAAGAAAACTTCATTCATGTTATACATCTATAGAATTGTATGCTTTTATTTGAATTTATCTAAAGTTTTCTCTTTACCTAAGACCTTTTCTGTTGAACTGTCTTCTAAATTCTCTAAAGTATGTCTTTGGATTCTTCCTGCCAATGAGTTAATTATTATTATTCTTAATTAAAAGGACAAAAACTACTTCTTAAAGTGGTTAAATGTTTTACCAGTTCCAGACTAATTTTCTGGACTCTGACATTGAGTTAAGTTACTGAAAAGGTCCTGGGATACTGTTGCCCGGCTGTGTGGTTGAGCGTCAGTCCATGAACCAGGAGGTCATGATTCTATTCCTGGTCAGGGCACATGCATGGGTTACTGGCTCGGTCCTGAGCAGGGGGCATTCAGGAGGCAGTCGATGCCAATCAATGATTCTCTCTCATCATTGGTGTTTCTCTCCCTCTCCCTGTTATTCTCTAAAATCAATAAAAACACATATATTCAAAATCCTATTAAGAAAGCATTGGGGTTTTTAATTAAATTATTATATCAAAAGACAATGTAGCCCTAACCAGTTTGGCTCAGTGGATAGAGCATTGGCCTGGGGACTGAAAGGTTCCAGGTTCGATTCTGGTTAAGGGCATGTACCTTGGTTGTGGGCACATCCCCAGTAGGAGGTGTGCAGGAGGCAGCTGATCGAGGTTTCTCTCTCATCGATGTTTCTAACTATCTCCCTTCCTCTCTGTAAAAAAATCAATAAAATATATTTTTTAAAAAAAGACAATAAAATTGTGTGTATGTGTGTGAAGTAAATGTATAATTAGAGAATTTCTCAATATTTTGCAACAAAAATTAATCACTGCTTTAACAGAGAAAATATTAAAATTCAAGAAGGGGACATAGAAAAGACAAGGGAGCAAGTGGAAGGAGATGAGGTTGGAAGAGTCAGAGAAGGCTTTTGGAGGGTTTAAAAAAGCATGTGACGTCTGTTCTTTGTTTTTAAGTGGTCACTCTAGCTCTATAGAAGATTAAATGTAGTCTTGGCCATGTTAAGGCAAAGAAGTGAAGACTATGAGGAGCAAAATAGGATATATATATATATATATATATATATATATATATATATAATTTTTTAATCCTTGCCCCAGCATATGTTTCTTGATTTTAGAGAGAAACAGCGATTGGTTCCCTCCTGTACGTGCCCCAACCTGGGATCCAGCCTGCAACCTGGGTATGGCCCCGACTGGAAATTGAACCCGCCACCTTTTGGTGTACGAGACGATACTCCAACCACCTTACCCACCTGGCCAGGGCATAAGGGATATTCTTAATTGAATTCTAGAAGAATTCAAGTTTTACTATCCTGAACTGAAGTTTTAAAATAGGAAGTTACTTCTTCAGATACAAACATAAATATTTATTTGTTGCCTTCAGTTGTAGATCTCTCTTATTAGAAATCCTCTAATAATTTTTTTCAAGTTTCAGATTGCGTTTTATGTCCATGTGGTCTAAAATAGTACATCAGACTAATGTGTTTGTATTTTGAAACCTTAAGAATTCACATAATAAATATCAGTGTTTTTCCCCCAGCACAGAAATTTCACTCCAGCAGCGACTAGAGTACATTGCTCGAGCCATTCTTAGTGCCAAAAGCTCCACTGCCATCTCCTCCACAGCTGCTGATGGGGAATTCCTTCATGAAATGGAAGAAAAAATGGAGGTAAGTGGGGAAGGCGGTTCAGCTTTGTCCACACTGAACAGCATAGTCACATGTTACTCACTCTCTTCTTCCCCTAGCTTGCGATAGGTCTGTAGCAGTCAGTATTATTAATTTTAGTTTCTTCTGCCTTTATTTTTCATTTATTTTCATACCAAGGTGTAAATTGTAAAAGATTTTAATGACACAGCATTTGGGTCACAGGATATTGCTATAGTTTAAAACTTTCCTCTGTGGCACTTCTAAAGGTTTTTTCCCCAACGATTCCAACATGAAGCAGATTATATCACATTCGCCATTTATTCTGGAAGCTAAAAAGTAGGTACATGGAGTAGAGTAGGCTAAACGGCCTTAACTAAGAGACCCCAAATGTATCATGGTCCTAAGACAAACGCTTATTTCTCAGTCACAAAAATCCAGAGTGGGTTTTTCTGGTTGACAGGTAAGTGGCTTTCTTCCTGGTTGATTTTGGGATCCAAGTTCTATTCTCTACTATTACCTGCGGCTTTACCTTTTCTTCAGTCAGAGGGAGAAAGGGAAGAAAGCATGCAAGAAGCACATTCACTCTCTTAAAAACCTTGGCTCTGACATGACATGCTTCATTTTCACTGGTGTCCTTCGCAGGGAACTGAGGCTCATGTTCAGACCACCTTGCGAGGAGGCTGGGAGGTCTGGCTGCAGTTCTGGGAGAGCAGTGTGGGTGGGCAGTAAAGACTGTGAAATCTTTCATGTTGAAGATTTTAGTAGAGCTGCTAGTCTGTTATGGTAGAAGTCTTCATTAATACAGTAATGTTATCACATGAAGTCAGATACTAGGAGTCATTTCTTTGAGTTCCTGTTGATTTTTCGTAGTGAAATCAATACTTCCTTTTTTCGAACCGAACTAGGTTGCTAGGATCCAACTCCAGATACAAGACACGCTACAAAGGCAGTACTCCCATCATTCTTCTGTACAGGATGCAATTTCTCAGCTGGATTCTGAGCTAATGGACATAACTAAGGTAATGAAAAAGCCAGCGAAATTCCTGTAGCAGTCAAGCAGCAGCCACCTAACACCTACACCTTCCTTGCTTCTTCTGCGTTGTCTCGTTTGTCCCATGGGGAAGGGAACCTCCCCCACAGGGTAAGATGAGCCCTCCTCGGCAGCATGTCGCTGGGCAGATCACTGCTGTGGCGCTTGACTTGGAGAAAGCCGAGTTCCTCTCCCAGGCCAGTAACTGTAAAGAATCTGTCGGCGTCGAGGGGCTTGGGTAAAACGCAAGCCTGGTCTGTTATTGCCTCGCTTCTTGTCTTGAACAAGAAGCATCTTTATCTCCCCAAGCCTCTCTGTGTCTTCTAGCGGTTCTTTCCTCATTTACTCTTGGGCATGGCTTCAGCACCCTTAAGCACCCTGAGATTTGCCAGTGTTTCTGCAAACCTTGTTTTAGACAACACCAATTCTAAAAGAAAAGTCGCCCTGGCTGGTTTTGTTCAGTGGATAGAGTGTCGACCTGTGGACTGAAGGGTCCCGGGTTCGATTTCAGCCAAGGGCACATGCCCGGGTTGTGGGCTTGATTCCCAGTAGGGGGCATGCAGGAGGCAGCCGATCAATGATTCTCTGTCACCATTGATGTTTCTATCTCTCTTCCTCTCCCTTCCTCTCTGAAATCAATAAAGAAATATATTAATTAAAAAAAAAAGTCATTATGACCTCTTCCAGCCAAGAAAAAAATGCACACGTGCTGAATCTCTTTGGATGTACTTGCCATTCATTCACCACTTTTAACCCTTAGCTATGACCAGCTATACATCATCATATTTTTATTTCATATTTTAGGAACTTCAGATAAAATCTATGGTTGTTTTGAACTTTCAAGTAGTTTTTCACTATTAATTTCTGGACCCTGACCTCTGATTGGATGTATAACGTTGACATTTTCTCCTACAGCTTTATGGGGAATTTGCTGACCCGTTTAAACTTGCAGAGTGTAAACTTGCAATAATTCATTGTGCCGGTTATTCAGACCCTATATTGGTGCAGACACTTTGGCAAGATATCATAGAGAAAGGTAAGTGTGCGCTTATAGGTGCATGTAGCATACATCACTTAGTGACTTGGTAGAGGGACACAGGCTGCTAGTGGCTCAGGTGGGCAGGGCTCAGGCAACTTGTATGTGCTAAACAGAGCGAGCATAGAAGGAACCCGGACATGGGGGAGGGTGGTCCTTTAGAGCAGTGGTTCTCAACCTTCCTAATGCCGCGACCCTTTAGTACAGTTCCTCATGTTGTGGTGACTCCCAATTTCATTGTTACAAATGGAACATCATTAAAGCATAGTGATTAATCACAAAAACAATATGTAATTATATATGTGTTTTTCTGATGGTCTTAGGCGACCCCTGTGAAAGGGTCGTTCGACCCCCAAAGGGGTCGCGACCCACAGGTTGAGAACCGCTGCCCTAGAGCATGATCCCCGTGAACATTGGGGAGGACTCTCAGAGAGTGTCATTTCAGGTTTGTGCTGCTTAGTAAGCGAGACTGGGACACTTCTCTCAGAATCTCCTCGCCACTGCCCTGGGAAGACGAGAGTATATCAGAAACTGACAGAATACAGGATCTGCTCATTATATTACGCGAATGTCAGTTCTAGGGTTTTTTATTCCTTGAAACAATGAAATAGCCAGTTTGAACACTTCACATTAAAAGTCATCTGGGTTTCTAAGGACATGTCTCTTTCAGAACTGAATGAAAGTGTGGCACTGAGCTCTTCCGATCGAATGCACGCCCTTAGTCTGAAGATTGTCCTCCTTGGCAAAATGTATGCGGGCACACCTCGCTTCTTCCCGTTAGGTGAGCAGGAACCACAGGCGCTGGCCTGGGTCTTTCTTTTCTTTCGATGGTTTTCTTCATTGACGTGGAAAAATAATTATCTTTAGAGTGAAATTGCATTTTGTTGCTATTTAGTTGAGCAGTTTACTTCTACTTCTCCTAAAAGAAAGCCCTCCACAGAACGGCAGGGGTTGTTGATGAATAGCTTGGTGTGGGACTTCCTTTGACTGACCTTCCAAGTGTATATATCTATCTTGGATAGTGTTGGTTAACAGACCATCGGGATAATATTGTTAAAATGGCTGGTGTTTTTGTGAATGGCTAGTCTCTGATTGATTCAACTCTTGTTATATTGAGGGCATATTTTTCTTTAAAATAGTGGGTAGTTGTCTTAAAAATGTAATATGCTAAATATAATCATGATGTAGGTGGCCGTAACTGTTACGAATCATTTGTCAACCTGTCGTATTTCTTCAGCTGTAAAACAATAGAATCAACAAATTTATCCTTACCTGAGGTTATTTTTTCATTGATCTTTAGAGAGAGTGGAAGGGAGGGAGAGAGCTAGAGAGAAACATGGATGTGAAAGAGACACATCAATTGATTGCCTTCCACTCACACCCTAACCGAGGCCCAGGATCGAATCTGCAACCGATGTATGTGCCCTTGACTTGGAATCAAACCCGCAACCTTTCAGTCTGGGGGCCAACTCTAATCACTGAGCGAAACCTGCCAGGGCAACCATCTCTGATTTAGTGTCCCTTAGGCATGGTAGGAAAGAAAACCATTATAAGCATACCCTTATTTTTTGTAAGTGTAGTGCTACCTGCTCTAACATTTCATTGATTAGAAAAAGAAAAAATAGCCCTGGCCGGTTTGGCTCAGTGGATAGAGTGTTGGCCTGCGGACTCAAGGGTCCCGGGTTCGATTCCAGTCAAGGGCATGTACCTTGGTTGCGGGCACATCCCCAGTGAGGGGTGTGCAGGAGACAGCTGGTCAATGTTTCTCTCTCATCGATGTTTCTGATTCTCTATCCCTCTCCCTTCCTCTCTGTAAAAAATCAATAAAATACATTTAAAAAAAAGAAGAAGAAAGAAAAGAAAAAAATATATATATATAGTAAGTATATGAAACTTGACAATTTTAATATTAAAAGGCCACATTCTGCACAATTCCTCTTGAGGGTATTTCTGCTTTGACTCCGTTTTTAATTTCGGGCTCTGTAAAGTGCAGGGTGGAGGAGGCCTTCCTTTTTCTGTCAATGGCAAACGGGCTCCACGCTGGAACAGGACTGGAGTTTTTAGAATTTTTATTCCCGTCCGAAATCTGTGGTAAATTCTAGGGGAGACACAAGCCCAGCGGCACCTTTTCAGTGACTCTCTTACCCATGGATACTCACATTGGTAGGTCTCAGATTTCAGGTATCATGATATGAATTTGAATGTTACTGTTATGTCTTATGATATGACAGGCAGTAAAAAGTGAAAACGGGTTAGCACATTAAAACAAAGTAAATAACTTGTGAGTTGGGGGAGATGCATTTTAAAAACATATTTAATATTTCTGAAGTGGGATGCAGTAGCCTTTCTTTTCTGAAAAGCTATTAAATCGAGGCTATTTCATTAATATGTTAAAGAAATGTCAACAGTAGGTTCTCTCCAATAGTGGGGTTGTGAATGGTCTCTGTTTTCTTGTACCTTCCAGTATTTTCCACATTTACTAAATGTACTTTTTTCTTAATAACTTTAAAGTGTATAATTCAATGGTTACAGCGTATTCAGAGTTTTGTAACTATCACCACAATTAAACTTAGATCATTTTCATCACCCTAAAAAGAAACCTTGTAGCAGCTACTTCTTACTTCTTCAGCCCTAGGCAACCACTAATCTGCTTTCCATCTCTACAGACTTGCTTATTCTAGTACAGGTCTTACTTTTATTACAAAAAATTTTTTTGAAATTTGATTTTTAAAGGATTTCCCCTTATAAACTGCTCATTTATAAATAAGGCCTACTTTATTTTTTAAAATAAATCTTGATTGTTGAAAGTAACACCTATGTCCCTTTTTTCCCTCCATTGACCCCCTCCAGCTTGCCTCCACCCCCCACTCCAGGCCCTCACCACCCCATTATCTGTGTCCATGGGCCATGCATATATGCATACACGGTCCTTGGTTGATTACCGCCTGTCTACTCACCCTTCCCTCCAAGATTCCACACTCGGTTCCATGCTTCCATGTCTCTGGGTTGGCCTACTTTTTAAAATCAAGAGTTAACAATCCTGCAACAATACAAAAGTAATTATGTGACATGAAGCTTGTGATAACTAGCCTTATTGTAGTAAATATTTTACATTATATATGTATTAAATCAAATGGTGGCATTGTGCACCTTAACCTCCACATGGTTATATGTCACATCTCCTAAAGCTGGGGAAAGAGTTAACCATCCTGATCTGATCTTTTTTCCTCCCCAGACTTTATTGTGCAGTTCTTAGAGCAGCAAGTTTGTACTTTGAACTGGGATGTGGGTTTTGTAATACAGACAATGAATGAAATTGGAGTGCCCTTACCTCGGCTGCTGGACGTCTATGATCACTTGTTCAAGTCACGGGTAAGGAAAACATGAAGTAAAATTATTTAAAGTTCAGTAACTTTTTCTAGATATAGGAGTGGCGTCTTCTGATTGCATGTGTATAAGTCTCTCATAATCTAATACATCAGAAATTTCTTCATTGGTTTAGTATGAGAAATTATCATAATTCATACTTTTAAAACCAATGAGAATGACTTTGCTATATATCATGATAAAAACTAAATATTTTTTTAATATTAACATAATAAATTCTTTACCCTTGGAATAGACTAAACATATTACATTGAGAATCATCATGTACTTTAAAGGAAATAACTGAAATGTGGGCTTGGGGTGCAGACTTTTCTCCCAGGGGGTTCTTGTCCTCGTGAAGTTTGAAGAGTAAACTCGTGGACAAAAAGGCTTCTTTAATAAAAAATGTAGTTTATTGGAAGCAGATACAAATGCTATCTGGGCATGGGTGTCCCCAAAGGGGCCCCCATGGAGAGAGGCCCCCTCAGTGGGAAAAGCCTGCTCTCTCTCTCTAATGGGAAGCTCAGAAAATCTCGCCTCATGTCCCTTTGTCTCCAGTTAATATATGCTGCAGTTCTTTGTTTGAATCTGACCTTTTTATTGGTCCCTTTCCTTAATTTGGGATGCCCCTGCTTTCCTCATTGGTCATTCTGCTACATGGTATTAGTTTCAAAGCCCACGTGGTGCCCCCCATGTTCTCTCCCCCTTATCTTGCTGGTTGGAGTTGCCTTAGATCTCCCAGCTGCTCAGGCCAGAGATACCCCTGTCTGTCTTTGGTTTATGGCTGTTTTAATTGCTCAGACCAGAACTACCCCATCTGTCCTTGGTTTATGGCTGTTTTAATTGCTCAGGCCAGAAATGTTTCCATCTGCCTGGACCCCCCTCTTCCTGTGGCTTTTCTCTGTCCTCTGTACAAGTAAAATAAGCACCCTGGCGTCTTCAAGTCTCCATCTTGTCTTCCTCTCCCATGGACCCTCCTCATTCCCTAACCCTTCCTAGTTAAGCTTCCTAGCTAACCCTTTCAGCTCTATTAACTGAAACCTCATCTAAAATACTAGTGCTTAAAGGGCCTTCTCACTGATTAGACCAGTGATTTTCAACCTTTTTCATCTCATTGGCACACAAAACGAATTTCTAAAATTCATCAGCACACCAAAAAATATTTTTTACCAATCTGATAATTTTTATTGGTTTATAAAAAATAATCATAGTACTTACCTACCCTTTTGCTCCAACATGACTTCTTAAAAAAAATTTTAATATGTTTTTATTGAATTCAGAGAGGAAAGGAGAGGAAGAGAGAGATAGAAACATCAATGATGAGAATCGTTGATCAGCTGCCTTTTATACCCCCCAGTAGGGATTGAGCCTGCAACCCAGGCATGTACCCTGACTGGGAATAGAAACATGACCTCCTGGTTCATAGATGAACGCTCAACCACCAGTGGGGTCAAAGTGACTTTTTAAAAAATCAGGTGCCTATACTTGTATATAAAGATTTCTGGTTCCAAGAATTAACCAATCAGATGCAGCCTTATTATGCAACATGATCAATAAGATAAAACTCTATTATGACCTATATAGTTATGGTTCAAGACAGGGCATGCACACCAGATGGCTATTGTGTTGACTGTTGTCATTTTTTTTGTTTGACAGTCTAAGGGAAAAGAGGTCAGTGCCCCTGACTAAATAGCATTGTGACACATGGTTTGAAAATCAGTTATTAGATTATACCTTGTAATTTTTGTCCTATGTTAAAAGATCCAAATAAAACCTTGTGAACTAGATCATGTCTTTTATAGTAGCACCATAAAAATGTCCATATGCTTTAGAAGGTATTTGTGTATCTCATTTAAGCCTCACAATGAATGTGTGATAGAAATGAGCAAGTAGTATTATCCCCTTTTCTACTGCATCTGACAAGGGCAGAAATCCTATATAATAAAAGCATGATATGCAAATTGTCCCCTCCACCAGGAGTTTGACAAGGGGGTGGGGCTGGCTGGGGGAAGGGAGGGAGGCCCAGGCTGGTGATGGCAGAGGCAGGTGGCTGGGGAAGGGAGTACCTGGCCAGCAGCCGCTAGGAACCCTACCAGTGCATGAATTTCATGCACTGGGCCTCTAGTGTTAAATAATCTACTCAACTCATATGGCTAGTTAACAGGTAAAGCCAGAACTAGAACTGAGATTCTTTGACTACTAATTTAGTCTCTTGTTTACAATATCAGACTAAGTCTGCATAGGTCAAAGTAAAAGTGATGTCACAGATGCTAGGAAGAGATGGTTGTTTCTCTCACCTCTGGTTCCTAAACAGGACATTTACTAGTACACGCTCTACAGAGTAGACTGATACATCCGATATTCCTCGAAATAACATCACAGTGCAGTTTTCAATATTGTTCAAATGTTAATCATAACCAGAAAGAAGTTTAGTAACCACATGATTTGCCTTGGACTCTGATGGCTGTTTTAACTAACATAAATGGTTGAGCAGTTGATACAGTTTGCTTTATAACTCAATGTATATTTTCTATATAGGATCCATTCTGGAACAGAATGAAGAAGCCACTGCATCTTTTGGATTGTTTACATGTACTATTGACCAGATATGTTGAGAATCCTAGCCAGGTTTTAAACTGTGAGAGGTAACTATGAATTAGATATTGCATTATTAAATGCTTCTAATAAATACCTGAATAACAAATTTGGAGAGAATGGGGAAAGATACTGTGATTATAAAGAAGTATAGGAGATTTAAGCTCTTTTTATGTTAACGAGAACTATTTGAACGATACTAATCAGCATATATGAAAGAAAGTTAGCCGAACCGGTTTGGCTCAGTGGATAGAGCATCGGCCTGCGGACTGAAGGGTTCCAGGTTCGATTCCGGTCAAGGGCATGTACCTTGGTTGCGGGCACATCCCCAGTAGGGGGCGTGCAGCAGGCTGCTGGTCGATCTCTCTCATCGATGTTTCTAACTCTCTATCCCTCTCCCTTCTCTGTAAAAAAATCAATAAAATATATATAAAAAATGAGCAAACTGTACTTTCTAAAAAAAAAAAAAGAGTTTTTTTCCATTTTTCAACCTGTATCTTGAATTCTTTCTACAAGTGAAAGAATATAATTTATGAACTACTTCTAAATTCCTTCTGCTTTGAATTAGTGACCAAGGACAGTTTAATTATGACTTTGTGATATTATTGGCCATTTTAAAGTATATTTGTTTGAAAGGCCAAAAGATTGTAAAAAATACTCATTTATGGAATCATCCTTTACTGCCTCTTAGTTATAATCATCTTTAAAAGAAAAATGGTGGTTGTGTGGTAATCCACCTACCCCGAGTTTCCTTATTTGTTTGCCATTTACTTAAATGGCATGATCCTTGCGCTTCTGTGGGGGAGGTGAGTAAGGTTAGCAGAAGTTGGAGGGAAGGAATGTGTGTAAATGCACAGAGTTGATGCGGTGTCTTTGCCTTGCAGGAGAAGATTTACAAATCTCTGCCTGGATGCTATTTGTGGTTACCTGGTTGAGCTACAGTCTATGAGCCCGTCAGCAGCAGTACAAGCCATCACAGGGAATTTCAAGTCTCTTCAGGCTAAATTAGAACGGCTTCATTAATTATCTTAATGTATTTTTATCCATATGTTTTGACCTGTAAAATAAAATATCAGCGTGGTTTAGATATCAAGTGCTCTAAATCTAAGAAATTGAGAACAATTTTAATAGAAATGTGTTTTCAATAGATGGCTAGTGTCTAGAAACAACACATTTACCAGATGAATTATTTTTTACTACTTTGTTTTATAATGAGGTTAAAAAACAATTGAGGTTAAGATTTTTATCTTCTTATTTCCACAGGGATAGGAAATATTTAGAAACTCTTTATTTGAATTTTACTGCAGGCAGAAATTTTGAATTTACAATATTCATTTTTAATTTAGTTCAAAGATGTTGATAGCAAAATTTAGATAGGCTAGCGGAGCAGGCCATTCGCGTAACACTGGATTCTGCAACAATCCTTAAATAGGCATACTCACACTCTCTTTAAAGTTTATTAAGGTTTGGGTTTATCCTTGGAAAGAAATTTACTCCAACTACTAATTTTTTCAGTTACAATCCTTGAAGATTAATATATACCCCCTTGTCTTTTGAGCAGGTGATAAACTTGTAACTAATGTTCTGTCTTGAAAACCTATACAGGGAGATACTGTTTTTCCTAGTGTCTACCTAGTTCAGTGATGGCGAACCTTTTGAGCTCAGCGTGTCAGCATTTTGAAAAACCCTAACTTAACTCTGGTGCCGTGTCACATATAGAAATTTTTTGATATTTGCAACCATAGTAAAACAAAGATTTATATGTTTGATATTTATTTTATATATTTAAATGCCATTTAACAAAGAAAAATCAACCAAAAAAATGAGTTCGCGTGTCACCTCTGACACGCGTGTCATAGGTTCGCCATCACTGACCTAATTCTTTGGCCTTGTGACTACTGACTTTATTAGAATAATGGTTCTCAAATAGTGTGCACCAAACCAGTACATCAGCACATCTGGGAATTCGTTACAAGTTCAGATTATTGAGCCCATTCCCAAACCTGCTGAGTCCATAATTCAGGGGAGCCCAGCACTCTGTGTAACCAGCCCTCTGGGCCTGCAGCACGTCAGGCTGAACCACTGCATTACAGGATGCAGCTAGCTGCCGGATTGTGCTTCCTATCAGAGTCCTCCCCCTGCCTCCCCCGTCAGTAACCACACCCACGAGTTTACCCAAGACACACAATATGTACAGCAGAGTTGTTAGTAATGTAGTTTTTAGGCTTTAAGAAAATTGGAATAACTAAACCAGGTGCCTCAAAGTCATGGCAACGACGAGGTAAGAGAGGACCAGGACTAAGACACAGACTCCTCTCCTCACGTTTATGCTACCAGGAGTGTGATTGCCTTCTTTTTGTTGTCACTAATGCATGTCTAACAATTTTTAAAATATATTGTGGAAATATTTTTCCTTCCACTTTTATTTTCCCCCCAAGATCATGAGTTGTCCTTCACATATTTATTCTCTTAGAATTTAGCTCCCTTTCTCCTATAACCTCTAATTTATAGTATTTACTAGAATGTTAAAATATACAACTACCTCTCATATTTTTTAGATTTTCAATTAAATTTTTTAATGTGGATAATGAATGTATGAATACTTGGTTAGTTTTGTAAATTCAAGATTCTGTCATGTCTACTTAAACTGAAAGTCTCTTAATCACTATGCTATGAGCAAAGGTGTGGTGTAAATGCCATTCCCTCTATGGTGTTGCCAAATCTGCAGTCACTTACTACTCAAAGACGGGACCAAGGACCAGCAACATTGTCCTCACCTGCATACACTGCCCCCTGCCCTGAGTCAGAATCGACATTTTAACAAGATTTCCAGGTTGTTCGCAATACATTAAAGTTTGAGAAATACTGCTCTAAGCCATGCTTTTCTTTAAGTTCATAAAGCATGTTCCTTACTCATTGCTAGTTAAATATTCATCTGTCTCCTCACCAAACCTGTGATATTCTTGAAGGCAGGAAATATGTATTATTATTTTTTGTATTCTAACCACTTGTACTAAAAACTACTAATTGCCCGCCCTAGCCGGGTTGGCTCAGTGGATAGAGTGTCGACCTGCGGACTGAAGGTTCCCAGTTTTATTCCTGGTCAAGGGCACATGCCCGGGTTTCGGGCTCCATCCCCAGTACGGGGTGTGCAGGAGACAGGCAAGCAATGATTCCCTCTCATCATTGATGTTTCTATCTCCCTCTCCTCTTCCTTTCTGAAATCAATAAAAATGTAAGAAAACAAAACTAATTGCCCATTTTAAAAACATTTTTTAGCCCTGGCCGATTTGGCTCAGTGGATAGAGTGTCGGCCTGTGGACTCAGGGGTCCCAGGTTTGATGCCGGTCAAGGCCATGTATGTACCTTGGTTGTGGGCACATCCCCAGTAGGGGCCGTGCAGGAGGCAGCTGAAGGATGTTTCTCTCTCATCGATGTTTCTGACTCTATCCCTCTCCCCTCCTCTCTGTGGAAAAATCAATAAAATATATGTTTAAAAAAACATTTCAGCTCGGCCTGCATGGCTCAGTGGTTGAGTGTTGAACTATGAACCAGGAGGTTATGGTTCCATTCCAGGTCAGGGCACATGCCCTGATTGCAGGCTCAGTCCCAGAGTGGGGCGTGCAGGAGGCAGTTGATCAATGATTCTTTCTCGTTAATGTCTGTCTGTCTCTCTCTCTCTCTCTCTCTCTCTCTCTCTCTCTCTCTCTCTCTTTCTCTCCCCCCTCCCTCCCTCTCCCTCTCCCTCTCCCTCTCCAAAATCAATTTAAAAAATTTAAAATTATTTTTTGTCTTAACAGGGCACATTGCTAACCTACATTTCCCAACCTCCCTTGCAGTTAGATGTGACCACAGAATTAAGTTCTCTCCAAAGCAACATAAGCTGAAAAACTGTGATTTCTGTGTGCACGCTCTCTTTCTCCTTCCCTTGGGCTGGAAGCCTCTATGGCCGACTTGATTATGCACCAAGACTCAGAAACCCAGACAAGCCCTCCGCAGCCATTTCTGTACTGTGTGATCTAGACTTAGCCATTGCTGGCCAATCCTGGAGAGAACCTCTTACCCAAACTGCATCATTTGTGTGTTTCCTCCAAGAGATTTGCAATTTTGAACTGAGACAGAAGCTGAGAATAACTGCAGCTGAGTCGCGTTAATGGCAAAGCTTTAAAGGTACACCGTGCATCACAAGAAGCACTCGCCCCACGTGGCTATCTGAATTTCATGACAATAAAACAAAAAATTCAGTGTCTCAGTTGTACTATCTACATTCCAGGTGCTTGATATCATTTGTAGCTTATGGCTGTGTATTGGACAAGCAGACATAGAACATTCTCATTGGTAGACGTTTCCACTGGACAACGCTGCTCTAGGGAGAACACCCGTCTTTCCTGGTCCCCGTCCTGCACAAAGGCTGGTTGTTGAAACCATTCCTTAGAACCTGTGGGATTCACCAGAATCTCCACAGCAAGCATGTCAGACTCAAAAGCTAACATGGGCCAAGTAAACATGGGAGAGAATCATTGATAAAGCCTGCAACCCAGGCATGTGCCCTGACTAGGATTCAAATGACCTCTTGCCCTGACCGGTTTGGCTCAGTGGATAGAGCGTTGGCCTGCAGACTCAAGGGTCCCGGGTTCAATTCTGGTCAAGGGCTTGTACCTTGGTTGCAGGCACATACCCAGTGGGGAGTGTGCAGGAGGCAGCTGATCGATGTCTCTCTCATCGATGTTTCTGACTCTCTATCCCTCTCCCTTCCTCTCTGTAAGAAATCAATAAAATATATATTTTTAAAAAATCTTGACCTCTTGGTTCATAGGCCGATGCTCAACCATTGAGCCACGCCAGGTGGGCTCCCATTCTCTTAAGAATTGGTATTCTCCACTACATTCTTCCTCATCAGAATGTATTATAGAGAGGTGAGCCCTGGCCTGTTTGGCTCAGGTGTTGGGTGTCATCCCGTGCACCAAAAGGTTGCTGGTTCCATTCCCCATCAGGGCACGAGCCTAGGTTTCAGACTCAATCACTGATAGGAGGCATGTAGGAGGCAGCTGATTGATAGTCTCTCTCACATTGATATTTCTTTCACCCTCTCCCTTCCATTCTCTCTAAAAATCAATTTAAAAAATAATTTTTAAAAAGGGAGAGTGGAGCCCTAGCCGGTTTGGCTCAGTGGATAGAGCATCATAGGCATGCGGACCAAAGGGCCCTGGGTTCGATTCTGGTCAAGGGCACGTACCTCAATTGGAGGCTTCACCCTTGGCCCAGGCCCTGGTCGGGCTCGTGCAGGAGGCAACTAATTGATGTGTTTCTCTCACATCGATCGATAGTTGTCTTTCCCACTCTCTTCCACTCTCTCTAAAAGATCAACGGAAAAATATCCTCCAGTGAGAAATTAAAAATAAATAGGGGTTGGGGTTGGCGGGAGAGGTCAATGGGGTAAAAGGGAGACATATGTAATACTGTATGTAATACTTTAAACAATAAAGAATTAGAATAATGTAAATAACGTGTTTAATTTTAAAAAGAGAAATTTCTTTTTTAAAGAAAAGGGGAGAGGTGAGCTTCCAGGGAGGCTGAAGGAGAGGCCGAGGCTTAGGAATTGTCTGCAATCCTCGCATTGGGCTTCTGAACCAGGCCGCTAACTGCACCTCCAGATGCACCTGCTTCGAATCGAGCTGCTCTGTTTAAGCCTTAGCTCAGCTATTTCAGACCCCCGCCTCGCAGGTGGAGGAAACGCAGTCTGCATGCTGCTAGTCCGTACTTGGAACTTATCACTGCACTGTGATTTGTGTCTAAAAATCTCTTAAATGAATAGGGGCCATATTGGCTCCCCCTCTTTGTCCCTACCATGGTGTCTCCCACGTTATAGATATTCGATAATGTTAGCAAATTGCAGTCATTCCCGTCATATTTAAAGAATAAGTAAATGCAGGGCACGGCGGACCTAGAATTACACCAACGCCTCTAGGTCGTCGGCCATCCCGCGAAACGTGCCGCAGCGCCCACGATCACCCCGAGAAACCGGAGCGCAGCAAACGGACTGTGTGAGGGTCTCCGCGTCCCTGGATGTTCTCCGCTGGAGACCTTTTGTGCTGACTCGACTAGGAGTTATGGAAGCTGTTCGCGACGCTGGGAGAACTTGAAGCATCCGTTCTCCAACCTTTAGATGAGCGGTCCCCGGGGCGTTCCCGCGGCTCAGTCACACCATCAGCAGAGGGGGCGGCGGCGGGGGCGGGAGGCCCGGGGGTTCTCGCCCCGCACCTTCCGCTGCTGGGACAGCGACCTGACGCTCCGCATCCGGGCGGGCGGGGCGACCCCCCATCACCCTGCGAGGGTGACCCGCCGCCACCTCCAAAAGCCAGCCCGGGACGTGCACGCGTGCGGGGCGGAACCGGGAGCGCGCCGCTGCCCGGGGCACCGCTCAGCCGCAGAAGCGCTGCTCCAGGAGCCGCCGGCTCGGCCCGGTTCCCCGGGGTGGGCTGGGCCGGGACCGGGTGCGGGAGCCTCGCTAGGCGCACAACCCCTTCCTTTCGGGCCGGGGCCGCCTGCACGGGGGGCGGGGTGACGCCGGGAGCCGGCGGTTACACGGTTTCCTGGGAAGCGCGGCGGGACGCCTGGGCTCTCGGGAGGCGGGAGCGGAAACCCGGCGCCCCAGCCCGGGAGGCGCGGGGGGAGGGGGGCGGGGAGCGCGGGAGACGCGGGGGGAGGGAAGCGGGGAGCCCGGGGCGCGGGGAGAGGGGGGCGGGGCAGCGGGGGGAGGAGGGCGGGGCGAGCGGAGGGGCGCGGGCGGGGCTAAAAGGCGGCGGGCGCGGCTGTGCGAGCGGAGGGACGGGGTGGAGAGGAGGAGGAGGAGGAGGAGGAGGAGAAGAGAAGAAGCGGGGGAGCACCCGTCTCCCTGGCGGCGGCAGCAGGCGCCCTGGCCTCCCCGCCCCTCCCCGCGTCGCCGGGGCGCAGCTGCGTCTGGGCGGCCGCTGGGCCCGCGCCCTGGTCCTCGCGCCTCCCGCCCGCGCCGCCCGCTGGGCCCCGGTGTCGCCGCGCCGCCCCGCCCGGAGGGGCCCGGCCCTGGAGGAGGTAACTGCCCCGGACTCCTGCCCCGCGTGGCCCCCTCCCCGTCCCCGTCTGGGTCCGCGGGCTCCTGGGCCCTCTGTGCCCGTTCACCCTCCGTCCTCGGTTCACCCTCTGCCCTGCGCGTCCTTGCCCCCCGCCCCGGCTGCCCATCCTCAGCCCCGGGGAGCGGCTCCCCCGAGGTCGGGGGGAGGACACCTCGGAGCCCCTGGAGGGCTTCGGGGGGTGGGGGACCCCCGTGGGAGACCTCCGTGGGTTGGTGATGAGGTAGTTGAACGCTGAGGAAGGAAACCACAGAAGAGCTCGGAGATGGTCTAATTGCATGGCCCCTGTGTTTTAAGTAAAGGCACTGCTCTGGGGGGACCATGGATTTCCCTTCCTGGCGTATTCAGTGAGTGATGGCTGACTTTGCCCCCTTCCGAGAACGAATCTACTGGTCTGGCGCTGTCTGTGAGGCCCAGGACATGTCTGTTTTGAGTGCCAGTTCAGCAGCAGGCGTGATCTTGGGGCATAATAGGCGGTGGGAACATGACCAAATCCTGGAGGCCTGCGTCCTCACATCTTGAACCCTCTTTTTATCCTTCACATTTTGGTTGCATAACTTATCTCTGAGTACATCGCTGGAGTGTTTTGAAGCAAATCCCTGCCGGGCTGGTGTGGCTCAATGGTTGAGCCTGGACCCATGCACCTAGAGTCGCCTGTTGCGGGCTTGATCCCCAGGATGGGGGGTGCAGAAAGCAACCGGTCCCCGTTTCTCTCTCATTGATGTTTCTATCTCTCCGTCTCCCTTCCTCCCTCTCTCTAAAATCAATACCAGGTGTACCGGTTAATAATGCGGATTTTCTAGTCAAAACACGATAATTTCAAGAGAAACACCAAAAGTGCTTTATTCAAAGTAATGTCCATCGCGAGCTACACATTTCCCCCATCTTTCAGGTAATTTGTGGATGCCATCCCAATAGAACTTTTCTTGTTTTGAGGCAGACCATTCAGAGACCCAATTTTCCACTTCTTCTCACGTGCTGCTCAGAAAGTGCGTGTGCCATCGATCGGAACAAGCGGTCATCTGAAGGAGCGAGGTCTGGTGAATACGGCGGGTGGGTTCATACTTCCCAGGCAAGATCTTTTAACGTGTTTTTAACTGGTGTTGAAGTGTGTGATGGTGCGTTATCATGAAGCAAAATTACTTTGCCGTGTCTTCTGGCCCATTCTGGTCATTTCATGATCAAAGCTGGTTCAAATTGATTATTTGTTGTCGGTAGTAATCAGTATTTACGGTTTCACCTGGTTTTAGAAGCTCATGATACACCACACCTTCCTGATCCCACCAAACACAGAGCATTGTCTTTCTGAAGCGATTTGGCCTTGCAGTCGATGTTGATGGTTGGCCTGGATCAACCCATGATTTTGTGCGTTTGGGATTCTCCAAATAAATCCACTTTTCATCGCCAGTCACAATTCGATGCAAAAAAGCCTTTCTTTCGTGCCGTTGAAGCAACATTTTACTGATGACTTTTCGGTTTTCCATTTGTCTTTCGTTCAGTTGATGTGGCACCCATTTTCCTTCCTTTAAAAATCTTCCCATTGCTTGTAAATGATCAGAAATTGTTTACTGAGCAACGGTTAATCTTTCTGCAAGTTGTTTTTGAGTTTGACACGCGTCTTCATCCAATAATGCTTGTAATTGTTGGTCTTTAAACTTTTTTAGTTGACCTGGATGTTCGTCTTTCACATTGAAATCATCACTTTTAAAGCATTTAAACCAGCGGTTACAAGTATCTTGAAATGGAGCATGTTCACCATAAGCTTCCTGAAGTGTACGATCACTTTCAGCAGCACTTTTCTTCAAAATAAAGTAATGAATTAAAACTTTCCGCAAATGCTCTTTTTTTTGGCACAAAATTCGACATTTTTAAGTGTAAAAATACCTATGATGTTAACACCTTCAGCAAATTTGACATACGAAGTTTTTTTTTTTTTTTAATATATTTTATTGATTTTTTACAGAGAGGAAGAGAGAGAGATAGAGAGCTAGAAACATCGATGAGAGAGAAACATCGGTCAGCTGCCTCCTGCACATCCCCCACTGGGGAAGTGCCCACAACCCAGGTACATGCCCTTGACCGGAATCAAACCCGGGACCTTTCAGTCCGCAGGCCGACGCTCTATCCACTGAGCCAAACCGGTTTCGGCGACATACGAAGTTTTGAAGCTTGCTGTCAATACAACAAAATAGCATACATATCAAATTGCATATATATCAATGTATGTGTAACTCTATCTATTGAGAAAATCTGCATTATTAACCGGTATACCTGGCAAAAACATTAAAAAAAAAAATGAAGTAAATCCTTGGCATAAATACTTAAGTATATACTGTATCCTATATCTAGGAGAGGTAAGGCCCCTTTAAAAAACAAACATCTGGCCAGTGTGGCTCAGTTGGTGGGCATCGATTGGTGCACCAAAAGATGGTTGGGTCTTTTCTGCTCAGGGCACTTGCCCGGATTTGGGGCTCGATCCCCAGTAGGGGGCGTTCAGGAGGCAGCCCACTGATACTGGCTTTCTTGTCCCTGTTTCTCTCTCCCCTGTCCCTCGCTGGGAGTGAGGTAGAAGCTGTATTGCCTTTTGTGACCTAGCCTTGGGAAATGCAAAGCAGCACTCCTGTTTTATTCTGGTTAAAAGAGAGCAGATCCCATCCAGTTTTAAGGGATAAGGCATAGACCAGAGAAGGGGTCTCTGAGAGACAGCCAAGGTCACAGGGTAGGAGAATATGAGACAGGAGGTGCTGCGGTGGCCATCTTCGGAGAAAGGCCGATCACGTGGAAACTGTGTTTTCCAGATCTTCCCCGAGGTCTTGTTTGCCTTCACAGTCGGAGAAATGACTTGTCAAATAAAAGCAAATACAGTTTGCCTGACTGGTCAGGATACCAGATGAGATACCGAATGCATTGTCAATATCTTGCCTTAAGAGAGTTGAACTGATGAAAAAGTAAAACACCAAATCTTTATGAGAATTCTAAATGAAGAGCCGCAGTAAATATGGGCTATTTATTATGATCATTATTTTTTGCATTTCATAGCATCTTGTGACTGTTTTTACTTAACTGGTCACTGAAACCTCGACAAGCATGGAGATCAGGTTGGAAGTTTTGACGTCGACCACCATCAAGCAGAAGAGGCCCTGGCCCCGCGTCTCCTGGTTGGGACAGGTAGGTGTTTCTTTATCGTACCGTCCAGTCGTCGTCTGTGTGGAATGTGTGCTTGGCCCCTGAGGTTGAAGAATGGTCTGTGACATTTAAAAAATAAAATCCGTCTTTCAAGGATCACCTGCCCACAGAACAGGGTTTTGTGTTTGTGTATTGTCTTTATTTTTTTAAAATATATTTTATTGATTTTTTACAGAGAGAAAGGGAGGGATAGAGAGTTAGAAACATCGATGATGAGAGAGAAACATCGATCAGCTGCCTCCTGCAAACCTCCTGCTGGGGATGTGCCCGCAACCAAGGTACATGCCCTTGACCAGAATTGAACCTGGGACCTTTCAGTCTGCAGGCTGACACTCTATCCACTGAGCCAAACCAGTTAGGTTGTGTATTGTCTAGTATAGTAAGCAAGTTAGCTTTTCCAGAAAGTTAAATGGTCTATCAAGAAGAAATATTTTAACAAGTAAATCTAAAAGTCAAGTGAATAAATAATCTGATGAACAGAATAAACTGGCGAATATAGTAGAGTCAGGGGCATAGAAAGGGAGTGGACTGACTATTCTCGGGGGGAGGTGTGGGGGATGCGGGAAGAGACTGGACAAAAATCGTGCACCTATGGATGAGGACAGTGCGGGGGGATGGGGGAGGTAAGGGCAGAGGGTGGGGTGGGAACCGGGTGGAGGGGAGCTATGGGGGGGGGCGGGGGAAGAGGAACAACTGTAATAATCTGAACAATAAAGATTTAATTAAAAAAAATTTTTTTTACATTCTGTTTAAAAAGGTGGCGATGGCATATAGCAAAAAGGAATTTTTAATCTTCTGAACCTTTTCCTATCGGAACAATCCGTGGTTTTTATGAGTGTGCAGCCCAGTGGCCCTTAGACCTGGGGTGAAGGTGGGTCACGGTGCACTAATGGCCCAGGACACGACTCACAATACATGGGATAGAGGCCTCACCGCAGGGAAAGTGGGCAAACCTAGATTTATCACAATTATTATTATTATTTTTTTAAAATATATTTTATTGATTTTTTACAGAGAGGAAGGGAGAGAGATAGTTAGAAACATCGATGAGAGAGAAACATCGATTAGCTGCCTCCTGCACATCTCCCACTGGGGATATGCCCGCAACCAAGGTACATGCCCTTGACCGGAATCGAACCCGGGACCCTTCAGTCCGCAGGCCGACGCTCTATCCACTGAGCCAAACCGGTTTCGGCTATCACAATTATTAAAATTAAATTTGGTGGTCCCAGTCAGCATGGCTCAGTGGTTGAGCGTTGACCTATGAACCAGGAGGTCACGGTTCGATTCCCGGTCAGGGCACATGCCTGGGTTGCCGGCTCAATCCCCAGTGCGGGGTGTGCAGGAGGCAGCTGATCAGTGATTCTCATCATTGATGTTTCTATCTCCCTCTCTCAAATCAATTTTTAAAAATTATATTTAAAAAAATTTGGTGTTGTGTCATTTCCTCGGAGAAATTATACCATTAACTTACCTTCTCTTGAACTTCACGGAGGTTCATAGTCATCGGAAGGCTTGTTAAAACAAGGGCTGCGCCCCATCCCGGAGCTACTGGTTCAGTGGGCCTGGGGTAGAAGAAGATGCATTTCCTGCAGGGTCTCGGGGGTTGCTGATGCCGCTGGTGAGGTGGCATTTTGAAAACCACTGCCCTGGGATAATACATGAAGGCAAAGTTAATTCAAAACAGACTTTTCCTAGGTAATAAAAAATGATCGGCGCCCTAACCGGTTTGGCTCAGTGGATAGAGTGTCGGCCTGTGGACTGAAGGGTCCCAGGTTCGATTCCGGTCAAGGGCATGTACCTTGGTTGCAGGCACATCCCCAGTAGGGGGTGTGCAGGAGGTAGCTGATCGATGTTTCTCTCTCATTGATGTTTCTAACTCTCTATCCCTCTCCCTTCCTCTCTGTAAAACATCAATAAAATATATATTTTAAAAAATGATCAGCCAGGGTTGCAGAACCCATATCTGTTTTAATCTAAATAACTAATTTAAAAACTTGTCCATACTAGGGTTAAATTGGTGACCCAGTTTTGGCTAGCAGAAGACACTCATAATTTTAAACCTCAAAGCAATCTAAATTGCATTTGTTAGGTCATTTTTACCACGTAATTTTAATGAGGTATTTTAAGATAGAGTGAAACCATGTTCAGTCTACCTAGTCAACCTTAGGGTTCATTTTAGGATTCATGGTACAAAGGTACGTAATCTTTCTTAAACGTCACTTTGTTGTTTTCTGGCATAATTTGGATAAGAGTTTGAATGCACTTCTGCCACCTCTTAAGTCTCACGTGTTTCTTCTCAGGAAAACGAAGCCGTTTTTCTTTTGGATGATAAACTCATACATGAAGTTAATTTGCTGTCGGGAAGGACAAAGAAGAAAATCCCTCGCCTGCAGCCTTTCTTGCAGCACCTTGTGGTCCTCACAACGTCCAGTAATGGTTAAGTAGGCCTGGTGTTCCCAGAGGCTGAGGCAGCCTGAAATTTCTAACCATGTGGGGCCATCTCAGGGGCGCTTTTAGATTGTAAGGATTGCATTTCCTTTTCGGAAACAGATGCCTGGCTGGCTGGGGTCCTTACTACTGGGGAGCTTTTCCTTTGGAACAAAGATCAAGATTGTTTGAAAACTATCCAGGCAGCTGAGAAGCCGAAGGAAATGATTAAGGCTGCAGTAGGTGAGAATGTGTTTGTTTAAATTGGTTTTAACTTGATAAAACAGGAAGGGAGGACGAAATATTTTCCTATTGCTATTTTTAAAAAATCTCTGTGTGTGTGTGTATATCTCTGTGTGTGTATGTGTATATTTCCTTGCATTTTTTTGGTGGTGTTTATTTGTGATATTTAGATTCATCTTGGATGAATGTAGTCTGGTATGCCTAACCTATCTGATAACAAAGCGTTCCTAATATCACGTAAATATGTGATATGTTACTATTATTTGTACTTTTAATTTTTTACTACTGCCTTAGCTTTACATCCTTAATGGTCACATTATTCTGGCTCTTTGTTAGAAGAGATAAATTATTTAGCCTTTGGAGGGAATTCAGTCTTCAAGGTTTAATTACTTTTTTAACTTTTTATTTTTATTTTTAGCAAGCTCGTTGAGACTCTATTTGTATGTCTCTGGAGATGGAAAAAGAGTTCTGATTGTAACTCCCTCTGGAGGCATATTTCTTTGGGAATATTTGGAATTCAGGAATGTCTTGTCTTCTAAAAGCCCTTCATTGAGGGGCCAGTGGTCCCAGATCACACCTGAAGAAGCAGTGCGTTTGCCTTCCACTGAAGATAAAGAAGCTGTGGTGCATGCTGCTTTCATAAAAAATGAGGTAAGACCCACATCGGACAGGGGGTTCGAGGAGGCGAGCCCTCGGACTCTGACCACACACTGGAGTTAATGAGCACCATGGGCAGTGGCATCGCTATAGATCTTTAGTCATCATCGTCCCAGAAATGGTGAAATTATTGTGGAAAATACATTGTTATTTCTTGTTCACATTTTTAGAGGTGTTTATAAAAATGGTTTGATATTAGAGCTTCCTTTCTCTTTCCCTAGTTTTACTTTTCCCTAGTTTTGAAATATAGCTAGTTTTGTAATTTAAAAAGCTAGAATTGGTGACATTAAATAAGCCATTTAATTCCCAGGAAATAATACCTTTATGAACTAAAAAACATTTTAAATAGCAGCATGGACCTACATTTTATTACCAGTCCACTACTGTTAAAAGTTGCATTTTGAAGTTTCATTGTTTTCCTCTACCTCACCCCACTTCCAGTGCCCTAGTTTAAATAATATATAACTGTAGAAGAGAAAGTTACTATGTAAGTATCGTTTTAGTGACAGCCCCAGTAAATGGCAGTGTTTTCTTAAGAGAATAAACTGCATGTTGATTTCCCATTTGGGATATACCTGTGGCTCAGGAATAAATTAGTCTTGAACTTAATGTTTAGAATAAAAATAGAAACAAGATCTCAATATATTTCATTTGTGATGAGAAATATGTGTGCTCTGCTCCTTGATTTATTGTCGAATAGATTATGTGCTAAAGTATATTGCATTTATCTACAGTTATTGGGCGACTGCTGCTTGTGCGCATTTACGTTTTATTCTGGGGAGTGTCTGAGGTTGACATGTCTAGCAATTCGGTGGCATGAGAATGTGTTTCCACCTGTGAGGTGAGGTAAATGTTCCCTTCTTTCTTATTTTCCCTCCCTTTTAAGACACAGGTACCTTTGGCTTAGAACAGTGATGGCGAACCTTTTGAGCTCGGCGTGTCAGCATTTTGAAAAACCCTAACTTAACTCTGGTGCCGAGTCACATATAGAAATTTTTTGATATTTGCAACCATAGTAAAACAAAGATGTATATTTTTTATTTTATATATTTAAATACCATTTAACAAAGAAAAATCAACCAAAAAAATGAGTTCACGTGTCACCTCTGACACGCGTGTCATAGGTTCACCATCACTGGCTTAGAAATACACAGTCAGATTAGTAAATGAACTATCACTTCTGAGACTTTACAGATCCTTTCTTCCCATAGTATTGCTTTAGTTTTCATTTAAACACGTTTAATCAGTTATTTTGCTTTTGTTTTGTTTCCCTTCGTAGAAGTGAAAACACGTAAAAGATAAGGCAGACTATGGTTTTACTTGTTTTAAGACAATAAAGAACTACTTTGGAAAGGAATTTTTACAGTCAGTTTTAAAAAGGCACTTGAATTTACTGTACTTTTTACATGCTGGAGAATTTTTTTATTTAAACATAGAATTATTCTAAAAAGCCCATCAAAAAGAATGCATTATAAAAACATAGAATGGCTAAATAAAACATTGTGATTGGGGGGGGGGGTGTATTTTTCTTTCTGTTCATTATCTTTATTTTTTATGCTAACAATAACTTACTAAGGTATAACTTATATAAAGTAAAACAAACAAATCTAATGAATGTACATGCGTGTAACAGTCCTCATATCAAGTATAGAACACTATCCAGAAAACCCACTCTTCTCTGTTCAGTCCCTTTAAAAATGTTAGCAGTAATATAGAAATGGGGGTGTCTAAACCATTAGTGGAAGCAGATGTATTTGGGGTTGGCTACCAAACATGTTCTTACTAACAAAACTCTGTGATTGAGCTTGTTTAACTGGTGACTGCTCTTCTGTGACTTGGACGGCTGCTAAGAGGCCCCTCATATATGTGCACATGTAGGAACTTAGTTTGACCCTTTAGTTTTTTTGTAATGAACTACGTATTAATCTAGAAGTTACCATACTTCCTGTTTTCAATTATTTCCTTACTTTCTTAGATCCTTGCCATACCGTGTTCACTGGGCCCAGCAAGATTGCCTTCTGCGTAGTCTGATTCCTACGTGTGAATCAGTCAAGTCAAGAGGAGCTCTAATTTCTGCCTTTTCAAGAGATGGCCTTACCCTGGCAGTAACTCTGAATCAGAAAGACCCGAAGGTCAGAAATGTAATCTGTCTTGGAAGTAACCTATAAGACAGAGAATTGAGTCCCGTTTTAAAATGTTTTTTCCCCCCTGGAGGTAATTCTTTAAATTGGTGTTTTCTAATCCAACTCAACATTGTGGATTGGTGAAGTTATTTAAATTGGCTACCAGGCCCTGGCTGGTGTGGCTCAGCTGGCTGAGTGTTGTCCCCTGCTCCGAAAGGTTGCCAGTTCAGTTCCCGGTCAGGGCGCATGCCCAGGTGTCTGGTTTGATCCCTGGTCGGGGTGGGTACAGGAGGCAACCGATCAAGGTTCCTCGCTCACATCGATGTTTCTCTCCCTTCCTCTCTCTCTCAAATCACTAAAGAAATTAAATAAATGACCTGCTATAGTTTTCAATACTTAGCCTTCTAAAGCAAAAATAGGTTGAGGGAAAAGGAAGAAAGAAGGGCAATGCTGTAACTGGTGTTCTTCAAATGTAGAATCAAAGAAAAGAAATATATGGGTGGTGAGCACTGCTTGCCCGTTGGGAAAGACCCCTAGATAGTGTACTGATATAATAGATCTCTAGGTCTTCAGAATTATAAGTAATGATCAAAGTAAAATAATTTTAATGGTTTTGTCTTCTTTAACTCTCTCTAGGCAACTCAGGTATTATTTGTAAACACACTGAATTTTGTTACTCTCTGCGGAAGCCTTAAAGGCTGTAGCAATAAGAGCCCCATGGTTCCTGCTACCCTTGTCAGGTAAGAACTCTTTTGTATTTCTAAATGGTGCTTTTGTTTTCTTTGCCAACAGTGTGATACATTTAAGGCTCTGATGGTTCAATAGGTGTCTAAATAGGTATTTAGATGGATAATGCAGCTTTCAGCATCTGTGTGATAGGTTCTAAAAATTGCCTTCTGTGAGGAAAGCCCTAAGTGCCTAAGGAAGGGGCTGCTTGGGGGGAAGATAGTGAGCATTTCCTCTCTTTTATTTCTTGCTTTGTTGTCCGTTGTCCGAGGAAGAGTGGGATCATGGCTGGTAGAAATATATTGGGCTTAACTGGGGAGGCTGAACTGGAAAAAAGTTGGCATTCTCTGCACACGGGTCAGTAGCCACATATGTGGCGATTTGGGATGGCACGGGAGCTACCACGTGGGACATACAATAGGGAGGTTTCCTCTTGGACCCCCGGACTTCCCTTTCTGAACACTTTCCTGTGCTGCTCTCTGAATTTTCAAAGTTTTTAGACCCATCCAGCCTTGTCTCTTCATTTTCTTCCCCCCTTAACCCTACCAGGCCTGAGGCCTTGAACCTAACTGTCCCCTGTACCTGGGCTCCTGAGCATTAAAGAGAAAAAACCAACATGATATAGAAAAATGTTAGTTGCATGCAAACAAGTGGTTAGAATAAGATGGAACTTGGAGACATTGTAGAAAATAGGTCTAGGCCAAGTACCAGAAAATCGGTACAGCGGTCTGGTCGGGTTAAAAGTTCCGTTCTGAAGGTGTTACGGGTCTCGGTTCAGCAGGGTTTGACTGAAGGTGTCCCTCATTTATGTGAGCAACAACTCCTTTGTCTCCATGAGACATCACTGTTACCAGACAGTTACGGAGGAGACATGATGGCTTTGCGAACAGGGATGCTGCGGCCGCGTGGAACTCAGCAGGCGTTGACCTTTCCGTCTATCAGTAGATCTTGGTTGTGGACACCAATAGGGTTAACAGTGGTTCTGATTAACATGTGAGTGGCTGAAAAGCTTAACTCTCGGGGAGTGTTTTTATTTTATGATTTGCTTGTGAATCGAAATTTCTAATTAGTATGTCGTATGGAGTAGATGTGTATGCGTGAACTCTTTCTCTGGGAAGTGACATACACAAAATGTATGTGGCAGTTATGCAGTTGTCTGCTCTCCATTCTTTTTTTAAAAGAAATATTGTTATTGGCTTCAGAGAGGAAGGGAGAGGGGGAGAGAGATAGAAAAACATCAATGATGAGAGAGTCATTGACCGGCTGCCTCCTGCACAGCCCCTCCTGGGGATCGAGCCCATAGCCCAGGCATGTGCCGTTGACAGGCTGCTGTCTCTTCTTTTGCCCTTGTTTTTTTTTTTTTAAATATATTTTATTGATTTTTCACAGAGAGGAAGGGAGAGAGATAGAGAGAGTTAGAAACATCGATGAGAGAGAAACATCGATCAGCTGCCTCCTGCACATCCCCCACTGGGGATGTGCCCGCAACCCAGGTACATGCCCTTCACCGGAATCGAACCCGGGACCTCTCAGTCCACAGGCCGACGCTCTATCCACTGAGCCAAACCGGTTTCGGCTTGCCCTTGTTTTTTGAAGAGTTTCACCTCTGCTTGGCCGTTAGAAATTGTCAGACACACTGTCTAGAATCCTTTCTAAACATACTGTCTCGCTCTTTCTAGGTCGTACTGGGTAGGCGACATCAGCTGGACCCATGACAGTCTTTTCCTGGCCTGTATGTTAAAACGTGGCTCCCTGGTTTTACTGACTTGCCAAGGTGAATTGCTAACACTGATCACGCATGGCTGCTCGGTAGAATTTGGGCCAGCCGAGTTTATTCCTCTCCACCCGCTCATTACATACAGGTGAGACGTTTCAATCGTTTCAATTGGTTTACAGAAGTTTTCTCTTTTGTTATTCCTGTACTGTTTTGTTTTTATGATTTTATCTTTCAAATTGTCTTATTTTTTCTTTGAGTGTGTCGTCTCGATATGTTTCTTATTTATAGTTTTTTTTCTATTTCTTTTTGTGGCTTAATCCTGGTGAAAATTTGACATTGTGACTATGTAAGTATAAGTTACTTAAATATTCAGTAGCACTAAAATTTTTATATTCTTTGACAAAAGTTAATAAAAGTATGTCCTTTATTTTATTATTTGTTTACATTTTATTTATTTTTATTGATTTTTTTAATGTTGACATTATTTCAGGAGTCCCCCTCCCTCCCCTTGCTTACCTCCACTGTCCCCCATCAACCCCTCCCCTTGTCGAGATAAATTTATAACTTAATATAACTCGACATATAGATTTATATACCTTTTTTCCAATTGGAAAAACTTGTTGGAAATGGATAGAGGACTTTAGAAGTTACCCACATTTAAAGTTTTTAAAATTGTGAGGTGGTTCTTCTGCTTACTTGTTGTATGACTTTGGATAAGTTATTCTTTGAGCCTCTATTTCGTTTGCTGTGAAATAATTGGTTGAGGAGATGAAGGAAGATAAAACATTGGAAAAGGCCTTTGAAATTAATTCACTCCCCTTGCTTTACAGAGGAGGGGTGTGTTCTTGATTATATTTAGCAAAAGCCGATGCTTTATTTATTTATTTATTATTTGTTAATCCTCACCCAAGGATAGTTTGTCCATTGCTTTTAAGAGAGAGTGGAAGGGAGGGAAGGAGGAAGGGGAGAGAGGGAGAGAGAGACAAAGAGAGAGAGAGAGAAACATCGATGTGAGAGAGACACTCATAATTATATTCTTACAAGTATATGTAAGTACTAGAGGCCCGATGCATGAAATTTGTGCAAGAATAAGCCTTCCTTCCACCGGCTGCCGGGACCGGCTTCCCTCGTGGCCCTGGCTTCATCCCGAAGGACATCCAGTCTAATTAGCATATTACGCTTTTATATATTATTATAGACATGGTAAGAAGCAAAGCTAAATATTTAACACTCTTTAATGACAAAAATGAACTGTATTAATTCTTTTCTAAAATAGCTTGTATTTTGTTTTTAGAAACAAATGCTACAATTAAGGGAAGATTAAAAACACATAAGCCATGTTATAGTAATCGCTTATGTTTTCCTTACAGATATTACACATGAACAATTTTTGTGTTTCATTTGCTTGCGTTTTCATCATTCTGTAACTTTTAATCCCTGTTCTGCTTTTTCTTTGGAATAATACGATTGTTGAGGCTTTTTCTCTTACTCATTTTTGAATGGTGATGTTTGCTTGCTAGACCACCACACTGCACCTTTCCAGATTCAACTCATTCCGTAGACTCGTCGGCGTCGGCCAGCGACCCGATGCGACAGAGGTTTTCCGTGAAAACCCACTCCCGGTTGCCCTACCTCGTCGCTTCTGACGGCTACATGGTCACGACCCTCCGCTTCGTCGACAGCCTGTCTCCCTCGGGGCTGCTGCGGGCCCTTCTGCTGGACGCGGCGCAGCGGCTTGAGCAGGCGCACCGCAGCGTGGCGCTGTCTGAGGTAGCGTGCTCTGCCGTCGGCCGTCAGGGCTGACTTCTTCGTTCAGACTTAAAACTGCACTGATGTGACTGTCCTCGGCCTGTGTGCGTTGTCTGTAGCATTTCTAGCTGCTTTGTAGCGGGGTTGGGGTAAAGTTTTGCTCTTGCAAATCTTTTCTCCTGTAGCCACGAGGCAAAGGGCTGAACTTGCGATCCCTGGGGTCCCTGAGGTCGAGCCTGTTAAAACGCCAAGGAAGCGAGCGGCCGGCGGCTTCTCCCGCCCCCGGATTCTTACAGGAAGAAGAAACGATGAAGTCGCATGAAAAGACAGATTGGCAGGTACCTGGTGGCCATGTTTTATTCCCCTTGAACAGTTACGTGTTGACCTTAGTCCCGTGGTTCTCAACCTTCTGGCCCTTTAAATACAGTTCCTCCTGTTGTGCCCCAACCATAAAATTATTTTTGTTGCTACTTCATCACTGTCATGTGGCTACTGTTATGAGTCGTCATGTAAATATCTGCTATGCAGGATGGTCTTAGGCGACCCCTGTGAAAGGGTCGTTCGACCGCCGAAGGGGTCGCGGCCCACCGGTTGAGAACCGCTGCCTTAGTCCAAGAATAGTATTTGGTTTTTCCCTTGTTAAAGGGGAGAGAAATTCGAGAACACCATGTGATTCTGCTTATAAAGTATTGAGTGGTAGTAAGTATCATTTTTTTCACTCGTGTTTTAGGATTTTGAAGCAGAGGACACTAACGAAAGCACATACTTCCCAAACAACTTGCTCCCTTTTTGGAACAAGGAAAATGACCCATCGTTGAGCGGTGCCAAGGAGGGGAGATTGGAGTTTGCGTCTATGTTCGACACAGTACATGCGAAGGACCCTGCGGAGGAGACCGACGGAACCATCGCAGAGCTGCACTCGGTCCAGAAGAACCTCCTCGCCGCCTGGACGATCGGAGTTTCAAAAAACGTGACGGAAAGAAGCGTGCTGCTAAACTACACAGTAGTTTGCATTACTTATTTTTTCTACGTTCTTCAGTTTATCAAATGTCCGTTCCCGACACTCGATCTTTCCTTAAGCAAGAGACCCAGGCGTGACGCGTGGGTGCTGTGCGTCTTCCAACTCTTCCGTCAGTGCTTGTCGGCCCAGCGCTGGGACCCGCGGGGCCGGCCGGCCGTGAGGGCCCTGGTGGCGCTGGCCGCCGGCGCGCTGCAGCTCCTGCTGGCCCGGCCGCCGCGGGGCCCGGCCTTCTCCCAGAGGCTGGCCGCCTGCTTCCACTTACTCGGGATGGTGGCTGACCGCTTAAACGGCAGAGACCGCCTCCAGCTGGAAGTCTCGGCGACAGCTGATGGGAGTAGAACAGCCCGTCAGGACTCCCTGGTGGTTCCCGTTTTTCAAACATTTCAAGATAGTGCTTCCCGGGACGGCTGGCCTGGGAACGCGTCTTTCCAGACTCGTCCTCCGGTAGTCAGCCTCGTTCAGCAGCCAGGACGCAGGTATGATTCCTGTAAAGGTAGGGCACCATTCGCAGTATGGATTGTTTTCCTTTTTAAAAAATGGAGCTGTGGCTCCCATACTATAAATCTCACCGTTTTAAAGTTTAGTGATTAGTTTTTAGAATAGTCACAAGGTCATAGAACTAGTAACACTAATTCCAGAATATTTTTATCACCCCTAAAAGAACCCTTGTCTCCGTCAGCACTCAGCCTTATAGATTTGATTTTATCGCAAAGTATTTTAGCCCTTACGCCCGATGCTATTCCACACACACATTTTATTAGTCTTGGGCAACCGGGTCCTGTTGAGAGATGTTGGTTTAGGTAAGCACCAGAGAAAAGTGACCACAGGTACGTAAAGCATTTGTGAAGATTTAAAAACTATGTTATGCATGGTTTTGGTCAGTGGCCTTTGTGCTGTATTGAAATTCGATCAGTTTGTGTGTGTGTGTGTGTTATTATATCAGTGAAGAATGCAGGCCAATCAGGAGGCTATACTGATTCTTACCCCTCGTCTGAAATTTGGTTTGATGGTCGTCTAACTTTGTGTGCAGATTGGTGTTTCTGTGGAGAGTCCTGTATCAAAAGACTTTATGGTATCAGAGCCAGTTAAGTCGAAGAGTTCCTGAAGGTGACAGGCCGTTACCTGCAAAGGCGGCCCAGGAAGCAGCTGCTGTCCGGTCCCTGTTATGTCACATCCAGGCGAACCTACAGGCGGCCGGAGCCTGCCTGAGCCAAACCTCAGAGCTCAAACCTATCTGCGGTCAGTGTCTCATACACCGTTCCTCACCCCATAA